>NC_134408.1:142116992-142716992 GCF_038048845.1 Mixophyes fleayi
TCTAATTGTGCATTAATATTTCTGGCTGTCAAAAGTCATATCTGTCAGCAGTATCTACTCAATAATTTTAAGCACTCCTCAGTGTTTTTGGGGTGTCCTCTCTAATTGTGCATTAATATTTCTGGCTGTCAAAAGTCATATCTGTCAGCAGTATCTACTCAATAATTTTAAGCACTCCTCAGTGTTTTTGGGGTGTCCTCCCTAATTGTGCATTAATATTTCTGGCTGTCAAAAGTCATATCTGTCAGCAGTATCTACGCAATGGATTCAAAGCAGTCCACATATGATCTAAATGAGCAACCAGGTTCTGTCACCAGTCCTGATGTTAGTGTTCCCAGTACGTCATCTGGCCAAGGCGATGTCAAACAACAGAGTGTTTTCAAATTAGTGCAAAAAACAAAAACCAAAAAAAAATTTACTGTATTGAAGCGAAAACGAAGTGTAACTGAGCAAAAGTTAAGTGACGATAAAAAAAAAATTGCAAGCATGCCATTCTACACACGCAGTGGCAAAGAGAGAATGAGGCCTTCACCTTTGGCTATTAGTGGCAGATCCCAAAAAGTTACCCAGCCTACAATTGGTGCACAACTACTGTTACGCGTCAAAGCTGAGCTGCAAGATACCAGTGAGGCATTACAGGAGAATATTTGCTCTGATTCACAAATGACAACAATCCCTGTGGAGAGTCCATCCAACAGTGGGATGTCTAATCGTGAGCATTCTGCTGATGTGTGCCTTAATAGCCCGAGTGTAGCCGGTGATACCCAAATTGAGGATGCCACTTTGGAATTAGAAGAGGATGAGGGGGAGATTTGTGTAGGCGACGAGGGCGCTAATGAGGATGTTGATGAGGATGAGGTTGTTTGTGTAAGTCCTGCACCAGTGGCAGCAGTTCTGGCACGTGACAAGAAAAAGGCCATTGTCATGCCTGGGCATAAAACAAAAAAATCCACTTCTTATGTGTGGAATTATTTCTACCCAAATCCAGACAACAATTGTATAGCCATTTGTAGTGTATGTGAAGCCACAGTCAGTCGAGGGAGGGACCTTAACCATCTTGGAACCTCGTCTATGTTACGCCATTTAACGAGAGTTCATGGCAAAGTGTTGGGAAAAGCTGAAAGTTCTTCCCAAAAGAATACAAGCACTCCCTCATCAGCTAAGACCCTCCGCTCACCGACATACCGACGGCCACAAAATACACCCACCACACCATCCTCATCAATATCCTCAGTAGCGCTCGGAGTTAGCCCGGCATCCCACTTAAGGCTGGATGACTCCGGCACTATTATTGATTCCTCTGAAGAAAGCGTTAGTCCTGCTGCTGCTGTTGCTGCTGCTGGGGGTGAATCGTCATCCCAGAGGCAGGTGAATAAAATGAGCAGTCCTACATTTCAGCAATTAACTGTGAAACAATCCTTTGCGAGGGGAAGCAAATATGACAGCAGTCACCCAGTCGCCAAGCGAATCACAGACGCCATGGCTGCAATGTTAGTGTTAGATCTGCGTCCAATCTCCACCATAAACGCAGCTGGTTTTTCACAGTTAATTGAGGTTTTGTGTCCGCGTTACAGAATTCCATCGCGACACCATTTCTCCCGTAAAGCTATTCCACAACTATACCAAAAAGTGTGTAAAAATGTAGAGATTGCGCTGAAAAATGCCATTCTGCCCACTGTTCACTTAACCACAGATATGTGGACAAGTGGAAGTGGCCAAACCAAAGACTATATGACTGTGACAGCCCACTGGGTTGGTCATTCATCTTCACCAGCAGGAACAGCAGCAGCATGTACACCACTACGTAACATTTGTCACAGGCAGGCCACTCTTTGTATCACCGGCTTCACTAACAGGCATACGGCTGACAATTTGTTACGCAAACTGAGAGATGTGATTGATGCATGGCTTATACCACTCGGACTCTCCCCAGGGTATGTCATTTCAGATAACGCCAACAATATAGTGCGAGCATTACAGCTGGGTGATTTCCAACATATTCCCTGTTTTGCTCACACCATCAACTTGGTGGTGCAGAGCTTCCTACGAAACAACCGTGAGGTGCAGGAGATGCTTTCGGTGGCCCGTAAAATTTCAGGCCATTTCAGGCATTCAGCCACAGCATGTAGGAGATTACAGCAGCTCCAAGAGCAGTTTAACTTGCCCTGCCACCAACTTAAGCAAGAGGTGGTAACTCGGTGGAATTCCACCCTGTACATGCTTCAGAGGATGGAGGAACAGCGCAAAGCCATCCAAGCATATTGCACAAGTCATGACATTGGGAAAGGAGGGGGGATGTATTTCACTCTTGCACAGTGGGGAATCCTTTCAGTGCTGTGCAAGGTGCTGAAACCATTTGAAGTTGTGACATGTGAGGTCAGTGCAGACTCTGCTAGTTTGAGCCAAGTCATTCCTTTAATTAGACTATTGGAAAAGCAGCTTGAGAAAATGAAGGAGGAGCTGAAAGCAAGCAATTCAGCAAAGTATGTTGGCCTTGTCGATCAAGTACTTAATTCGCTTCACAATGATCCTCGAGTTATTAAGATCTTGAACTCGGATCAGTACGTTTTGGCCACTGTGCTTGATCCAAGGTTTAAAACCTACATTGAGTCTTTACTTGTAAATGAGCGAGATGTGAACTTTTGCAAGGAGCTATTGCTCAGCAAGTTGGCCGCTGAACTGGGCCTCGGCTTGACGACGTGTCCTCCTTCACTTTCTCAAGCTGTTGCTCGTAAAAAATTAAATTTCCAAAAAAGAAGCAGGGAAGACACAGGGGGCAGACGAGAACAATTTAACATCTGGGCTGGTTTGAAGGATTTTTCAAAAAAAAGTGTCACTTTGCCCATAAGTCCATCCAATATGAGTATAAACATGCAAAGGATGGTGGAGGATTACTTTCAAGAGGTAGTTGATATGGAAATGTCAGACAGTCCCTTTCCTTACTGGGAAGAAAAGCAAGCTATTTGGAAACCCATGTACAAACTTGCTTTGCAATACCTAAGCTGCCCACCCTCCAGTGTGTACTCTGAACGAGTGTTCAGCACAGCAGGGAACTTAGTCAGTGATCGCCGTAGAAGGTTACTTCCCAAAAATGTGGAGAAAATGATGTTTATAAAAATGAACTACATCTTCCACGAGGAAGGCCTTCACCATCCAAGACATGCAAGCACTGACTGTTCTCTAATGGCGGATTCAAGCGGCGATGAATTGATAGTCTGTGATGATGACGATAACACTGATGAGGGTGAGGATGAAGCTGAAGATGATGCCGATAACATCTTTTTAAAACTTTCTATGTAAGTGTAGGGTGCAATCTACCCCCAAAGAGGAAAGGGACTTGTGGCATTTCCATATCACATACCATCTTGAAAGGCTGCTGTTAGGGCAATTTATCCTTAAGGGTAGGGTGTCATAGACAGAGTGACCCTAAACTGGCTTTGTCCATTTTTCATAATATTGTACAGTCTATAATGGCTGAATTTTTTAGTATTTTATACAAGTGGAGGGGGGCCTAGAGAGACAGAAACCAAACTGGCTTTCTCCATGTCAATTAATATTGTACAGTCTATAATGGCTGAATTTTTTAGTATTTTATACAAGTGGAGGGGGGCCTAGAGAGACAGAAACCAAACTGGCTTTCTCCATGTCAATTAATATTGTACAGTCTATAATGGCTGAATTTTTTAGTATTTTATACAAGTGGAGGGGGGCCTAGAGAGACAGAAACCAAACTGGCTTTCTCCATGTCAATTAATATTGTACAGTCTATAATGGCTGAATTTTTGGGTATTTTATACAAGTGGAGGGGGGCCTTGAGAGACAGAAACCAAACTGGCTTTCTCCATGTCAATTAATATTGTACAGTCTATAATGGCTGAATTTTTTGGTATTTTATACAAGTGGAGGGGGGCCTTGAGAGACAGAAACCAAACTGGCTTTTTCCATTTCTTTACATATTTAACTATAAGTGTAGGGTGTAATATACATTCAAAGACGATGGCTGCATTGCCAATATGCATAGATGGAGAGGAAGACAATCTGTTTTGTGTGTAGAATAGGCCTACCAACGAAGAATTAAACTGTTTTTTGGGATGATTTATTACCTCAACAATTAGATTACTTGTCTCTAAAACAGTTGGAGCACTAAATTGGGTTAATTTAGGCCCAAAAACATGGATTTTCCCAAAAAATAGCAAAACAAAACCAAACAAAACCAAAACCAAAACCAAAACACGCAATGGAGGTTTTGCAAAACCAAAACCAAAACCAAAACACGACGGTAATCCAGATCCAAAACCGAATCCAAAACCAAAACACGGGGGTCAGTGACCATCTCTAATTGTGACGTTGTTGGATCTCAGAAGGTTTTAATTCCTTTTAAAGACCCAACATCACGGAGGGTGGGAGGGAGGGCAAACCCACATTTTTCTTTTCTGCCACTGCTGTGTGCCAATGTGTCCTAGATGTGCTAGGAACTGCTCTGTGTTTGTGTCATTGCTCTGTCGCTTACAATCCAGCCAGGTCGCTGCAGTATTTGTCCCAAAGTGTATGAATATAATATTGTGGTCTGTGAGGTGGTCTTAATTGATTGCAAATGACTTTAAATTAGTGTTATTGAGGTTAATAATAATGTAGGAACAGAAAAAGAGCAAAATTATGTGATTTTAGCATATTTTAGGTTTTTTTCTAAAAAATCCAAAACCAAAACACATGAGGGTGGTTTTGCCAAAACCAAAACACGAAAATAATCAGATCCAAAACCAAAACCAAACCCAGTTCACGGGGGTCAGTGAGGATCTCTACTAGAAGGTAAGCTGTCATGGGTCCTCTCTATTCTATGTCTCATGTTCATCTACCTCGAATGTCCCTCATGTCACGTGTGATGTTGATGCCTTATGCTGAATTTTTTGCTGTTTGTAAGCTGACATGCATGGAATTGATACCTCTATATGTGCTAGCTGTGATGTAACGCTCATGACTATCCATGTTTGCGTTGTGATGCTTAACTGTATTCATGTCATACTTGCCAACTCTCCCGGAATGTCCGGGAGACTCCTGCATTTTGCGAGAGTCTCCCGGACGAGTGTGGCAATCTCCCGAATTCTGCCCACTTCCTAGTGAAGTGGGCAGAATTAGGTCCCAAACGCCGCGATTCCCGGTGAAAAATGACACGATTTTTGGCGTCCCGCCCCCTCACGCCCACCTCCACGGCCAGGCTCCCGGAAGAGAGCTGAAGAAAGTTGGCAAGTATGATTCATGTATGTGTTCTAAAGTATAATGTAGTCATAATGTCATATCTGCTCGATGATTGTCTGGCGCTATAGAATCTGTGGCTCGCTATAAATAAACGCTACTGCTGCTGATAACATTTTCTACACTTTATCCCGCTGTGAGAGGGATTAAAAAGGAAGAAAAGTAAAGACATTTTTTCTGACTTTACCATGTGAGATGTATTTTGTATTGAAGGTAGAAATGTCTACATTGCATTTAGAAATCGGGAAGGTTCCTGCTGCGTTTGTTATGTTAAGAATATAATCTACAGTAAATGGTAAATGTATTCTGTTGTGGAATCCCTGCTGCTATCAGCACACTGTACAGTATGTACATATTCTTACACTTGCAGAAATGGCCTATTAAATAACACCGTATAGAACTGTATTATCTTGGTATGACAAATCTAGGCCACAGCTGGAAGACTTTCGAAACATTGCAGCAGTAATTTAAATATCAATATAGGAAAAAATTGTAGAGGAAATGAAATCTCTTTATTATTTCCAATTGGTCCTCAAGGAAGACCACAAGATAATAAGGTAGAAAATCTCCAGCCACAATGCGGTATTGATCGCAATGTAGCAGGGGGGCAGTGGTGGGGCGTCTCTGGCCGAAGAGGGGGCAAGTGGTCCGCTCACCCCATAGCTCTATAATAAAAAGATGCTGACGGGGGTATTCTACTCTTTGAAGCCGACCTTATGCAGGCATCTTGGTCCACCAATCATGCCTGGCCAAATCTGAAAGACCCAGCTGATTGGTTCTAGATCTAACAGGTCTAATTCAATAGGGCATAAGATGACTACATACATAATCATCATCATCACCATCACCATTTATTTATATAGCACCACTGATTCCGCAGCGCTGTACAGATAACTCATTCACATCAGTCCCTGTCCCATTGGAGCTTACAGTCTAAATTACCTAACATACACAGACAGACACATATATACATGGACAGTTGTGGTCATTGTCTGGCCTCATTTACCATCCTTCCCTATTGACATCTGTTTTATCTTTCCCTGCATGCCAAACAGCTTATTCCTTTAAGAAAAAATGGCGGTTGCTACTGCACAGTGCCATATTTCTCTGAAAACCTAAATGTCAATTAAAAAACAATAGCCTTCTGTTGTAGGCACAGTGCAGGCTGCTGAAGACCTTTGTGTCCTTTGTCTGTTTATAAATGCAACTTTTAAAAATAGTAGTGAATGGATCCATTAGCAAAACATTGTCTCTCTTTATATAAAAGACAACACCTTTTATTTTGAGTGATATCCACTGAATTTTGGGTTTATCTATTGCGGATACATTTTTATGAATATCAGCATATGCACAGATTTGGGAGATAAGTAATTGGGCTTTTTAGCTACAATTCCACCGACGGCGTTGAACACATGTTCAGAAAAATAAAAACACTACAACATGGCGAAATAAGAGAGTTCCAATTGCAAATTTTGATATTTCTGCCCACTGGTCAATATTCCAGCAGCTGATAATTAGGTGGAACTTAGATATCGTTAAACCATTTTCTAATCACAATTTTCAGACTAGGGGAAGGGGGGGTCCTGTATCATCTTTTCAAAAAAGAAAAAGTTCTCCATCATTCCCTTCACAAAATATTTTCTGGGATTGTGAAAATATTATCTTTGCCTGGGAGGAAGTTTTGGGGACAGTTTACTGAATCTCATTGTTACCACTGACATGAGGCTGCTGTGAACACACCGATGTGTTTTATCTCTCGGACATTTCGCTTTTTTCCTTGTGAATTACTTTGGGGTTTGTTGACGCATTGACTCCCTATCAGATGCAGCAAACATGTCCACATTATCCACTTGTAGCAGGTTAGTAAATACATCTGGGGCTGTATGGCTATAGACGCGTGACTTGTGTTGGTGCTTGCTGATTGGCTTCAATACTTTCCATGCACTCTGATTGGCTTGTTTCTCCAATGGGCACATTTTGGGAGAATGAGGGTTAAATGGGTATATTGTTCAACTGATTAACTCAGACACATTTTCAAACCGGCCATATAATTTGCCCATCTGTAACTGTTATTAGTCTGCTTGAGTTGGACCATTCACCTACATTATCAGGGACAAATCTGACATAATACCTGGAAATTAGAGGACAAGCTAAATATATTTTTTTATGTAGCAGTAGTAGCAGCAGCAGCAGTAGCAGAAGCAATAGTAGTAGTAGTAGTAGTAGTAGAAGTAGCAACAGTAGTAGCAGCAATAGTAGTAACAGAAGCAGCAGCAGAAGCAGTAGTAGTAGAAGTAGCAACAGTAGTAGCAGCAATAGTAGTAACAGGAGCAGCAGTAGTAGTAGTAGTAGTAGTAGCAATAGTAGTAACAGCAACAGTAGCAGTGACAGCAGCAGCAGTTGTAGTAGCTGTAGTAGTAGCAGTAGCAGTAGTAGAAACAACAGCAGTAGTAGTAGTAGTAGTAGTAGCAGTAGAATCAGTAGTAGTAGCAATAGTAGTAATAGGAGCAGCAGCAGTAGTAGCAGCAGCAGCAATAGTAGCTGCTGCAGTAGTAGCAGTAACAGCAGTTGTAGCAGCAGTAGCAGTAGTATTAGTAGTAGTAGCAGCAGTAGTAGCATCAGTAGTAGTAGTAGTAGCAGTAGTATTAGTAGCAGTAGTAGTAGCAGTAGTATTAGTAGTAGTAGTAGCAGCAGTAGCAGTAGCAGCAGCAGTAGCAGCAGCAGTAGTAGCAGCAGCAGCAGCAGTAGTAATAGCAGTAGTGGCAGCAGTAGCAGCAGTTGTAGCAGCAGTAGCAGTTACAGCAGTAGTGGCAAAAGTAGCAGTAGCAACAGTAGTAGTAGCAATAGTAGTATCAGGAGCAGCAGCAGTAGTAGCAGCAGCAGCAGCAGTAGCAGTTACAGCAGTAGTGGCAGCAGTAGCAGCAGTTGTAGCAGCAGTAGCAGTTACAGCAGTAGTGGCAAAAGTAGCAGTAGCAACAGTAGTAGTAGCAATAGTAGTATCAGGAGCAGCAGCAGTAGTAGTAGTAGCAGCAATAGTAGTAACAGGAGCAGCAGTAGTAGCAGCATTACTAGTTACAGTAGCATCAGTAACAGCAGTAGTAGTAGCACTAACAGTAGTAGTAGTAGTAGTAGCAGTATCAGCAGCAGCAGTAGTAGTAGTAGTAGTAGTAGTAGCAGCAGTAGTAACAGCAGTAATGGCAGCTGTAGCAGTAGCAGCAGCAGTAGTAATAGCAGTAGTGGCAGCAGTAGCAGCAGTTGTAGCAGCAGTAGCAGTTACAGCAGTAGTGGCAAAAGTAGCAGTAGCAACAGTAGCAGTAGCAATAGTAGTAACAGGAGCAGCAGCAGTAGTAGCAGCAGCAGCAGCAGTAGTAATAGCAGTAGTGGCAGCAGTAGCAGCAGTTGTAGCAGCAGTAGCAGTTACAGCAGTAGTGGCAAAAGTAGCAGTAGCAACAGTAGTAGTAGCAATAGTAGTATCAGGAGCAGCAGCAGTAGTAGTAGCAGCAATAGTAGTAACAGGAGCAGCAGTAGTAGCAGCATTACTAGTAACAGTAGCATCAGTAACAGCAGTAGTAGTAGCACTAACAGTAGTAGTAGTAGTAGTAGTAGTAGCAGTATCAGCAGCAGCAGTAGTAGTAGTAGTAGTAGTAGTAGCAGCAGTAGTAGTAACAGCAGTAGTGGCAGCTGTAGCAGTAGCAACAGTTGTAGCAGCAGTAGCAGTTACAGCAGTAGTGGCAAAAGTAGCAGTAGCAACAGTAGCAGTAGCAATAGTAGTAACAGGAGCAGCAGCAGTAGTAGCAGCAATACTAGTAACAGTAGCAGCAGCAGCAGTAACAGCAGTAGTAGTAGCACTAACAGTAGTAGTAGTAGTAGTAGCAGCAGCAGTAGCAGTAGTAGTAGCAGCACTAACAGTAGTAGCAGCAGTAGCAGTAGTAGTAGCACTAACAGTAGTAGTAGTAATAGCAGTATCAGCAGTAGTAGTAGCAGCAGCAGCACTAACAGTAGTAGTAGCAGTAGCAGAAGCAGTAGTAGCACTAACAGTAGTAGTAGCAGCAGTATCAGCAGTAGTAGTAGAAACAACAGCAGTAGTAGTAGCAATAGTAGTAATAGGAGCAGCAGCAGTAGTAGCAGCAATAGTAGTAGCAGCAGCAGCAATAGTAGCTGCTGCAGTAGTAGCAGTAACAGCAGCAGTTGTAGCAGCAGTTGCAGTAGTATTAGTAGTAGTAGTAGCAGTAGTAGTAGTATCAGTAGTATTAGTAGTAGTAGTAGTAGCAGCAGTAGTATTAGTAGTAGTAGTAGCAGTAGTAGTATTAGTAGCCATAGTAGTAGTAGTAGTAGTAGTAGTAGTAGTAGTAGTAGTAGAAGTAGCAGCAGCAGTAGCAGCAGCAGTAGTATTAGTAGTAGCAGTATCAGCAGTAGTAGTAGTAGCAGCACTAATAGTAGTAGTAGCAGTAGCAGAAGCAGTAGTAGTAGTAGCACTAACAGTAGTAGTAGCAGCAGTATCAGCAGTAGTAGTAGAAACAACAGCAGTAGTAGTAGTAGTAGCAGCAGTAGAATCAGTAGTAGTAGCAATAGTAGTAATAGGAGCAGCAGCAGTAGTTGCAGCAATAGTAGTAGCAGCAGCAGCAATAGTAGCTGCTGCAGTAGTAGCAGTAACAGCAGCAGCAGTAACAGCAGTTGTAGCAGCAGTAGTATTAGTAGCATTAGTAGTAGTAGTAGCAGCAGTAGTAGTAGTAGTAGCAGTAGTAGTAGTAGCAGTAGCAGTAGAAGTAGTAGTAGTAGCAGTAGTAGTAGTAGTAGCAGTAGTATTAGTAGCAGTAGCAGTAGAAGTAGTAGTAGTAGTAGTAGTAGCAGTAGTATTAGTAGCAGTAGCAGTAGAAGTAGTAGTAGTAGTAGTTGTAGCTGATTTTGCTTTTACTATAGTTATAGACAGTATGCGCTTTGTCATTGTTTAGTGAAAAACATGGTATTTATTTTGGGCGGGGGTTGCTTTCTTTTTACTCAGAAGAATGAATGTTGTTAAAAATAATAATAATAATAATAATAATAATAATAATAATAATAATATTATATATTATTTTAAAAATATATTTACTATAGTTATAGAAAGTGTGTGTTTTGTCATTGTATTGTGATATAATCAAGACTTTTTTTACATTCTAATTAAAAACGAATTAGTCCTTTACGATTTTCCTGTCACTTGTTGCAAGGTAAAGAAACACAACATTCCCTGTAATCTGTAACGAGATGTGCGGAGAAGCTCATTAAATCTCAGTATCTCAGGAATATGGAAACCAGTATATTATATAGATTTTGCAGTGTGTGACCTCCTGCTCCCAATAACAGGAGTTAAGAGGTAATAAAGGTGACTGAGAGCCTGGTTAATCTTAGCTGCAAAAATGAATAAACAGTTTACGTTTTACTATCTGCATCGCTTTCATAAATGCAAAGTCTTTATAGGAAGTCTTCTATTTACACCTCAGCCCAGGCTGTATAACAGGGATCTGTCAAACTGCCACACACAGCTATAAACTATACACTTTATACAAATATAATCATCTTTACTTTTTTATTTTACTGCAACACTACAAAAACATTGAACATCATTCAGAAATGCAAAATAGATTTTTTTGTAATGTCAAAAACCTGACTGCAAAGTGTACTCTGCACCCCGTCCCCTAGGCACAAATTACAAACAAACAACCCAATAAATACATAACACAGAACATGGAGAGAAATGACCAAAGCCTCTCTTGGATTAAAAAAGCCAAGCTGCCGGGTTATCGATACCATGTCCAAGAATCCTCTTACCTATCGCATACATGCCAACTCTCCCGGAATGTCCGGGAGACTCCAGAATTTCGGGTAGGTAGAGCTGGCGATTCTCCCACATCTGCCCACTTCATTAAATTAGAGCCTTCATGTATGGGTGGAGGGGGTGGGGCTTCACACTTTGCGTCATTTTGGCCCCACCCCTAGTGATGTAATGCGTGTTTGGGGTCTTTTTAAAAGACCCAAAACAGGCATTTTACGTCACCAGGGCAGGGCCAAAATGACGCAATTTGCGAAGCCCCGCCCCTTCTACCCATAAACCCTTGGTGCCTTCCAGGATCTCCCGTACCCAGCCAACATAAGGTTGGCAAGTATGACCTATCAGTAACTCCCAGGGGTTAACAAAAAAGGGCGTGGCTTCACATAAGAGAGAACCCTTTAAATCCATTATAAAGACAGATCCTGGAGATCTGCCCCAGTACTCTCTCCTCCCTGGTCCATATTGTGACCCGTTGCTACCATATGTACCACAACAGAGCCCCCTCCCTGAAAACATGAGAGGACATCCCGTAACGTTATTTTTCTTATTTTTTCTTTATATATATATATATATATATATATATATATATATATATATATATATATATATATATATATATGATCTTCTAACAAGGTACAAACATACACAACATTAACAAATTTGATTGTGACCACAAAATGTGACCACCTAAACTAGTGGCAGTGACGTAGGGCTAGAAGCATAGGGCTGCCCAGTAAACAGGAGGAACTGCATGTGTCCACATACCTCAACCTGTCTCACAATAGGAAGTGATTAATCCCCACGCGGGTTGGTTCATTTCTAGAACCTACAGGTTATGTTGCTATTGCTGTCCATTTTGTCTATGACAATTTCTTCCCAGACAATACTAAAAACGACATATTTTTCTGACAAAGTAAATTGCCGTCATTTTTTTTATTACTATGCTTAATTTATATAGCACCAATATATTAGACAGAAGTCTTTATCCAAGCACATTAGTCCCTGCCTTAGTGGAGCCTACAACCTAATCTTTCTACCATAGGCCCACGCACACTAGGGACAATTTAGCGAGTGGAAAATATTTTTGGACTGTGTGAAGGAACTTTAGCATCTGGAGGAAACCCACAGGAACATGGGGTAACATGCAGGGTCCGATTCATCAGGGCACTCATTCTGAGCGCAACCCGCATTTAGTATTAAATGCACATATTTAGGCTTTGCATATTCCCGAGTACATCAAGGTACGGATCTCGATACGCGCGCTGTTGAAATCGGGGGCAGGTCTGCTCTGTTCTACTACACAAGACGCTGCAGGATACGGACAATACCTATGTGGATCCATACATTTGCAAAAGAATGCACAGGTAGATTAAAAAAAATACTGAATTAATGTCACCTGTTAATAATAAAGGCATTAATGATAAAACAGTTTAAAAAAGTGAGTTTTTTTAAAAAAAAAAAAATCCATGAAATACATTGATTAGAATGTTGTTAATGTCTACTGAACATAAATGTTTACAGTTGCTCATGACTGCAAACACATGTTATAGCATGCACACAAAACTGTCATCACTACTGATGAGGACTCAGACTAGCCCTGTAGCTGGAGCAAGATATACGGCAGAAAGACAAGTACCTGTGAGACGCTCAGTGCTGGATTTGGACGTGGCTGTGTGCGTCTGAGTTAGGCAAGCCACTACTGTAAATGGACTACAGCAAAACGCCCTTTCCCTGCAACGTTCACTACCAGAAATCGTAGGCTGTAGTAAGTGTCCTTTGCGTTCCCAGATGCACCGAACAGGGCTGCATTCGCGGACGTGTCTCCAGTTTCTGGGAATACGCACAGCGCAATGAGTCAAAATCAACCCCAAACCCCTGGAGGTGAGGAGTAGTCATGGTAAACACTGTGTCGTATGTCCATCAATATTTAATTTCACACAAAATTTTAGGAAATTGTATTTGGGCAGCAGACAATTGTAGACTTTATTTGCAGACCATTTATATCATCTTAAGAAGAATAATCCAAGATCCAAAGTGAAAAACATGAACAAAAAATGAATATGATCTCTGCACCTTGTACAGCACAGGGGTGGATTTGTGAGGTTATTTTCTATAGATCTGAGATCTGTGAATTGTTTATTTTCTAATCTGTGTCTTATGCTCATTTTATAGGCTCTTTTTATTTGCCATTTCTCTCCGTTATCATTGACATGTTGCAATGACACGCTTGGCTGGAATTAGACTATTGCTTTGTCTACTTGCTGCACTCTCTTATTGTCTTTTAAGTGCTCATTATTACTTCAACAAGAAATAGTGTCCGGGTAATGAAAGGACTAAACTTTTAATAAGTCAGCTGAAAGGGATTTTGCATATCCTTAATAAGAGAGACGCTTTCGCTTGGACTCCTGCTGATTTTCTTGACTGATGCAAGTTGGCAATAAGATTGTGTGACCAAGATATGGGTAGGACAATTATCATGCCCAGATTTGTAGGGCGGACATATAAAGCTGAGCCTAGTACAGCAGAGTTACGGGGAGGTAGAAAGCTACTAATAATCCCAAAAAGCACAGATTTGTAATGTAAAAACTTTCTTTAATTTCCCTTAATTTATTTGAACCTCTGTGGACATTTGTTGAAGTCAAATAATTGGATGAAGTCCTTCTAAATTGATAAATATCTTTTGTTATAGTTTCCTGTGTGATTGTGATTAGTACACAAAGGCGTACAAAGGGTAAATATTCAATCGCATAGGAAGAAACAGTAAATTCAATTACATTTACACCTACATTTATAAATAGTTCACTTTTAATAAAGTTTCCAACTCACATTCTTCTCACACTTTTATTATTCATATAAAAGAACTCAGAGATTTATTACATAATGGTAAAACTACATGAAAGATATTTAGGGTTCAGGTCATAAGAAATGTATTTTGTTTGGTCTTATATTAATCCACATTTCCCCAGCAGTAATCCGGTATCATCGGATAAGCAATCGCACATTGTGATCGCTAGTTAAGATTAGTATAAGATTATTACTCGAAAATACTCTGTTAATGGGTTAGGCTAAACCAGGTTTTTGGAAGTTCACTGAGGCAAGACACATACACAGCATTTGGAGAAGAATTGTTTGAACCGACCTATGACCTACATTGTACTGGACTATCCTGAACCAATGAAGAGTGATCTTAATGTAATGTACATTGTAACATCAACATTATTTTCTTTCAACCTAAGCTGTATATAACCAGGCCACTGGCACAGTAACAGACTCTCTCACCACAGACTTCAGGATTAATGAGCTATTACTGGATCCAGTGTGCACACGTATGTATCGGTTATACTTAGTTATATTTTGCTATTAAATCTCTTTGTGCGTTGGAACCACATTGATCGCATCAGACAATCTTTCTTAGTGACGATAGTTACAGACATAACACACCCGAACGACCCATTCCAAAACCATAGGCATTAATATGGAGTTGCCCCCCTACCCAACTTGCTGCTGTACCAGCATGCACTCTTCTGGGAAGACTTGCCACTACAATTTGGAACATAGATGTGTGAATCTGCATCCATTCAGCCACAAGAGCATCAGTGAGGTTGACCATGGCCTTCCAAATAGTAAGTGAGGAGCAAACAAGGACATTATAGGAGTTGCTGTAGACTTGAGGTATCAAACAGCTCTTATTCACTAAAGGTGTCTACTGTATATTTGGGGAGACAGTGATCTGGGACAAATAAGTTATCATCACTAGAATGCTTCTGAAATGTTTGTAGAAAAGTCCACAAATCAGCATACAAATTGATAACTGGTATGAAATATCTTTCATGAGCATCTGGGAGGGAGTCAATTGGATTCTCAGTAGGGTATAACATACTTGCCAACTCTCCCTGAATGTCAGGGAGACTCCCTAAAATAGGGGTGATCTCCCTCACTCCCTGAAGAGTCTGGCATTCTCCCTGATGCTGAGCCAGTACAAGACGTGGTTGGCTTCACCGTCTGTGGCATGATGACACAGTTCAGAAATTGTGTCCTATGTCCATGTATTGATGCCTATGGAGGTGGCCATTTTCAAGGAGACCAAGATTTAATCAAAGACTGACAGGTAAGACAACATGACCTCAGTAATGGAAACAGAAATGGAAAAGACACTTCAGTCTCTAGAGATGTATTAGCTGCTTTTCTATAACGCATAGTTGCCTACTCTCCCAGAATGTACGGGAGACTCCCGCATTTCTGGGAGACCTCCCTGGATCCCGGGAGAGCAGGGCAACCTCCCGATTCTCGTCCCCGCAATAGATAAGTGGCGGGGGTGGAGCTTAATGACTCAAATATTGCGTCATCTTAGCCCTTCTCCATGCTGTAATTAGCCAAAATTGTGATAATCGTTTAGGGGGTGGGTCCAAAATGATGTGATTCATCAAGCCCCGCCCTGCACGCCCACCTCCCCCGGGATCTCACTGAAGCCAACGAGGAAAAGTTGGCAAGTATGGGGTATAAATGGTTTACTTAAATGGGATTAAATACAAAACTGATTGTCTTGTGCCGCACCCGGACGGTGATAATGACCCTCAATGTCTTGTCTAGGTGTAGCTGACTAGGGTCAGATCACCTATTGAATTAATTATTCTGCTGCATGTCTGTATGTAACCAATGGTGAAACAATATTTCATTTTGCAGAGCAAGACTACAGGAATTCGATAAAGGGGTAAAGATTGCATCTAAGCTGGCGGAGATCGTGTTCCGTCCTATAATTTTTATGGGTCATGTTTTGCGCCTTCCACTTTGGCAGAGAATCCCCATTTTTTTGTCCAATGTTAAAAAACATACAAAATTGCCACATGTTATACAGTCAGGTGTCCAATCACTCTCATCATTAATTTAAGCCATGAATCAGACAGTATTTAAGGAACAAAATGTAAAAGTTCAATTTAATAGGAGGGTTGTAGAAGGGTAAACCTTGCTGGTACTTTTACACTTTTATTTATTTAAGTGGTCAACAAAAAGGATATATACACCCAGCTAAATAGTAAATTACTATTATGTGAGGACGTTTGACGTTTTCGGTACATTATATCATAGTAAAAGGCATGGAAAATATAATAGCAAAATTAGGTTCCCATATAAAAAATAAGGAAGGGGTGGAACAAGCAGGGGGGATACAAAGGGGGTGCAGGAGATTCAATATCATGTAATGAGCATAAGACAGTGGTTCCCAAACTGTGTACCTAGGCTCCCTGGGGTGCCTTGGAGATCTGACAGGGGTGCCTCGGACAGGGTCAGAGGTAAGCAAGGCGGAGGACTACTTGGTAATTATTTTGGCTTAGGGGTGCCTTGAAAAAAAATTGGAGACCCCAAGGGTGCCTTGAACTGAAAAAGTTTGAAGAAGAATCCATTGTCATAAGAGGTTCTAAGAGGCTGGAGGGATTCTAGTAGCATAAAGCAGGAAATTAATCAGAGAAGTTATGTCCCTGATTTTGGGATTCAACAAAGGTCCATGACATCCACACTCCACCATATATGTGATCCCTGTCATGAAGGTGATATGTATTTTTCCCATAGAGTCTATGTGCCATATGGGGTTTTTAAGGGCTGATGTTGAGGAAAGTTGTAAGACAAAAAATTTTTTTAGAGTGTTTCAATTTTGGGGAGGGTATGACAAGAGAAAGATCGATGGATCTTATTGTTTTGGAGTTTCAAGGTTTTAGAAGGATTATATTTTGCCCCAGAAGGGAGGATCTGAGGGCAGGTCCATAAAATGTGGGTCTTTTACAGTTTTGAACAATGCACCTCTTGAGATCTCCCTCCTCCATACAAACCTGGGCACATACGGTGGAGGGTAGAA
Source organism: Mixophyes fleayi (assembly GCF_038048845.1). Lineage (NCBI taxonomy): Eukaryota > Metazoa > Chordata > Amphibia > Anura > Limnodynastidae > Mixophyes > Mixophyes fleayi. The sequence continues at coordinate 142,133,903 of NC_134408.1, forward strand.
GATTTTGAGCTGCGGATCCGGTGTACTTTATAAATGAGGTCTGGCAACAAATAAACGCTAATTGCTGATTAAGTTGTGTCAATCTGAACCTAAAAGTTATGTTGTAATTAACCCACAGGGTAGATTTGATCAAACCTTCTAAATAGGAAAAGTGGAGGTGTTGCCCATAGCAACCAATCAGATGCTAGCTATCATTTTGTAGAGTGTACTAGATAAATGATAGCTAGAATCTGATTGGGTGCTATGGGCAACACCTCCACTTATCCTTTTTAGAATGTCTGATAAATATCTTCCTGTTTAATAAACTGGATCTTAGAAATAGTTCTAACTTTGTATATTCCCTTTTGGTTTTAATGAAAAGCAGCACAATTAAGCCTGGGAAAATATCCTTGTACTAAACCCCACGATACCATTATTCTGCCAATAAAAAAATAATGCTCAGTCCCTGATAGAAAGCATAAAGTGACCATTTCTCCACCAATATATTGTGTTGCAGTCTATTCCAGAAAGCCTTCTGAGAGCAATATAAATTAAGTAATTTGCTTTGTAAGCTTTCCATGTATAATATAATAACATATTGATTTTCTTTGTCAATAAGTATATAATTCAGCTTCGAATAACCAGAGCACACCCCTGTACTTCTCCAAAACATTGTACTAATTATCAACTGGAAGATCAATCTGGAATGTTGCTACAGGAATGTTTGTCCAATCAAACGTGACCTTTAATGCTGTTAAATGTATGGCACGCTGGATTGCAGAAAGGACGGTGAATGCAAATAGTGGAAATCTGCAAGTGACAAAGTTTCGTAAAGGCTGATGTGCACATTGCAAGACTGATTAATCCAAAGCCTTAATGAGTCAATTCATCACAGAAATTGCTCAAGCTTGACACCACTCCATCCGAAAGTGACAGAGCAATTGCTAATTACCCATTACATCCTAATCTCCAATTTACTTACAGTGCATTTCCATTCATACAGTACTTCTCGTTCTTCCTACCTCCACTTTACACATTGACCATTCCCCAAAGGTCCAGACATAGTGCGGGTAAACCGGGCAGGTTCTGTGCTGCTTGAGCAGCGTTGGACAAGGTCGTCCGTCTCCTGCGGCTTGCATGATGATGTGCCGAGAGCGCCCCTGCTGGCCTGCAAGACAATTGCAATTGTCACTACATTAATTTTACATGGAATGGGCAACAATACAGATTACAAATACATCTTCATAAGATAGATTCCAATAAAACTGAGGAATTTAGGGCCACAAAATAAAATCTGAGGGCCACCAGCTGGACACTTGTGATGTGATATAACCTACGCCTAAGAATTATTATTATTATTACCATTTATTTATATAGCGCCACTAATTGTGCAGCGCTGTACACTCACATCGGTCCCTGTCTCATTGGGGCTTACAGTCTACATTCCCTAACACACACACAGACAGAGAGAGAGAGACAGACAGACTAGGGTCAATTTGTTAGCAGCCAATTAACCTACCAGTATGTTTTTGGAGTGTGGGAGGAAACCGGAGCACCCGGAGGAAACCCACGCAAACACGGGGGGAACATACAAACTCCTCACAGATAAGGCCATGGTTGGGAATTGAACACATGACCCCAGTGCTGTGAGGCAGAAGTGCTAACCACTGAGCCACCATGTACATAGTAGTATAGCAGACGTCACTAACTAAATTATATTGGAAGTGAGCTGTTATTTTCTAAACTGCATTAAAAGAATTACAGCTAGAATCTAATCAGCAGGGGAAGGCTGCCCTGGGGGTGGGGGTGAGGGTGGGGGGTCAGGGGGGCATCTGCCCCCCGGGCCGGTCCCATAGAGGGATACCTTGGGCTGGGTCACTTCTGGGCCACCTCCATTTTTTTTCCGTTAAAAGAGGCTGCTGAGTCGAGTCTTGACTCCAGGCTATAATTTGCCAGCCCTCCCCTGCTAATTAGTAGTGAAGAATTACGCCACTTTTTTTTCTATTACATCATTTGCCCAATTAATTTGAAAACAGACAGTAAAATAACAATGGCTACAACCGTGAAACCTGAAATGCAATTAAATTACTAAAATTAAATTCAGATAAATATACGGCATTAAGTTATGGTTGTCTTTAGTAGATTTTAGATTTCAATTACTAACAATTAGTGAACAGTTTTTTCTTTTATTTGTTTTTACTAGTAATTCTGCTTTTCTGACTTATATAATAAACATTTGATTATCTACAGTGTTAGAACATGGTTGTAGGACAACTGCTTACTGCACAATTGAGCATAAGCAAATGTTGCAAAAGTCACACCCTAATGTCTTCTCTGCAACCTAACCATATCCAATGGCCATTGAGGTAAAGGAGGACACGCCCCCTCTCTGCACTTGAATACCAAACTTACAATACAGACGGGGTTCTATTTATTTGAAAAAGAAGGGGGTGTTTATTTACACTTATTGCTACAATAAAGCACTTATTTATTAAAAAAAATGTACCTTACAGTGTACTTTGCAAACATCGATCAGCTTTATCATAGTTTTTCTCTTTTGCCAAAATACCACATAATTCCGATATATAGTTTACTCATTTTGACCCACTTACAAAACATAATTTTGTGTTTAATGGCCCTTTTTTTTTTTACTTTTTTGTTCTATTCAAAATGTATCTACATGTGTTATCCATTACTTTCTACAGGGAAACCGTGTGTGGGTCTGGAATGTTTTTTATTGTTTATTTAGATTTTTTTATTATTATTATTATGATCTATATATTAATAGCACAAGTACAACTTTTATGAGTGATTTATTTCCATGATGCCATTGTCTTGGCAGCAAATTAAAGGTCTTGGTGTGTAGATTTGCAGATAGATATTGGCGCTGTAAACGGTTGCATCATTTCGGAGTTATTTCGCAAAATGTCCGCCCGCCAATGCATTACCATTGTCCTCTGGAAAATGTGCCAGTTGGCAATATATCTGTGCACCTGCTGGTTGCTCTGGAAACTGTGACAATTAGTTAACTCTCCCTGTGCACCTGCTGCGTGACATGGAACATGTGACCTGCTGGGTGGTCTGAAAACTGTAACCGTTATTTGCAGTCCTGCTGGGTGACCTGGAACATGTGACCTGCTGGGCGGTCTGGAAACTGTGACCTATATATCAGTCTTGTGGGGACCATGCCCAGCAATGTAACTTCGATGGAAGTACTTATACATATATTGTAGTGTATAATTTTTTAGTTCCTTTAATATATTGATTGATAATATAATTATTTATTCATTATACTCCATTGTTAAAATTTCTACAAGTAATGTAGGGCATAAAAAAGTTATTGAATGTTGTTAATAAAACAATTTGGTCATTACATTTCACTTTCATTTAAGGCAGTTACCGCCGCGTTTCTCTAGTAATTATTATTTTCTGTTATTGTCCTGTAAATGAAAAAAATATATATATTCTTAATTAATGCCAATTGTGAAAATGAAATGATGCAGCGGTCTAGTTAGTCTGTTTCCACAGGACAGTGCTTCTGATTTTTCTGATTTTAATTTGTTTTACTGAAGACACTTTCATGCTTATTAAATAAGCAAAATAAGGTACGTAGTTTGTGGTGCCATTTTCAATCTACAGTAAATACGCTGAGTACACATTTATGCAATTATTGTGCAGTTCACATGATAAACGACCGTTTGGTCAAATATTGTAAGAGTGTGTACGCTCCCACAATCATGTATTATCGTACCAAAACAGATCAAATCTGTAGATTTGGTGTTACAAACATCTCACTCATGGATCAATAATGGAACGATGTTGGGCAAATGTGGAAGTGTATATGCACTCAGGACCAGCAGTGTAGGCAGATATCTGTGGAGTGTACAGAGTCAGATGGTTATGAGAGATGAAGATCACAGATCTGACGGTAACTCGAGTAGGTGTGTACACAGGAATCTTCACGCTCATTGGTCGTTAGCAAAATTGTTACAGAAATTGAAGTAAAATACAATAGTGTGTACCCAACTTTAAAGAAGAAAAATGACTCCCATATAAATGTGTTTTTTTTGGCACAAACCACTTTTGAAGTTTTTCCTCATTGAAAATAGAAGTAAGTGTTAAATATCTGTGCTGCTTCCAAAATACGAGTCATTTTATATAATTATTAATACAAAATAACCCTAAACACAATGAGCAGAGTATTCCTGAGAGCACTTACAATTATCTCAGATGAAAACACAAATGTCATTCTGCAGAGCTGATAGAAAAACATTCGCTGGTATTTTCTCTGTAGGATATAGGCTGTAATTGTTGAATAAATTATCTGTAATTTCAGAGAACACCTTCTTGATCTTTCTTATTCCCTCCTCATTTATTTGGTGTTAATATTCCTGACAGGTCACATGTACTATAAGACAATTGGAGTCCCCTCATAGTGCAGCTTCTGAAGAGATGTTTTGTAATAAATGAACCATTGATTTGCTACAACATCGCTCTATTGTTAAACCTCATTACAGATGCACATGTTATCCGCACCTAGATTGCTCTATCCTCGCAAATCACTGAGGAAAAACACACAACGGTAATAAATGTTTCTTGTTATCTATTCTTTGTGAACAAAATATTAACAGGAATGATATGATTGCAAAGAATGTGTCATAGAATTGTATTATGATCATGTCCAGTGGTCAGGTCATGTTGGAGGTGTAGTGTCCTATGTCTGTATAGAGTGTAATAGAATTGTATTATGATCATGTCCAATGGTCAGGTCATGTTGGGGGTGTAGTGTCCTATGTCTGTATAGAATGTAATAGAATTGTATTATGATCATGTCCAGTGGTCAGGTCATGTTGGGGGTGTAGTGTCCTATGTCTGTATAGAGTGTAATAGAATTGTATTATAATTATGTCCAGTGGTCAGGTCATGTTGGGGTGTAGTGTCCTATGTCTGTATAGAATGTAATAGAATTGTATTATGATCATGTCCAGTGGTCAGGTCATGTTGGGGGTGTAGTGTCCTATGTCTGAATAGAGTGTAATAGAATGGAACAAAATCAAACCAAGGCAATGGGCTAGATTTACTAAGCTGCGGGTTTGAAAAAGTGGGCATGTTGCAACCAATCAGATTCTAGTTTTCATTTATGTAGTACCTTCTACAAAATGATAGCTAGAATCTGATTGGTTGCTATAGGCAACATCCCCACTTTTTCATCTTAGTAAATATAGCCCCATATGTAAGCAATTGTCATTTTTTTTTTTAAGAATACAAACTATTTAAAAATAGATGTCTGACTAGACAGGTTTAATCACCAGTGATATGCTCTAAAACTTATTGCTGCCAAGTCTGGTCCCTGTGGATTCACTGCGAAATAAAGAAATAAACACTAGACAGTTCTGCCTCTTAAAACTCCTCAGAACAAGAAGAAAGTTAAGACGACCTTGAGCTGAAATGAAATGAAATGTTCTCTACAGCCGATCTCCTAATTCCGTCTCACTTAATAAGGAGAGAGAAACATTAAGTTAATCATGGTGTCTCACACTGCAGTTCTAGGGGAAATAGTCACAGAGTATGCTAAATATAAACGGCGGCCAATACAGATTCAGAAGTCATCTAGAAAGCACAGTGCATAACATGTAACATATATTATATGTGTTATTATGATCTGTCTTTATAAACTATAAAAATGAGATGTGAATCCCAAAGTGTGTTGAACTAGCCCAATATAATGACGCACTTGTATGGCGTGTGCTGTGTCTCTCTATATGAATCTTATTATAGGTAATAGAATGGTCACTGATTAATGTATTAATAAACTCTCATTTCATTTCCTCGGACAAGTACTGCTAGTGTTGTCCTCCAATCTATACTGCTATATATTTATATTAACCAAGGAAAAATAAATCACGTCTATGTTCTAACTGCATCTACCAACATGCTGGATAAGTATCTTATTGAAATCATTTGGAATATTAGCATGCATTGATGACTATTTCAGGCTGCACCTACTGCGATATCCAACCAATTGACTGATATTGGCTACCGCAGCGTGTGTGGCTGAAAAGAATTATAAAACCCATTTATCTGCCCAGCATCAGTCCATGGTCAGGCAGCCAGCAGACCTATCCGACACTTTATACACGCTGGAAGAGATTAACCCTTAATGGTGCAGAGCAGCAAAAATAAGACAGTTTTTTTTATTTTTTTTAAAAAATCAGTGTAGTGTCAGATTCAATCTACAACAACTTTATTGTTTCAAAAAATCACCTCCAAAGCCACAAGTTTGTGAGCAAAGAGACCAGGCTGACCAATCAGAAACGTGACAGTCAATCGTGCATTCCACCAGACATCGAAGGCTCATTTTTTCAGGCTTCTTCAATCCTAGCTGGATGGCGAAAAGAGAATAAATAAATAACTGCAGTACCGAAACGAAATGTTAAACTCAGCATAAGCTAGGAGAATAGCGTGTAGTGAGCAGGGGTAAAGGGCTCTGTTTGCACCAGTTAACTGTTTCCCATATTCTGAATAGATTGGTGGAAGGTAAAAGTGTTTGTCATATCCCAAGGCAATGAAGATAAACAACTCTGCATAATGATATATCTACACAGCTGAAGGACACAGAAGCTGGAGGAAATAAAATGAATGCAGTTAGTAAAAGTTGCAGGTCGGTGTGCAAAAGCCAGTAAGTTAAATCCATCTGACTGTGGGAGAAGAAAACAGTTTTGATTGGATTTCAAAACGGGTATACCCAGTAAAATATGATGTTTGGTCTCCTTGTTTTTAACTTCTTTTATATGTGATTGCAATTCTGGGAGACCTCCTGGGCTCCCGGGAGAGCAGGGCAACCTCCTGGTTCTAGATAAGTGACGGAGGTGGGGCTTAATGACGCAAATATCACGTAATCTTAGCCCTACCTCCTGCTGTAATTGGCCACAATTGTGACAATCATTTAGGGGTGGGGCTAAAAAGATGCAATTCATCAAGCTCCACCCCTGCACGTCCACCTCCCCCGGGTTCTCCCTGAAGCCAACAAGGAAAAGTTGGCAAGTATGGGATAAGAGAGGCGACCTGGGCCACGTCTGTACCCTAAACATTACCTGCTCACAATAAGACATTGTTACAGACTTCCCATCGCTGCGGGTGCAGTCTAACAGCCGAGTCTTCATTCCTTCTCCACAAACAGCGTTCCCACTGAGCTGACAGGTGCTCCACTCTGAAACAAGCAGCAAAACCCATTTACATACAGAGCCCACAATATATTATTCCTATTTACTGCATCAGTGACCCCTAAGTACCACTTGAGTCTGAAATAACTGAAATCACTTTCTGCCTCCTCTAACATTACTGGAGCCTCTCTCCCAGAATCCCCAATGCTGTGAGTAAAGGAAACAAGACCAAGGCAAGAGATTAATATTGGAGACATTGGGGTATATTTACTAAACTGCGGGTTTGTAAAAGTGGAGATGTTGCCAATAGCAACCAATCAGATTCTAGTTATCAGTTTGTAGAATGTACTAAATAAATGCTAACTAGAATCTGATTGGTTGCTATAGGCAAGAGTGCAGTTTAGCAATTATACTCCATTGACTTCTCTTGATGGGAAAGTCCACACTTTTGAAAGAAAATATTGGTGGTATTAAAAACATATATTTACTATAGATGCTCACTGACCCCTATGAACTGGTTTTGGTTTTGGATTTGGATTAGCTTTGTGTTTTGGTTATGGTTTTGGCAAAACAGCCCTCGTGTGTTTTGGTTTTGGTTTTGGATTTTTTTTTAGAAAAAATGCTAAAATATGCTAAAATCACATATTTTTGCTCTTTTTTTGTTCCTACATTATTATTAACCTCAATAAAAACAATTTCAAGTCATTTGCAGTCAATTTTGACCACAGGTCACAATATTATTTTCATACACTTTCAGACAAATACTGCAGCGACCTGGCTGGATGGTAAGCGACAGAGCAATGACACAAACACACGGCAGTTCCTAGCACATCCAGGACACATTGGCACACAGCAGTGGCAGAAAAGAAAAATGGGGGTCCGCCCTCCCTCCCACTTCTCGCTATGTTGGGTCTTAAAAAGGAATTCAAATCTCGCGAGATCCGACAACGTCACAATGGCGTTTTGCCTCATTTTCAATTCTGAGGGCACGTGAAAGTACCGAGCTAGCTCGGCTCAGTACTCGGATCCCCTAAGTTTGGGTGTGTTCGGTTCTAGAGGAACCGAGCCTGAGCATCTCTAATATTTACATTTTTATTTCAGCTCACAAGTATCATACACGTTAGCCTGGGCTCTCTCACATCTTCCCCAGGGGTACCGAGGTTGGCGTATTCAAACTATCTGCCTGGCCCTCCATTGGGGGCAGAAGGGTGACGTATTATGACCGCAGCTGCGCATCTAACCATCTGAGTAGGATTATAGTTCTTATAGGATATAAAATGTTTGACAGTGAATTAACCTCATCTATCTTGGTACATGCTACTGTCTTCTGTTATCAGCCATTTTGATAAACTCTTTACACATTTAGATGCATTTGTGAATGTTGTTAGTATTTTATTAAAGTTAACTTGCGCTTTAAAAATGTTTTTAAGTTTTTACTACCCTTTAAATTATGTAGAACCAGCATATTACACAGAATAGGTTTAATCCTTCGCATCAGTGGAGCTTACAGTCTAAATTCACAAACAGATAGCGTCTGTTCAGAACCAAAGTCATGGTCCCAGCGCTGTGAGACAGCAATGCTAGCCACTGTGCCACCGTACCAGATCTTTTAAAATTCAAAAACAATAGGGTTGATTTATTGTTGCACTTTATCACAGCAACCAGTCAGCAATTAGATTGTATCTGGCTAGTGTAAAGTACACAATGACAGCATGTGTGATTATTTGCTATGGTTTAGTGAATATTTTGCACTTAAATGTAATGCTATGAAAACGAGCCCAGATCCGACTGACATAAGCTATCTCAGCGAAAAGGAGTGAGCTTTGCACAGCGTGGTTGATAACAGCACAAGGTAACGACAGATGCGGTACAGGAATATTGTAATAATGATTAGAGTGGATGGTAATGGATGGCGGATTACCCATAATTAAACAATTACACCAAATTAATTACATTTTATCATTGTTTCATAATTATGTTAAATACGGTAATTTGCATTTTAATTAAAAATCTGTTGCTATAAGCAAAAAAAATGTCTGAATTTTGTTTTAATAGGTTCTGCTTCATAAAATGTGACGTGAAGTCATTAAGTGGTATGTGGGGGCACTAAAAAAATAAATATTTTTTTTTACACTTTAGCAAAAATCCAAGCAGGGCTGAATTTACATAGTTGAAGCCTGCGGGCACAGTCATATTGGTGCACTAAATTCCCCTTTGTAAATACCAGCCGTGTAGACTCACTGCCTCCTCGCCACAGTTCCCGGAGATCCCAGAAGGGGTGTGAAGTGATAACTGTGGGCAGGATCCAGGAGGGCAGCCTGCCCTCCAGGTAGTTCGGAAGAACTACCTGAAATTCTGGAGTCTCCTGAATATACCGTCTACTAATTCAAGTTCAGCTCTGTACAAGTCATTAATTCAGTTATGTTCCTTGTTTTATTAATGTAATATTGACTTTACTTATAGGACCGTTATATATAAAAACTACATAGTTAGTATTAACCCTTAAGCTCTTCACTAATGACTCCCGTCTGGGGGACATACAGAATGTAACATCAAGGTACACCCCACTCTTCGGTCTTGGGAGACGTATCCATAAACTAGAAGTGCACCTAGGTCTACGGAGAGGCGGAAACCGCTGAAGAGGCGCACTGTGCAACAGTGTAAACGCCACGTCTGGACCATCTTTACTACATGTGGATCTTTTGTGTGTTTTGAAGCTTTTTTTTTTTTACATTGAGCTAAGATCCCCTAGAAACGCGTTTCACCACCAAAGTCTAATTGAACGATGCAAAATGCATCTCATTAAAAATATAGGATGAGACCTGAACTCCAGCAGCTCAGAAATGATGCCGAAATAAAGTCCTTTTTTGGAGGGGAAATAATGTGCGCTCTTCCCCAAAGCAAGGAATGTCCCTAATTTGCGCACTCTCCACCCCTTTATCCATGTCATCAATCCTGCTCCGCAAATGAAATCTCTTTCCTGTACTGTTCCACACTGTTGCGCCTACTTTGCAAGGAATACCCTTATTAAGTGCTCTAGATGCGTTTGCACAATTGAATGCACAAATTATCTCCCAAGAGGATTTTATGCATGAATGAGGACTTGTATTATACCAGCAGGGCTTCTCTGCGAATCCCTGCACAGCCAGGAAAGCAGGTAGAGGGGAAAGTTTATTAGCACAAGCTCAGGGATAAGAGAGTTTGATATTTATTCTCTGACTACAGGGTATGCTAAAGTTTTATACACTGTCAGGACTTAAATATGACACACCTTCGGCCTTCGTCTAGTAAGAACTGTGTCCTCTGCAGTGGAGAACGAAGGCTGCAAACTGTACCACGTCAAGTTCTAATGTCATCAAAGTTTTTCAGGTATGGACAAATATTAATGTGTCAAGGACAACGCGTAATGATGCGTGTATTGGGTGCATTAATGGGCATAAGAAATGTACAATTAAAAATTCTTCTCAGACGGCATCATTAAACCAGTTAATGACTACACACTGATTCTGAAAATTATACTACTGATTTTACAGGTTCAGAGAATATATTGCTACGGACAATTAAGTGTCACATTACTGGCAAGAAGATACAACGTGGAAGAATATTAATCATGAAAAATGTGGAAAAGCTTCATTGTAATTACTTAACATTTGTCAAATTAACAGCCCAGTTGTTTTTCTCTTTTTGCACAGTAATAATCATGTAATCAAGTTTTCTGTTCAACATTTTTTGTCTCTGTAAACCTCTTGGTGACTATCAGATCTAGTAGGTCACGTCAGGACCAGGGTGTCTACAAAGAGTGTCTATAAAGACTCCGGTTTCCAACACATCGGAGGCTATTTGAGAGCTGAGACCATGGTCCACACTTTTAAGAGGCATTGCTGTCAACCTGCCCTCTGGCCATGTATGCCCGATCGAAGAACTAGCCGGGGCAAGAAAAGGAAGTACAGTTGAGAAGGGAGACGACCTACCCAATACCATACACAGTGTTCATCAATAAGCAAGAAAATGTGGCACGACAGGGACAAGAAGATCAGGACGCTCCCTCCAAAGTTGATGACAGGACAAGGAGAAAACTCATCAAGGGGGCAACCCAAAGGACTTTGGGTATTAATTCTAAAAGATATGTTTGGCGCAAAGACAAGCCAAAGAACGCCATATCTACTGAGAAGTATGGTGGTGGCAGATTCATGCTTTGGGACTGGTTCTCTTGAGGTTTGGTCAGGATAAAGGGCATAATGAATAGCTCCAAATATTTTGGCACAAAATTTTGGCAAAGAGTTTTGCCTCTGATGAAACGGCAATAGATTGCTGAGAAACGCGTCAGTCCGATTACAGACCGTACATACTGGATGATACACACTGGAGATCTGGACAGCTTTCACTGGACATACCCCGGGGTAGGACTTGAATTTTCTACCAGCTATGCTGTCATTGATGATACGTTTATAGTATATACAGATATATCTCCTGCAGCAAGTGGAGATCAGTGTCTATGTCACACGGGCTGACAATATACGCCCCAACTTCATACCAGAACCACAGGCGGGTTGACATACTTTAATGCTGAACATCGGAGTGCCCGTATACAGCGCATGACTTGAAATACAAATTTACTCATATTACCTCGCTACATGCTTTCATTCAATCAGTGTTGCAGGTGGGCTGATAAGTTTCAATATTAAACAAGCAAACCCTTAATGGGAAGCGTAAGCTGTCGAATACAGCACATGTGCTGACAATACAGGCTCACCTACAAATCCATAGCGCTGTATACCACCCAGGTTCTGTACATTGACAGAGGAGATAATAATTAGGAGGTTGTTATTTTCCACATATATGGATGTGAGGCTCCACTCTACAAATCTCCTTTGAATACAGTGGCATTTTTTCATCGATATACTGGGTGTTGCTGAACTCAGGTGAACTTTACTCCATGGTGGTATTTTTTGAATCAGGTGTTGTCATGACACTTTTTTAATTGAATTACTGATTGCATATATGTACCATATACTACGTTTGTTTATTAGGAATCCAGTATGTATTGGAATTATTCATATGCATATTTATGCTCATAATGATATAGATTTATATTGATTTTATATATATGAATATTAAATAATTGTGCCGATTTGAGAATTGCCCTATCTTATTTGTTTGTTTAGTTTGTTTATACCAGCAGGTCCAGATCCTGCTTAGATAAGCAGCATTTTTCATCGGACATTCTAGTTGGACTAGCGCCCCTTATCTGTGTGTCTGTCATTATAAAGCTGGCTAGCATAGGCATAGCGGTGCTTCTCTATCATGAATCACTCAGGGCCAGGGCAGAGATCAGAGAAGTGACACGCATGTATACCAGCTTATAGAAATACCCTGCACAGCTTGGTAAATTCAAACACGGGTACATAGTCAGTGAGGTAACCAAAAGTTTTAAAATTAATTATTGGAAAATTAAAAAGTCACTATTTAAGATTAGAGATGTTCAGGCTCAGTTCCCCGAGAACCGAACATACCCAAATTTAGCAGATTAGAGTACCGAGCCGCCTCAGAATTGAAAACAAGGCAAAACGTCATTGTGACGTCATCGGATCTTGAATCAAAGTGTATGAAAATAATAATGTGACCAGTGAGGTGGTCAAAATTGACTGCAAATTACTTGAAATTAGTGTTAATAATAATGTAGGAACAAAAAAATAGCAAAATTATGTTATTTTAGCATATTTTAGGATTTTTAAAAAAATCCAAAACCAAAACACACGAGGGCGGCTTTGCCAAAACCAAAACCAAAACACGAAGCTAAACCAGATCCAAAACCAAAACCAGTTCACAGGGGTCAGTGAGCATCTTTATTTAAGATTAATATATGCCAAATAAACTACATAATATACCTAAAATAACTGGAGAGTTTATACTTTACTACATATGTCCTCTACTCTCTCTTTCACCCCTTGGGTAGCAGTTTGCCCTTTTAGGAGGGAGGTGCATCTCTATCTTACATTCTTCTGAGATAGTAGAATGTCAGTGGCAGATTTCTCCTTAGCAAGTGCAGGGTAAAGTCTAAGCTAGCTAGGCAAACTGCTGACCATACAAATCTAAAAATGCATTGTCATTTAATCATGGGTGTGCAGTAAATACCTACACACCTCCAGCACAGCAAGGATTTCCATAAGCTCTGTTCTGCAGAAGAATCTTTGAAGATCAATCCATTATACAGTTAAATTAGCTCAATAAACTCTGCTCCAAATGCCAGCGGTAGAAAGATGATACATCGTCTTTAATATATAGACAATGAAGTGAATGAATAATGAATGGGTACATTCAATGTACTAGTCACCGTGACAGACACTGTAGGTCTCTAGAGGAAGCTATAAGCCAGTCCTAGTAGAGATTATAATAACCGGGGGGTGCACTCGTACCTGTGACATTATACTGATAGTGGAAACAATTACTGTTCAGAATACACGGCTCCGTTTCGGAGTCCTCAGGACAGAACTTTATGGTAGTAGGTAATCTCAGTGGAAATCTTGTCCTTGACCTCACTGAAGAGGAGTCACAAAACTGATGGGAAAAAAACAAGTAGAAGAATTGTTAATATCATGATCAGCACATTCAGTCTCTGCAATACTAGAAGGTATTCCCAGATGTACATATTTACAAATCTCAGAACCATGGACAGAGCTCAAGATCAGTGGTTATAACTAGGGGTGGCCAGTAGGGGTGCTGATAACACAAGTTGGGAAGGGGGCACAATATCACAAGGGGGAAAAAAAGATCAGGTGGAAGAAAGAGCAGAATTAATAAAAAAATAAGTATTAAAAATTGCAGTGGGGTCTGAGCAATTTGTCTGACAATGGAGCTGACAATCAGATTGTACAATGAAGGTGCAATTCTTGTATCAATATTTATTCCTATAGAATCTGCGTAGTAAGTTTAAAAATGTTGGGTTTGTACCACAACTGTCATATATTTGGGTGAAACTTGAGGTCGTGGATTGGTGAAAAAGGGTGGACCTAAACTATTGCTAAGGGAGCATAATTACAGACCATTGTGCAAAAAAATCACTGCAGTGAGGGGTGATTATGCCAAAACGGGACAATGCGGAGACAGGATTCGCAGAATTCTATAGAAAAAGTGTCCTCTTTACTCTAAGCCACTTGTAGCAATGTCACTGCATCTATCTTTATAAAAGCTTCCTTCATAACTCCCGACATTTAAACATGCAAAATTGGGACAATATATGCCCCTCCCCTGATCTACCCAAACCGTCCATTTTTGAGCAAAATTCACCATTTCTGTGTGAATTTGCTCCTTTGTCTGTTCTCCAACAGCTTCTCTCAACATTTATCCGTGCGAACTTGGGACAAAATAAGCCCCATCCCCAAATTGCCCAAACCCTGTCCCAAATCAACCCAATATACCCATTTTGGTGAAACCTCACCCACTTTGCTGTAAGCCCCACCCCTTTCTAGGTCCACAATTCGGCAGTGACCCACCCAAATCGGTACAGTTTGGAGGTACGCTACAGTTTATTAGTGACTTTGGTTGTGCACTTTTTTAAGCCTTAAAACATTTCTTTTTTTTAAACACTAATTGTTGATAATTGTGTTGCAGCTGTGCTTAATAAGAATAAAAAGCACATCTAATTGCTGTAATAAGTAACTTCTTGTATGTTCTCTGGAACTGTGTTTCTGGAGGAATGCCAAACATCAGTAACAGCAGGGAAAAATATTGTTAAAATCTGTTAAATCTCGGAGCATGGCCTCAGAACCAAGAGCACCGCAGGGGTAAACGCAGGATTTGTAGAGGGAGGTTTCCACACCACGCAGCCAGTGGGCGTGACCAGCATGCATGGAGGCGTGGCTATAATATTAGACAGTGCTTGGCTGCTCTCCAACTCTTTCTATCTCCATAATATACATAGGCAATGCTGCGTGGACAACTGTTCGGTGCACACAGCTCTCCCTTTTCAAGCAGAGCCGTGTGAAGCAGGGGCAGGGTCCAGCCACCTCAATTATACAGTGCCCCAGGCTTGGAGGGAGGTTTCCAGGCACTAGGAACACCCCCCCTCGGTTTGCCTATGCACTGCACTCCTAAACGTTCATTAAAAAATGGGAAAATGTGATAACCAGACAATTTTTCAGCACTATCTTCTATATGACCACTGTGCACATAGTTTTACACCACTATACTGAGTTCTAGACGTGCGGGACTGCAATCTAACTTAAATATACATCTATGTATTTGTTACAGCAATGCAGCTATCCCCATGCCCATTTACTTTCCAATAACCAGGACACAGAGCAAGCGATTAACAATCTGAGCTGACGCTTATTAAATGTCTGAAAATGTAATTCACTCTCCTTCCCTGTTTCATTGCATGTTCTCTAGTGACTAATTAACTTCCCGCGTTCCCCAGCTCAATAAATACCCAAAGCAGATGCCGGCAACTCAATGAATTGCTCTAGACTGATAAACAGAAACAAGCAGACAAACCAAACATACACAAATTAAATAGGTATCCTGAAATTGGTTCAACATAATTAAATATATTTAACTTATTATAGATTATACATATTATATATACTACTACGTAGAAGGGATTGTGAAATGGCGATCAATACAGTATGAATGTAATTTCATTAGGTGTTAATGAAAAAAAGGAAAATAAAGGAATTCACTGAGTCAATCCTGAGAATATATCGTTAGTAAGAGGAATGGGGAGTCTAGAGGGGCTAATTGACTTTTATCTGCCATCTAAACGTTTCTATATATACTGTATGTCAGCATTTTCTTTTCATAGTCCTATTTAGTGTCTGTATATAGAGTATAATTTCAATTTCACCTTTATGTGGTTTCCAATGATTGAGCTTATTCTTAAAGGACTCAGGTAGATTTGGCACTACGATCCCTGGAAAAGGCATGCCTTACATTAAACATTTTGTAGAGTTGTGCTCCTTCTTGCTTATACTCCCAAAATATCCGGGAGACACCCGAATTTTGGGTAGTTCTCTTGGATCCCTTAGAGAGCATGCCTTTCCTAGTGAAGTGGGACGAATGGGGGCCACAATGGTGCGATTCGGCGCGATCGTTGGGGTGGCCCAAAATTATGCAATTTGCGGTACTACCATCCCCTTTCCTATACTTTCCACTTGATCTCCTGCAGGGTACATTTTTAAAGTTGGCACTGTGCCTCAGATTACAATATAAAGTGCCCCTCCCAAGTCCACAGGTAAAATCACACCCCTCCATACCAATACAATACCCATCACTGTCATCTAATATAACATTATTATTATCATTATTATCGTTTATTTGTTAGGCCCCACAAGGTATCCGCAGCGCCGTTCATGGTACAAACAGTAGACTATACAGGGTAGAACAATACAAAACAATAAACACAAAGTACCAGAACTTCAGAAACTCCAGGCAGGCAAATACTGTAAGGACGGAGCGGAAGAACAGGTCTGGAGACAGGAGGGGAGAGGGGCCCTGCTCATACGAGCTCACATCCTAAGGGAGGGTAGACAAAATCAGGCACAAGAGGGAGCCAGTGAAGCAAAGGGGAGAGTAAAAAGGAGCCAGGGGAGAAACAGAAGGGTGAGAGGTTAAGTGGATGGTTGGTAGGCCTTAAGGAACAGGTGAGTTTTATAAGCCCGCTTGAAGGAGCACAGAGTAGGAGAGAGACGGATGGAGCGAGGGAGGTCGTTCCAGTGAAGGGGGGCAGCTCGGGAGAAGTCTTGTATTCTAGAGTGGGAAGAGGTGACCAGGGTGGAGGAGAGGCGGCGATCATTGGCTGAGTGCAGGGAGCGGGCAGGAGTGTGAATGGAGAGGAGGTTAGAGATATAAGGGGCAGTAGACTGGGAGAGAGCCTTAACATCCTGAACTATAGGTACATTTCTCCAACCTTCACCATCTACTGAATAATAAATTAATATGACACCTTACAGAGATATAGTTCACACACAGATTTTTCTTGCATGAGCTGCTATAGCTCTATATATATATATATATATATATATATATATATATATATATATATTATTAAATAGTCTTTAGCCATTCACCACCCAACATTTGTCACAAAAAATCAACATCTGATTGAAATTGCGTTTTGGTGCAGTACCGTTTATCAGACAGTGGGTGGTGCTGACACAACATCTTTTCATAGACAACAGTGGCAAACATGGTGCCTCTGAGTGAGTGTCTTGGCTTTCCCAAGACAGACCTGGTAATTGAGACATGGATTATTAGAATTGCTGAGGATAGGACAGCGTTCTGATTCAGAGATAACACTGAGCACAGTAGGGCTTGATTAGAAACCAATTTTTATTTATAGGTGGGAGTAGGGTAGGTGTGGGGGTGTATTAGTGTGGGTAGTATAGGTGGGAGTAGGGTAAGTATGAGGGTCTATTAGTGTGGGTAGTATAGGTGGGAGTAGGGTAAGTATGATGGTGTACTAGTGTGAGTAGTATAGGTGGGAATAGGGTAGGTGTGAGGGTGCATTAGTGTGAGTAGTATAGGTGGGAGTAGGGTAGATGTGAGGGTGTATTAGTGTGAGTAGTATAGGTGGGAGTAGGTTAAGTATGAGGGTGTACTAGTGTGAGTAGTATAAGGGGGGGTTTGGTAGGTGTGAGGGTGCATTAGTGTGAGTAGTATAGGTGGGAGTAGGGTAGGTGTGGGGGTGCATTAGTGTGAGTAGTATAGGTGGGAGTAGGTTAAGTATGAGGGTGTACTAGTGTGAGTAGTATAAGGGGGAGTAGGGTAGGTGTGAGGGTGCATTAGTGTGAGTAGTATAGGTGGGAGTAGGGTAGGTGTGAGGGTGTATTAGTGTGAAAAGTATAGGTGGGAGTAGGATAAGTATGAGGGTGTACTAGTGTGAGTAGTATAGGTGGGAGTAGGGTAGGTGTGAGGGTGCATTGGTGTGAGTAGTATAGGTGGGAGTAGGGTAAGTATGAGGGTGTACTAGTGTGAGTAGTATAGGTGGGAGTAGGGTAGGTGTGAGGGTGTATTAGTGTGAGTAGTATAGGTGGAGCAGGGTAATTATGAGGGTGCATTAGTGTGAGTAGTATAGGTGGGAGCAGGGTAAGTATGAGGGTGTACTAGTGAGAATATTATAGGTAGGAGTAGGGTAAGTATTATGGTGTACTAGTTTGAGTAGTATAGGTGGGAGTAGGGTAAGTATAAGGGTGTACTAGTGTGAGTAGTATAGGTGGGAGTAGGGTAGGTGTGAGGGTGTACTAGTGTGAGTAGTATAGGTGGGAGTAGGGTAAGTATGATGGTGTACTAGTGTGAGTAGTATAGGTGGGAATAGGGTAGGTGTGAGGGTGCATTAGTGTGAGTAGTATAGGTGGGAGTAGGGTAGGTGTGAGGGTGTATTAGTGTGAGTAGTATAGGTGGGAGTAGGTTAAGTATGAGGGTGTACTAGTGTGAGTAGTATAAGGGGGAGTAGGGTAGGTGTGAGGGTGCATTAGTGTGAGTAGTATAGGTGGGAGTAGGGTAGGTGTGGGGGTGCATTAGTGTGAGTAGTATAGGTGGGAGTAGGTTAAGTATGAGGGTGTACTAGTGTGAGTAGTATAAGGGGGAGTAGGGTAGGTGTGAGGGTGCATTAGTGTGAGTAGTATAGGTGGGAGTAGGGTAGGTGTGAGGGTGTATTAGTGTGAATAGTATAGGTGGGAGTAGGATAAGTATGAGGGTGTACTAGTGTGAGTAGTATAGGTGGGCGTAGGGTAGGTGTGAGGGTGCATTGGTGTGAGTAGTATAGGTGGGAGTAGGGTAAGTATGAGGGTGTACTAGTGTGAGTAGTATAGGTGGGAGTAGGGTAGCTGTGAGGGTGTATTAGTGTGAGTAGTATAGGTGGAGCAGGGTAAGTATGAGGGTGCATTAGTGTGAGTAGTATAGGTGGGAGCAGGATAAGTATGAGGGTGTACTAGTGAGAATATTATAGGTGGGAGTAGGGTAAGTATTATGCTGTACTAGTTTGAGTAGTATAGGTGGGAGTAGGGTAAGTATAAGGGTGTACTAGTGTGAGTAGTATAGGTGGGAGTAGGGTAGGTGTGAGGGTGTACTAGTGTGAGTAGTATAGGTGGGAGTAGGGTAAGTATGATGGTGTACTAGTGTGAGTAGTATAGGTGGGAATAGGGTAGGTGTGAGGGTGCATTAGTGTGAGTAGTATAGGTGGGAGTAGGGTAGGTGTGAGGGTGTATTAGTGTGAGTAGTATAGGTGGGAGTAGGTTAAGTATGAGGGTGTACTAGTGTGAGTAGTATAAGGGGGAGTAGGGTAGGTGTGAGGGTGCATTAGTGTGAGTAGTATAGGTGGGAGTAGGGAAGGTGTGGGGGTGCATTAGTGTGAGTAGTATAGGTGGGAGTAGGTTAAGTATGAGGGTGTACTAGTGTGAGTAGTATAAGGGGGAGTAGGGTAGGTGTGAGGGTGTATTAGTGTGAATAGTATAGGTGGGAGTAGGATAAGTATGAGGGTGTACTAGTGTGAGTAGTATAGGTGGGAGTAGGGTAGGTGTGAGGGTGCATTGGTGTGAGTAGTATAGGTGGGAGTAGGGTAAGTATGAGGGTGTACTAGTGTGAGTAGTATAGGTGGGAGTAGGGTAGGTGTGAGGGTGTATTAGTGTGAGTAGTATAGGTGGAGCAGGGTAAGTATGAGGGTGTACTAGTGTGAGTAGTATAGGTGGGAGTAGGGTAAGTATGAGGGTGTACTAGTGAGAATATTATAGGTGGGAGTAGGGTAAGTATTATGCTGTACTAGTTTGAGTAGTATAGGTGGGAGTAGGGTAAGTATAAGGGTGTACTAGTGTGAGTAGTATAGGTGGGAGTAGGGTAAGTATGAGGGTGTACTAGTGTGAGTAGTATAGGTGGGAGTAGGGTAAGTATGAGGGTGTACTAGTGTGAGTAGTATAGGTGGGAGGAGGGTATGTGTGAGGGTGTATTAGTGTGAGTAGTATAGGTGGGAGTAGGGTAGGTGTGAGGGTGTATTAGTGTGAGTAGTACACGTCGGAGTAGGGTAGGTGTGAGGGTGTATTAGTGTGAGTAGGATAGGTGCTAGTAGGGTAGGTGTGAGGGTGTATTAGTGTGAGTAGTATAGGTGGGAGTAGGGTAGGTGTGAGGGTGTATTAGTGTGAGTAATATAGGTGGGAGTAGGGTAAGTATGAGGGTGTACTAGTGTGAGTAGTATAGGTGGGAGTAGGGTAGGTGTGAGAGTGTATTGGTGTGGGTAGTATAGGTGGGAGGAGGGTATGTGTGAGGGTGTATTAGTGTGAGTAGTATAGGTGGGAGTAGGGTAGGTGTGAGGGTGTATTAGTGTGAGTAGTACACGTCGGAGTAGGGTAGGTGTGAGGGTGTATTAGTGTGAGTAGGATAGGTGCTAGTAGGGTAGGTGTGAGGGTGTATTAGTGTGAGTAGTATAGGTGGGAGTAGGGTAGGTGTGAGGGTGTATTAGTGTGAGTAGTATAGGTGGGAGTAGGTTAAGTATGAGGGTGTACTAGTGTGAGTAGTATAAGGGGGGGTTTGGTAGGTGTGAGGGTGCATTAGTGTGAGTAGTATAGGTGGGAGTAGGGTAGGTGTGGGGGTGCATTAGTGTGAGTAGTATAGGTGGGAGTAGGTTAAGTATGAGGGTGTACTAGTGTGAGTAGTATAAGGGGGAGTAGGGTAGGTGTGAGGGTGCATTAGTGTGAGTAGTATAGGTGGGAGTAGGGTAGGTGTGAGGGTGTATTAGTGTGAATAGTATAGGTGGGAGTAGGATAAGTATGAGGGTGTACTAGTGTGAGTAGTATAGGTGGGAGTAGGGTAGGTGTGAGGGTGCATTGGTGTGAGTAGTATAGGTGGGAGTAGGGTAAGTATGAGGGTGTACTAGTGTGAGTAGTATAGGTGGGAGTAGGGTAGGTGTGAGGGTGTATTAGTGTGAGTAGTATAGGTGGAGCAGGGTAATTATGAGGGTGCATTAGTGTGAGTAGTATAGGTGGGAGCAGGGTAAGTATGAGGGTGTACTAGTGAGAATATTATAGGTAGGAGTAGGGTAAGTATTATGGTGTACTAGTTTGAGTAGTATAGGTGGGAGTAGGGTAAGTATAAGGGTGTACTAGTGTGAGTAGTATAGGTGGGAGTAGGGTAGGTGTGAGGGTGTACTAGTGTGAGTAGTATAGGTGGGAGTAGGGTAAGTATGATGGTGTACTAGTGTGAGTAGTATAGGTGGGAATAGGGTAGGTGTGAGGGTGCATTAGTGTGAGTAGTATAGGTGGGAGTAGGGTAGGTGTGAGGGTGTATTAGTGTGAGTAGTATAGGTGGGAGTAGGTTAAGTATGAGGGTGTACTAGTGTGAGTAGTATAAGGGGGAGTAGGGTAGGTGTGAGGGTGCATTAGTGTGAGTAGTATAGGTGGGAGTAGGGTAGGTGTGGGGGTGCATTAGTGTGAGTAGTATAGGTGGGAGTAGGTTAAGTATGAGGGTGTACTAGTGTGAGTAGTATAAGGGGGAGTAGGGTAGGTGTGAGGGTGCATTAGTGTGAGTAGTATAGGTGGGAGTAGGGTAGGTGTGAGGGTGTATTAGTGTGAATAGTATAGGTGGGAGTAGGATAAGTATGAGGGTGTACTAGTGTGAGTAGTATAGGTGGGCGTAGGGTAGGTGTGAGGGTGCATTGGTGTGAGTAGTATAGGTGGGAGTGGGGTAAGTATGAGGGTGTACTAGTGTGAGTAGTATAGGTGGGAGTAGGGTAGCTGTGAGGGTGTATTAGTGTGAGTAGTATAGGTGGAGCAGGGTAAGTATGAGGGTGCATTAGTGTGAGTAGTATAGGTGGGAGCAGGGTAAGTATGAGGGTGTACTAGTGAGAATATTATAGGTGGGAGTAGGGTAAGTATTATGCTGTACTAGTTTGAGTAGTATAGGTGGGAGTAGGGTAAGTATAAGGGTGTACTAGTGTGAGTAGTATAGGTGGGAGTAGGGTAGGTGTGAGGGTGTACTAGTGTGAGTAGTATAGGTGGGAGTAGGGTAAGTATGATGGTGTACTAGTGTGAGTAGTATAGGTGGGA
Organism: Mixophyes fleayi; assembly: GCF_038048845.1. Classification (NCBI taxonomy): domain Eukaryota; kingdom Metazoa; phylum Chordata; class Amphibia; order Anura; family Limnodynastidae; genus Mixophyes; species Mixophyes fleayi. Next base: position 142,156,074 of record NC_134408.1, read on the forward strand.
ATAGGGTAGGTGTGAGGGTGCATTAGTGTGAGTAGTATAGGTGGGAGTAGGGTAGGTGTGAGGGTGTATTAGTGTGAGTAGTATAGGTGGGAGTAGGTTAAGTATGAGGGTGTACTAGTGTGAGTAGTATAAGGGGGAGTAGGGTAGGTGTGAGGGTGCATTAGTGTGAGTAGTATAGGTGGGAGTAGGGTAGGTGTGGGGGTGCATTAGTGTGAGTAGTATAGGTGGGAGTAGGTTAAGTATGAGGGTGTACTAGTGTGAGTAGTATAAGGGGGAGTAGGGTAGGTGTGAGGGTGCATTAGTGTGAGTAGTATAGGTGGGAGTAGGGTAGGTGTGAGGGTGTATTAGTGTGAATAGTATAGGTGGGAGTAGGATAAGTATGAGGGTGTACTAGTGTGAGTAGTATAGGTGGGAGTAGGGTAGGTGTGAGGGTGCATTGGTGTGAGTAGTATAGGTGGGAGTAGGGTAAGTATGAGGGTGTACTAGTGTGAGTAGTATAGGTGGGAGTAGGGTAGGTGTGAGGGTGTATTAGTGTGAGTAGTATAGGTGGAGCAGGGTAAGTATGAGGGTGTACTAGTGTGAGTAGTATAGGTGGGAGTAGGGTAAGTATGAGGGTGTACTAGTGAGAATATTATAGGTGGGAGTAGGGTAAGTATTATGCTGTACTAGTTTGAGTAGTATAGGTGGGAGTAGGGTAAGTATAAGGGTGTACTAGTGTGAGTAGTATAGGTGGGAGTAGGGTAAGTATGAGGGTGTACTAGTGTGAGTAGTATAGGTGGGAGTAGGGTAGGTGTGAGGGTGTACTAGTGTGAGTAGTATAGGTGGGAGTAGGGTAGGTGTGAGGGTGTACTAGTGTGAGTAGTATAGGTGGGAGTAATGTAGGTGTGAGGGTGTATTAGTATAGGTAGTATAGGTGGAGTCGGGTAAGTATGAGGGTGTATTAATGTGAGTAGTATAGGTGGGAGTAGGGTAGGTGTGAGGGTGTACTAGTGTGAGTAGTATAGGTGGGAGTAATGTAGGTGTGAGGGTGTATTAGTATAGGTAGTATAGGTGGAGTCGGGTAAGTATGAGGGTGTATTAATGTGAGTAGTATAGGTGGGAGTAGGGTAAGTATGAGGGTGTACTAGTGTGAGTAGTATAGGTGGGAGGAGGGTATGTGTGAGGGTGTATTAGTGTGAGTAGTATAGGTGGGAGTAGGGTAGGTGTGAGGGTGTATTAGTGTGAGTAGTACACGTCGGAGTAGGGTAGGTGTGAGGGTGTATTAGTGTGAGTAGGATAGGTGCTAGTAGGGTAGGTGTGAGGGTGTATTAGTGTGAGTAGTATAGGTGGGAGTAGGGTAGGTGTGAGGGTGTATTAGTGTGAGTAATATAGGTGGGAGTAGGGTAAGTATGAGGGTGTACTAGTGTGAGTAGTATAGGTGGGAGTAGGGTAGGTGTGAGAGTGTATTGGTGTGGGTAGTATAGGTGGGAGGAGGGTATGTGTGAGGGTGTATTAGTGTGAGTAGTATAGGTGGGAGTAGGGTAGGTGTGAGGGTGTATTAGTGTGAGTAGTACACGTCGGAGTAGGGTAGGTGTGAGGGTGTATTAGTGTGAGTAGGATAGGTGCTAGTAGGGTAGGTGTGAGGGTGTATTAGTGTGAGTAGTATAGGTGGGAGTAGGGTAGGTGTGAGGGTGTATTAGTGTGAGTAATATAGGTGGGAGTAGGGTAAGTATGAGGGTGTACTAGTGTGAGTAGTATAGGTGGGAGTAGGGTAGGTGTGAGAGTGTATTGGTGTGGGTAGTATAGGTGGGAGTAGGGTAGGTGTGAGGGTGTATTAGTGTGAGTAGGATAGGTGCTAGTAGGGTAGGTGTGAGGGTGTATTAGTGTGGGTAGTATAGGTGGGAGTAGGGTAGGTGTGAGGGTGTATTAGTGTGAGTAGTATAGGTGGGAGTAGGGTAGGTGTGAGGGTGTATCAGTGGGAGTAGTATAGGTGGAAGTAGGGTAAGTATGACGGTGTATTGGTGTGGGTAGTATAGGTGGGAGTAGGGTAGGTGTGAGGGTGTATTAGTGTGGGTAGTATAGGTGGGAGTAGGGTAGGTGTGAGGGTGTATCAGTGGGAGTAGTATGGTGGGAGTAGGGTAGGTGTGAGGTTGTATTAGTGAGAGTAGTATAGGTAGGAGCAGGGTAAGTATAAGGGTCTATTAGTGTGGGTAGTATAGGTGGGAGTAGGATAGGTGTGAGGGTACATTAGTGTGGGTAGTATAGGTGGGAGTAGGGTAAGTATGAAGGTCTATTAGTGTGGGTAGTATAGGTGGGAGTAGGGTAAGTATGATGGTGTATTAGTGTGAGTAGTATAGGTTGGAATAGGGTAGGTGTGAGGGTGTATTAATGTGAGTAGTATAGGTAGGAGTAGGGTAATAAAATATAGATGAAGAGATGGGTTTTCATATGGAGTTTAAAGATTTGAGTGCTGGGGGAGAATCTGAAGGGGCCTGGTAAGGCATTCGATAAGTGGGTAGCAACACGGGAGAATTCTTGCCAGAAATGAAGGTGATTATCAGACATATAACGAGCAGAGGCTCAGCAGGTCAGAGGTAAGAGAGTGTAACATAGCACCTCAAGAGAAATCCTGGTGGTAACTCTTTGATGTATTAGGAGAAGCCCGGATAAAAACCTGTGACCTCTGGATATTAGCACATATCCACCAATACTCAATGCGTGTACTACCCTTGCAGCTGTATTATCGTTATTGTATGAGAAGCCCATATTACCACTTGAGTTTTAGCAATTGGTGCAGCCTGCAGTAAAACTGTTGCAGCTTGTACATGTCTGTACCTTTCAGGTCCTGCTTAGAGCATCGTGTCTAGAACAATGGAAATGTAAGATAGAGGTGACAGGCCTCCCGCTGTACAAATAAGCCATCAATCTCTATTTTTATCCATATTCATTACATTTCCCGGGAACATATTCTCCTGTTTATGTTAATGCAGCTGATCCTCTCTGGCAGGGGGAGGACACACAGAAAAGACATCTATGTTTCTTATGTCTTCTTCATGAATGTGTCCATGTATCTTATGGAAATTTCACAATACAGGAAAAATGCAGACACAAAAAAAAATGAAGCGGCTTTTGACAAACAAGAGGCTGGTTTTATACGCTCAGAATCCAAATTGGTTGTAAAGAAAAGAGAGTGAACATTTCCGGCAGTGTCAGGTGTACAACATCAGTGCAATTTAATTTCAGGAGCTGGGAGAATAGCAATGAGGAGCTTCTGTGCTAAAATGATTCTATACAAATATATTTTTATAGAGGAAATCCAATGCTGAAATAATTTTCCTGCGGTCTGATAGTCAGAAAAGAAACTATTGCTAGGCAGCGGTCATGCAAATTTTGCTTTTTGTTTTGCTATTTTTATTTTTTGTTTAACTTAGTTATATTAGCATATTGTCTTATATTTATACTATAGCATTATTATTGTATTTGTATCACATAGTGGTTCTCTCATCTTCCAGTGGGGACAGACTCACTACTGCCCCTCTTTGGCAAATACCAGTCCTGCAGCTTATTGCTTCGTGCTTGATGTGCACTGATATAGGGTTAAAAGTCTGATTAGTGCATCGCTCTGTGTTTGAGCAACAGGTTTCCATAGCTTATAGCAGTGATGGCTAACCTGTGACACTCCAGGTGTTGTGAAACTACAAGTCCCAGCATGCTTTGCCAGTAGATAACTAGCTGATATCTGGCAAAGCATGCTGGGGCTTGTAGTTTCACAACACCTGGAGTGTCACAGGTTAGCCATCACTGGCTTATAGAGTACTATTCAGGATTGTTTCTTTCTGTCCATGTTTATCTGTTACCCTGACTTGCAGCTTATTTTTACACATTATTTTTGAGCTGTCGGTCCTGAGCTCTGGCTTGTCTCCAACTTCAGTTATGTCTTGTAAATGGTTCTCTAGTAATTTGCGGAGAACAAGACATCCATGACACAGTTAATTCCGCTCCATAAACTAGCAGCAAACTGGATCCACACTTATTGCCTCTGACAGGCAAAATGGGAGCTCAATGCACTTATGTGAGGGTCCTGCAGGTGCACCTATTTAAATTTTGCCATGCCAATTAGGAGGCGTCTGTGATTTTGCTTTTGTTTGATACCTGGGTGCACAAATTATTTTGCCTTTGTTGAATTTGACTACCTGCCTGACATGTGCTGTGTTTTGGTAACTCGCTGTCTGACCAGTAGCCAACCTGGCCTGGCTCTGACGTTGCTCTTGCCCACTGATTTGCAACTTCTTACATAGTGTAAGCAGGGCCGTCTTTCCCATTGGGCACGATGGGCAGGTGCCCGGGGGCCCAGGGGGAAAGGGGGCCTTGGCAGGTCTGCTGTAAAAAAAATCCTGTAAAGAAAAAAAAAAAAGAAACCTACCTTTTGCGGTCACCTGACCGTTCAGGTCAGGTGACGATCCGGCTCACTCCCTGGTCCTCTCTTCCGTGATGCGCTCGCAGTGAATGTCGGGGCGTGATGATGTCATCACGCCAGACATTCACTGCGAGCACAGCATTGAGGAGCACAGAAGAGGATTCAACGCATCGCGATTGAAAGGTAAGTATATATAATCCTTTTTTTTTTTTACTTATATATTTATATATAGGGGCCCCACTGCACTGCTGTGCCCGGAGGCCCATACTATTGTTAAGGTGGCCCTGAGTGTAAGAGTGCCCTCAGACACCTACTGCTCCCTGTTGATGGGTCACCTCTGACCTATGATATCATAAACATTATATAATGGAATAAGGTGTCAGGTTGGGCATGTTTTGGGCCTTTTCAAGGTGTTGGAGACTCAAACAATCATATCCCTATTTACTGCCGGTAATTAGACCAGACAGATAAAGCAATAATGAACAGCACAAACATAAAAAATAATCAGTAAAATTATGCTGTGTTTGTAATAACAACAACAACTTTAATTTGTCAGAGAATTTGCAGAGAAATAATTTCATCAAAACGTTTTTACAACAAAGTATTTATTGTGAAGATAAGCTTAATTAAGCATTTGGTCACACGACATTCACCCCTGGGAAGTTAGAGAACTTAGTTAAAAGAATATCTACATAGCGCAACATGATTTTCTCAATATTATTCATAAAGGTAATATTAGCAGTAAATTTGTTTTCATTACATCGCAGTATTCTGTGATGTTGTTTAAATGTTAAAGTTCATTTTTAAAATGCCATATTTTTTTAACATTCATAAGGATCGTAGAGAAATGAATGTCTCACCTTTGGGCATTGGCTCCACTGACCCCAGTTAGACATTACGCATTCACCAGGGCAGGAAAGGGTGCAGTCTTGTCTGGTGGCGGGAATTTCTTGGTGGTTACAGTAAGTGTCATTCACAAAAGCATCTTCAGCATTTTTTGATATATTTACACATCTAAGAGAAAACATAAATACATTATTGTATTTGTTTCAATACACAGTTAGAAAGCTACAAATATCAAACATTGGGGGATATTTATGAACTTGGCACAAAGGACAAATGTAGAGTTGCCTATAACAACCCATCTCATGCTAGTGTATTTAGGAAAGGAAGCCAAAAATTTGACTGATTGCTATCGACAAACTTTTTCCTTTGTACTATATCTTATAAATGCCCCCAGTTGGGTTTAAATGACCTTAATCAATGAGTTGTGTTGTGTAAAACCAGATAGATAGATAGATAGATAGATAGATAGATAGGAGATAGATAGATAGATAGGAGATAGATAGATAGATAGGAGATAGATAGATAGATAGATAGATAGATAGATAGATAGATAGGAGATAGATAGATAGATAGATAGGAGATAGATAGGAGATAGATAGATAGATAGGAGATAGATAGATAGATAGATAGATAGATAGATAGATAGGAGATAGATAGAAATAGAGATAGATAGAGATAGATAGATAGATATGAGATAGATAGAGATAGATAGATAGATATGAGATAGATAGAGATAGATAGATAGATAGATAGATAGATAGATAGATATGAGATAGATAGAGATAGATAGATAGATAGATAGGAGATAGATAGATAGATAGATATGAGATAGATAGAGATAGATAGATAGATAGATAGATAGATAGATAGATAGATAGATAGATAGATAGATATATAGGAGATAGATAGAGATAGATAGAGATAGATAGATAGATAGATAGGAGATAGATAGATAGATAGATAGATAGATAGATAGATAGATAGATAGATAGATAGGAGATAGATAGAGATAGATAGAGAGATAGATAGATAGGAGATAGATAGAGATAGATAGAGATAGATAGATAGGAGATAGATAGATAGATAGATAGGAGATAGATAGATAGATAGATAGATAGATAGATAGGAGATAGATAGATAGATAGATAGATAGGAGATAGATAGATAGATAGATATGAGATAGATAGAGATAGATAGATAGATAGATAGATAGGAGATAGATAGATAGATAGATAGATAGATAGGAGATAGATAGATAGATAGGAGATAGATAGATAGATAGATAGATAGATATATAGGAGATAGATAGAGATAGATAGAGATAGATAGATAGATAGGAGATAGATAGATAGATAGATAGATAGATAGGAGATAGATAGAGATAGATAGATAGATAGATAGATAGATAGATAGGAGATAGATAGAGATAGATAGAGATAGATAGATAGGAGATAGATAGATAGGAGATAGATAGATAGGAGATAGATAGATATAGATAGATAGATAGATAGATAGATAGATAGATAGATAGATAGAGTTTAATGTGACAATCGTTGATGTTAGATTATCTTGGGCAGGAAATGTTCATCATTTGAAATAAAAACTATAGAAAGCTTCTAATGGCAATAAACCTCATGAGATTAATCACATAAGATCAGAATTACAGCGATTACAGCTAGCACAGATACCGGCACCTATACCTTCTATTTCATACATTGTATGTTATTTATTACTATCAGGATGCTTTCAATGAGCAGCTCTGCAAAATATGTGGGCACTTTATAAATAAAGGATCATAGTAATAAAAATAATTATAATAAAAATAGAGATCTGCAGAACATTTCTCTATCCAAACTACGAAGCGAACGATACCTAGAGGTTTGTAATGAAAGATATCATAAACTTTTGCACGTTTAAGTTATATAGACCACAATTAGCCCTGAAATGAGTGATAACTTGCTTCTTGTATATCTAGGGCTGTTCATGAGATCCTTTCCTGCCAATAACTCTATACAGGACCACTGTTCCTGCATATCTCTCCTAATTTCCATATCTAGTGATGAGGACAGAAATTCAGTAAGGCTTGGGGGTCAATGTATTATAGTGCAGATTTCGCAACACTTGCCTTTAAAGCCATTGCCGTTTTAAATTTTCCCAGAAAAGTCGCAGAGTATCGGTGACTTGCTAAATCCGAACTTTAATTTAGCCCCTGGAATCTGTTAGGTGATGAGTTTATTGGGTAAACTTTGTTCATTATTTGTTAACTTGCTAAAAAACTGCAGTTTCAAATGTTGTATTTGAAGAGCATATTCTATTTTACAAAATCAACAATATTACAACAGATTAAACTAAATTACATGATAAACTGTATTTTTTCACCCTCAAAAGCATCTTTCTAAATGACTTTTTCTGTTTGAAACAATATAAGGAATAATTCGAAGGAGCAAACTGCAAGATATTGTCTCCATCTCCACCAGTAATATATGCTTGACACATAGCCTACTTTTAATTTGTGGGTGTCACAGACAGACAGTATCCTAAAATGAAAAGATTCCTCAAACATTGAAATGAAACGACTGCAGTCTGTAATCTTGTGGCCCGGGAGCAATTATTTTACAATAGGAATATAAACGTTTCTCTACAGATAGAGTCCATTGTGATGATGAATGAGCCTCTACACGGCCCTCGTCCCCCAGGATAGAGTGACATGCAGAGTATTAATGCATTGATGTTCTATTTGATAGTATGGCCTTTTACCACCCTGCCTACATTAACATCACATGCATTTTCTTTGCCTATACTTCACAAACATGCTGAACGCCAGATACATTCATGTCAATGGAGACTGGGCAATTCTTCCATGTAAATCAATTTTATGGAGATGCAACATGTGAAACGTCTCTTAACCTGTGCATTATTACATTTTAACTAGATTTGTACCTCATATCCAAATATATAGCCATTTGTCACCAGTATTACACCAAACAGACACTTTGAAATAATTCCATATTTTAGGACAGGCTGAAATGAAACTTATGGATGTAAGAGAACAATGAATAAATGCATTTGTTCTAACATACACTGAAAGTCATCTGAGATCAGGGTGGTAAGATGCATTGTTATCACTGCTGCTTATGCACCTTCACATAGGTAACAGCAGCACGGACCTTTGCGGTTTAAAATAAAATGTCTTAAATAGATAAACGGCAAGTACCAGCACAACAACACCATTGTTACCTGCCAGGGCTTGCTGGAAGCAGTAGTGCACCAGACAGTGGCGCACGCAGGGGGGGTTTCTGAGTCTCCAGAAACCCCCCCCCCCCCCTGCGCTAACTAAGTGGCCGCTATAGCTGCACTGTTCTATACAGCAGCCGCGGCTCTGTCAAAGAAGCGTCCGCGCGGTGCTGTAGTATATACAGCACCGCCGCGGACGCTTCTTAGACAGCGCCGCGGCTGCTGTATAGGACAGCGCTGAAGAAACGGAGCTGCTGCGCATGCAGCAGCTCTCGCGAGGGGTGGGGTTTTTTTTGGGTCGGGGGGAAACCACCCCCCCCCCCCGACAATCCTCCGTTCGCTCCTGCCAGAAAAAAATGCTTAAATCTGTTTTTGTTTTTTTTAATAAAATCCATTTAAACTTAAAAAAAAAAAGACTATAAAACATTGTGTTCTAGTATCCCATGAAGGCAAAGAACTTAAAACTGGGGGTGCAGGAGAGGTGTGACCATATTATATAAACAAAAAAACAAGCAATTATCATATTAAAATTAAGTCTGAATTGTTCCTACTTACACCCCTCCAGGAGAACTCCAAAGTTGGCCGTGTCTTGGGGGCGTGGTCATGCTAATTGTGTCATGAGGCTATGCCCCCTGCTATACAATACCAATTCTGGCCTAATATAGGAGGGGGCGGAGCCAGGAGGACACGAAAAGCACATCCCCACTCACTTCAACAACGAAGCAGGCAGGATTCGAGAGTCAGTAGGCAACCAGAAGGGGAATACCTTGTGTATATATATATATATATATATATATATATATATATATATATATATATATATATATATACACACAAACTGTATAGCGCATATTACACATACAATAGTGACACTGTAGCTGCATGAATGTCCACACAGTTACAAGCAATTTCATGGTTGGAGGGAATCAGAGAAACTGGTTTTAGAGAACTGAGAAAGTCTTCTTAATCTTGGCTAGAAATGTAGACCCTCAGATGTTGAGCATCTTGCTTGTGCAGACTTACTGCAGTCCAAGCATATTCATCCAAGTGTGGAATTTAATAGATTGCAAGGAAAATCAAACACTTGACAAACTGAGAAGTTTTTTTTATTTTGTAGTCTTGATCTCAAGCACTGGGTGTGTGAAAGCAGGCATGACGATTTCCTACATAGCCTGTATTTATCTAGTACTGTGTTCTTCCATGTTTTATGTATAATATATAGCCTTGTAGCCTGGGATCAGTAAACCCTGCATAGGGTCCAGTGATCAAAGTGGAAATCTAGTGCGGTATGTAAAATGTAACGGGAATGTAAGTGAACGGAAATTGATAGTTTTGCTGTAAAGACAGTAGGAGAAGAGGCAGTATGGCGTAATACCACAATATATACCCCCACTTCGACCACTGCAACAGTCCTTAGATCCTGTACAGATTTAAGGTGCGTAGTTCTCAATTTATGCCATATTCACCGCTGTATTAGTTAAATTAATTTGTGCTTTTTTTCATTGTTAGATGTTATAAAGTGTGGCAGCTTTCTAGGGAGCACTGAGATTAAAACCCCAGAACAATGTTGACGTGAAGGGAAAAACATACTTGCCTAATTTCGGCAAGTGTAGTCCGGGAGAGGGGCGTAACTAGAGGGCGGGGAGGGGCCAATTGCGGCAGTTTGGCCACTCCCCCAGTGATGGAAATGCCGGTTTGTCGCCGGGGCGGGGCCAAAATGATGCGATTCACCGCAAATCGCATAATTTAGGCTGGCAGTTGCGGGATGGGGGAGACTTGCCTGCTCTCCTGGGAGTACGTGAGACCGACCCGAATTTCGGGAGTCTCCCGGACATTCCGTAAGAGTTAGCAAGTATGGGGAAAAAGCTGTCAATCCCCAAAGTGTCTCAGTGATATGAGCTCTTCCTACTGAACTAATACGCTCCATTCTCAAGAATATTATACAAGCCGACAAAATGGCTGTCCCCACTGAGCCTCAGTGATGTCACTGGTTCCCTAGTGAACCGACAGTTTGTATTCTCATGGTTTAAAGCTCACCCAAAATGGCTGCCTCTGACAAGTTCCTCAGCCACTGGCAGCTAGTGAACTGATAAACTACATTTTCATGACTATTGATCCAATCCACCAAACGGCTGTCTCCACTGCATGTAGTTGGTGGGTACACGTTAAAATGGGGTTTCAATTATTAACAATCTTTTGACTATTGGCTAAATTATAGAACATTTCCATACAATAATTGCTTTTAAATATCTATACTGTGCTTTATGTATAGTTTATGAAAAATGCAATATATATCTTCATTTCCTTCAAAGTCCAATTATTATAGTCATACTGGAATATCTCGTATAAATGTCAGAGACGTGTAACAAATCTTTGAGCTAAATTGAATTTGGAACTGAACTAAAACATTTTTTATATTAGTTTTAAACCCGCAGCATCGCTGTAAACGGTCCACAAATTGCGATAATTGCAGAGCGTTGAAATAAATAGCGGTTTATTACCATGTAATTTTAACTACTGAGTAACCTGATCAAAAATATGTTAATCAACGCTGTCAGAAATAGCTGCCTTGATGGGTCTAACGCATCCATTCTGATTACCAGGTGTTAGTATCAGTAGTGTCACTAATCAATGAAACAGAATGAGCTTTGTTCCCTGTGCCAAGGATTTTATCCCTCCCAGTGCGAGACGAGAGGCCTGCAAAGGAATTACTGTGAAATTTGTCATCTTCTGGGACAGCTGCAGTACATTTAAAGGACACATAAGCTGAAAATACAAATTACTTTTTTTATATATATTTTATATAAAACAATTGGAAGCAACATGGAATTTTTCTCCTTAAATGATTTTCTTTTGCCGGTCAGACACATTGTTAGGGAGTATGGAAGGGTGGATTTACACCACTGATATGCTTTGGGAACAATACTAACAATCCATTAAAACTCACCCCATTCAAGACTCAAATTGCGATTGTTTAAAGTATAGTACCTATTAACGGTACTGACTACCCCGACGTAGAAGAGGAGGACATGAGGACTCCGAATACGTAGTACAGCGACCTGCAAAACAAAACTACTGCAGAGGACTTGATGGGGCGACTCCGTCTGTTGCCGACTCTGCAAAATGACGTCATGGTAAGTCGTTTTTTTTTGCAGGTTGCTGTACTACATATTCAGAGTCCTCATGTCGTCCTCTTCCGTGTCGGGGTAGTCAGTACCGTTAAACTGACTACCACCGGTTCCTTTGGTTCCTTTATTATATATTGGAGGCTGAGTGTTCTGTTGGCCAAGCCACGTCTCCTGTGGCACCATTTTAGCTGCTACATTCACAGGATTTGCTTTTAAATAAGCATGAGATGTTTAAAAAAGCAAATAAGCAAGGATGCAGACAGATATAGGTGTCTACTACTGTTCCTGAGACCCAAATCCAGCACATACGGATAGAGGCAGCGTCAGGAGCCTGGTTCACATAGTTTCATGCTTATATGCTTTCATAAACTGATTACACTGCATGGCCATATTGGTTATAATAGGGCATTTTTGCTATGTAAACACATATAAGGCTATGTGGCCATAGTGGCTATGGGGGCTTTTTGGTTATGTGGGCATTTTGGCTATATAACGGCACGTGAGGCAATTTTTAAGGTATTTTGACCATTTGGGGCATATTGACCATTGGTCTTATGTGCTTTTTATATGGCGGTATGCTGGCTATGTGCTGATGGGTGAGGCTATATCCTGGTGTACTGACTACATGGAGGCATTTAAAGGGACAGTTGTGTCTGATGGTTCTGGGTAGAATATCAAAAGAAATAAGAAGACATTTTTAAACGTTTACTTGTCACTTACACACTGAGCATGCAGCCATTTGTGGGCTGGACCAATATTCTTGAGAATGCTGCCTATTAATTCGCTAATGGACTGGTGACTTCTCTTTAGTTCCTAATGAATTAAGTTGAAGATTGGTTAAGCCAACAAACAACTTTTTCCACTGCGTATGTTACAGATAAACCTATATGATTATTATTGGTCACTCAAAATAAATGAGAAAAAAATAGAAAAAATAGAAATTTATGTACAAACAAACCATCAAATCCAGTTAGATATCCGCTGAAGCGCTCGCTGTCATTTGCTCTTTTTGCATCACCTTAATGTAAACTGAATTCATATTTCTAATAGAAGCATTACTGGATTTTATCTACTGAAAATCTGCATTTCTGTGTATAGTTTTTAACATTTCATATTGCACACCAGAAATATCAAAATTAGTAGAATACAGAGGAACAATTTTAATAAACCTTTTAGCATCTTTTGACATTGCTGTCATCTGCTTGTAGATTGATCTCTCGCTCCCTGTGGGATAACTGCAGCTCTTACTCACCGTACTCTCCTGATCTGTATTCCCACCCCACAGTCGGCTGTCTTTTCCTCGCTGTGGAGTTTACAAGCAAACCAGGGCTCGGTCACCCACAAGTACTGATTGCATTCATTATAGCAGGGGATTGCCTCATACACCTGTCAGGAGACACAAAGCAAAGGTACACAACGGTAATCACTGCAAACAGCTGAAAACAGAATGCCGGCTGACATATATTGTTTGCACACCAGATCCAATGAAATATATTTCACACTATATACAAATCTGCCCACATTACTTGTGTGCACAATAATGTTGTGCTCTTGTTTCCCTATCTGTTTCCAATTGTGGTAAGCTGGGCTTAATTTACACATATTAATTAACATCAACTAACTAATTAGGGCAAATTATTGCAATGCTGGTTGCAAGAGGAGGCAGAAACAGAATAGAGCAGGAGCATAACATTATTGCACTGTGGACATCAGTCATGGAGGAAAGTCTGTGCATAATACAGACTGGGAGACCCAGCAAAGTGTATAATGGGCCTGCGCTGCTCTCAACAGTGGAACATTTATATCCCTAATGTACATTAATACCAACATGGTATACTAAGCATTGGTTGGAAATGTTACATCTTGTAAATATTATAAATCATCTTGTAAATATTATAAATGGCTTTATATATACATATATCCCTCTATAAAAACATGGGGCTCCGCGTAAGGCACTTAGAAAAGCATCAATAAATATAAAAGCATCAATAAATATAGAGGAAGACACAACTGGTTTGGTTGGTACATTACTCACAACGAGCTAACGCTCATTCCCTCCTAATGACCCAAATGTTAGGATCTCAAGGCGAAGGGCCACTCAAATGAATATAACACTATTGAATGTGCTTTCACCACCTTGGCTTGCACTTTGCACACCCTCCTTCAACTTTTTCTAAACTGTATTGCTTTATAGTCTGAGCTGCTTTCTGTGTGTTGTTTATTTTCATTGCCAATGGTCAGGACGCAAAACTGCTCAGTGGGTGCAATTGTAGTAATCAGCGTTGAGCTGTAGATGCAACAAAGACAAGCAGCTGTCCGTATGGCATTGATTAAGGGGGGCATTAAAGGTGAGTTGGACTATTTGGTGGACTTGCCCGATGATCACCTCCTTCTGGGACTCTGTCCATAGTTTCCTAAACACCTTATTTGAAGGCCCCATCCTGAAAGATCCTTGGGTTTTTCTTTTGTGTTACCCTCCCCAAGATTTGGACAAAATCTCCAAGAAAATAACTGCCCATATTCTGACAGCAGCCAATCACTTACAGCCCTTAACTGGAAAAATACCTCACCTCCGTCCCTTTAGGCCCTTAAAAAGCAGATCTGGCACGTGGCCGCCACGGAGGAGCTTACGTACTACCTCCATGATAGTGGCCATGTCTTCAACAAATTCTGGGCTCCATGGCTAAGCGCGGAAAACGCGTTTCCCCCCCAACCTGATCTTCTTCTGACTTGACCCATGTGCAAGGACAACAGCCCGGCCAATAGTCACCTCTCCCTCAGCTTTTGGCTCGTTACACTCTAACTACCCTCTGAAATTCGCAATGTTTAACTTCGTGTTCTTCCCCACTACCCCCCCCCATAATCCTTTTTTTTCTGCATTCTACTCTTAATATTACTTTCTAAATTATAAAAACTGGTCATTTTCTTTCTTTATTTATCTGTTTTTCTATTTTTTATCTGTATTGTCTTGCCTAATGTCTTCCTCGACTTTGATACATTGCAATTACTGTTTTGGCTTTACTATGTTTGCTACATAGTATTATCGTCTTTATGTTTGTATTTTCTTGAATGACCATTGAAAATAAAAAATTATAAAAAAAAGGTAAGTTTTTATTATTATTATTATTAATATTTATTTATAAGGCGCCACAAGGCATCCGCAGCGCCGTACAGAGACAAACAAAATTACAATACAATGGGAGACAGCACAGTACAGTAAACACAGCAACTCAGTAAGCTCAATGCACAGCTAGAGAGGGCGGGGAAGGGGGAGGGAGGATCCGCAAACGACGGGGCCCAAGAAGGAGGGCGCGGAAGACAGGAAGACCCCCAGGGGGGAGGAGGGAGCGAGAGTGGACGTGGGGTGGAGGACCCTCGAGGAGGAGGGCTAAGTAGCTGGAGAGCAGAGTTAGAAGTGGTGGAAACAGGAGGAGAGATGGCCCTGCTCAGAGGAGCGTACAATCTAAGGGGAGGGGTGGACAGACAGAGAGACGCAGAGGAGAGAGGGAGAGTAGGGGGACAGAGGCAGAAATTTGGCAGGAATTTAAAGGTAACCATCATTTAAATAAATATAGCAGAATGTTGGCACCCCAGCTATGTAAATTTCTTAATATACCCACATCCCCTGCAAATGTCTATGCTACACCCCCTTCTCCTCTAAGTCATCACCCGTTTTAACTTTGCTATGGAATCCAAGGTTAACAGTTATGAAACAATATAATGTACTTAAAAACTGGCACTATACAAGGGTCTCAATATACAGACAAAACAGATACTAAGTTGACGTGTTTCTTATACAATTACATTCACGGCTTTATTATGGAGGCCCCCAATGTAGGGAAGAGCAGCAAGGATCTGAGGACCCCCCCCTCCCCCTCTCCTAATAGTGCAGAATGGTTAGCGCCATCTTCAGACGTAAGCTTTTGTGGAGCTTGTTAAATTGGCCCAAACCGCAGTCCACATTCAAAATTATGAGGACTGCGGTTTAATACAAAACTTATAATATAGGAGAGATCTATGATATCTTCTGCGTTAGGCATTTGTTAGACAGGAGTGTTACTTTAAAATGCCTAAACCATGCAGAAAAAGACGTTTCCGCATGGTCTATGGATTAATAAATATGCCCCATATCATTTACTACATTAAAGGAGGAGCCTCTTATCCCCTATAGCAAAACATTTCTTCCTCTCTCCCCTAAAACACATTCCCCCATCACTTCTCTAGTAACACCCCCTTCCATTACCTCTGTAGCAACACATTGTTCCCTCTCTCCCTATACAACACAATCTCTCCCACTCCCCCTAGTGGCGGCACATTCACTGCACAATTCTTACCTATCCTCCTTAGTCTCTCACACAAGACTTGTCTCCTCGGTAGAACTGTGACAGTCTGGCAGCCAATCAGAGTGAAGCTCATTAATTCTGATTCACTGCCAGACTGACCTCACTCACGAATGCCGGCTCTCACTGCCACTACATGAATGTGGATTGGGAGAACCCCCACCCCACTGTCCGAGTGAATGTGTGAGACGGATATAGGGGGACCCAGGACATATACACCGCAGTATCACTTCTGTCCCAGAATCCCGGGTCTCCCTGTATCTTCTCTGCTTCCCAGCGGGTGCATGTTGTGCACCACTGTGTGAAGCAGGCCTGGCCAAAATGTGGCTCTCCAGCTGTTTGTGAAACTACAAATCCTAGCATGCCTTGCTGGCTATCCACTGGCTATCTACTGGCAAAGCATGCTGGGGCTTGTAGTTTCACAACACCTGGAGCGCCACAGGTTGGCCAGGCCTGGCCTAAAGGAATAGGTTTTATTTTATCCAATCATACTGTGAGTTCAGACTATTTGCCATGAAATTTAGGCACAGCACTCTCTAGCTTTCTATTTTGTATCATTGTGAAACAAAATCCAGGAACAACAATTGAAGAGCTACGTTATGTAAATGAAATGCTAAATACTCTTATTTTGCAAGTGTCATTGGTTTAATCAGCATGATCATTTCTGAGTTGGCCGATCCCTGTAGAACACAAACGTTGGTATAGAAGAGGTGGGGGTGGAACACTTCCTGCAAAAATTCCAGCCCAAAAAATTTGAAAAACACTTGGTCACACTGCTGATCCACCCAGCCACACCTTCAGTCCACACAGTTGCACTCCAATTTTACCAAGCTCCGCCCCCAAAACAGAAAGCCCTACCAATTTTAGTAATCGGAAAATCATGACCCACAAGAAATAGGGCTGCTGGAGGGCTTGTGGTAGACTGTGCTGGTTTATATTTTTGGAAGGAAAGACAAACAATTTAGTATGCTGTTTTACATCCTAAGCTTTTCCAGGTGACCCAGCCAATGTAACTTGCTAAATGAATAATGTATTAGATTTGTTGCATTTATTTTTTTACGCAATGATATGTGTATTTTCTTAACTATCTCCAGCACGGTGGCTCAGTGGTTAGCACTTTCTGCCTCACAGCGCTGGGGTCATGAGTTCAATTCCCGACCATGGCCTTATCTGTGTGGAGTTTGTATGTTCTCCCTGTGTTTGCGTGGGTTTCCTCCGGGTGCTCCGGTTTCCTCCCACACTCCAAAAACATACGGGTAAGTTAATTGGTTGCTATGAAATTTGACCCTAGTCTCTCCCTCTCTGTCTGTCTGTGTCTGTGTGCGAGTGTGTGTCTATATTAGGAAATTTAGACTGTAAGCTCCAATAGGGCAGGGGCTGATGTGAATGAGTTCTCTGTACAGCGCTGCGGAATTAGTGGCGCTATATAAATAAATAATGATGATGATGATGATGATGATGATGATGATGATAATAGACAAAAATCTGCAAATTTGGAGTTTTCCTCCACAAATAAAGAGATATTTATTGAGCGAAAACACTTTGAACAGCAGATGAAGTTGATTTACAATATCATCTAAAAAACAAACAAGCTTCAAATTACACTCTCTAGAACTGCTCTAATATAAGACATAATGTAAGGAATTCAGCCTTAAATGTAATCAAGTTGTATTTCATTTGATATAAACTCTAAACAAGTCAGTTTGCGGAGACAAAACTAATAATTCCTAGTAGATATCAGAGGCCAGGAGAGCAGGAATCAAACAGAAAATTTACATATTTCACATTTCGATCCCATCTAGTGTGTGAAATGTAATAGGGATACTTGGATTTTTTTTAATACTTCCTCTTGGCTTTTCTGCTTTGCAGCTCCTACAGCAATACAACAATCATTAACACTTCAACATCAATTATGTATCCTATATATGCTGGAGTGATAGAGGAGAGTTTAAAATAGAACTCTTAAATATGTATTTTTAAAAAGCCTTATGTGTGAGTTTTAATCCATACTATACCATTTTTTTCTGGCTGCACATGTTCCCCCTATCGCTGAGGCTCCCAAGTGTAATACTTGTGAACTTGTCAATTTCAGAAACCTCCCAGGAGATCCAAGAGGGAAGATCAAGTAGAAGAGCAGGAGGACTTGGGGCAGAAACTAGCTTCATCTTGGCTATGCCCCCGCAGTGAAATGCCGCGATCGTGTCGCAGGGCCAAAATGATGTAAGTGGCGTAATTAAGGCCACCGTCCTAGTGAAGTGCGAGGAATTGGGGAAAAAGACCAGGGTACAAGAGAACTACCCAAAATTCGGGGGTCTAGGCAAATTCCAGGAAAGTAGGCAAGTATACCTTGTTTGCATATGGATTCTAACAGTTTCCAGCACAAAAAACGGTCACTGCCTTCAAACAAAGCACATGTTTGTGTTCCCCTATAAGCTGGTCACAAGCAGGTTGATCCTCTGCCAAAGTGCCAATCAACAGGATCACTGTCAAATGTAACCACATGAGATCCAATCATTCAGTGTTTGTCTCAGGTAAGTTTCAACTAAAGCTGGGTACACACTACAGAAATTCCAACCAACTTTTTATGCCGATTTTACATGCGATCAATGTTCCGATCGCTCGGTCCATGGACTGCATACACACTAGTCTTGTTTAGGATGATAAAGGGAAGAGCGGACTTCCCTTTAGCGACTTTTTACAGCCATGTTGTCGTGAGCAATGACTGTAATTTCGTACTCACTGCTGTGGATCGGTCGGAAGTTTATACACACTACACAGCGGAAACGAGATTGTAACGAAAATATTAAACGGCCATTACGACCAACCAAATGAGGCGACAATCGTCCATTTGGGCAGACTTTCGACCATCGTGTCACTGCACAAACTGACCCGACTTTTGAACGAGCGGTCGTATGTCGGCTGATGTAGCCGATTATTGGATGAAAACTGTGTAGTGTGTACCCAGCTTTAGTCTGGTGCCTGCTAGTGTATAGGCCAACATAATGTTTCTTGCAAACACATTACCTAACATGCCCGATAATAATCTGATCATGTTCAATCAGATATTATTAGCATTGCACTGGCTCTGTGACTGGTAATACTGTAGTGATTGGCCTAACTGATACATCCAAAAAATCTCTGGCTGAGCAGATAAACGCTATACATCTAAGCCAGACATGATGGGACAGATAATTCTTTGAGTTAGAGCTCAAAGTGCTCACTGATGATTGCAGCTTGAAATAAAATACTTTAACCTCAAACACAGCGACACCAGACCTGTCATACATGCCACACAGGCCCACTGGAAAGCCATTGTACAGAGGCCAATGTAAATTAAACAGTACATCAACAAGTAGAGAGTATAGGACTTTATTTAAAATATTTAGTTTGACTGAAGTTCTCCTTTATTTATTTATTTTTGTTAATAGGAGCCTCAATAATTGTAATATCGGCACTCAATATGCTTCTATTGCCTGATCACGTGTCATTCACTGACAGTTCATTGTGTCTCGTCATATACAGTATAAATACTAGTGACTGCAGACTATGGGGTATATTTTCTAAACTGCCAGTTTGAAAAAGTGAAGATGTTGCCTATAGCAACCAATAAGATTCTAGCTATCATTTTATAGAATGTACTAAATAAATGATAACTAGAATCTGATTGGTTGCTATAGGCAACATCTCCACTTTTCAAACCCTCAGTTTAGTAAATATACCCCTATATATCCACAATGTTGTTACTTAATGATTCTTGTGAAGTATATAAGTCTCATTATATTGGTATACCTTACATATTATATTTATCTCCTTAAAATGATCTGCTTATGCAGTGATTTTTTAACATAAGCCCCATGTGCAGTTTGTGAATCCCATTACCGGCACGAATTGTAACCTTGAGATAAGGTTCAGTCTAGCACTGGAGGTGCATCGTGTACATTTGTGCAGTTAATAGCTGTGCACTGTTTTGTATTCTGTAAAAGTTTTTGTGTCTATTTATAAGTCCGATTGCCTGCACACTATCACTTCTCTTGTTTTGTATGCTGGATGCAATTCACAATATCTGCTATGACTGTATTATGTGCAAGTCTGATCCACAGAAGATGAGTGTTTCAAATTTACCATAACTGCATTATCAAGTCTAGTAATTAGCTTGGATTGTAGTTATGTTCACTATCTTATATTGCTTGTGATGTCTGCTGACACACAGCAGGAAAATGACCCTTAAATTGTTTCTAAACGTAGTTAAATTGCATAACAGCGAACATCGAGGGGTTTCTGAAACATGCGACTATTTCATACCTGCATGTTTCAGAACCCAGTGGTGAAGATTCCAGGCAGGATGGCCCGGACTTGTAATCTGGCATTTGCCAGAACTGCTGATGTGCTTGAGACTTCTAGAGGACTTGTCCGACCTATTATTCTGTGTAGACGCATCTTATTTCAGATGTTATTATTATTATTATCTTTTATTTATAAGGTGCCACAAAGGGTCAGCAGCGCCGTACATGACATATACAGAAAGCAGTGATCCATAACACATAACATGATACATGAAGAACAAAATACAAAGACCAGACATACTGAATGAATAAATATACAGGTAACACGGTAATATAGATTAAATTATATGATGGACAGTGAGTGAGAGTGATGGTAGTGACCAGCGGGAAGTAGGACTGAGCTTAAGAATACAGAGCTAGGTTATCAGCCTAGAGGTACAGAGGGTGATGGGATATTAGAAGGAGAACACAAGGACAGCGGGCCCTGCTCCTGAGAGCTTACATCCTAAAGGAGAGGGGAGACACAAATAGGGTGGTACCGACTGGGGGAGTGGGGTATGACCCCTTACCACAAATGATGAAAGATTATTACATGAATCCATCACTCTGTATTCTTCCTTATATTATCTTATTATTATATATCTATTATTATATATTATATATATCCCAATTGTAAAGCGCTACGGAATTTGATGGCGCTATATAAATAAATGTTGATGATGATGATGATGATGATGATATATCTACCTTTCGGTCTTTTTCCCTCCAAACGTATTTCCTTATTCTAGAAATTCTCTTATTTTAAAGAATACGGCCATCCTGAACTATTAATATCTTTATGTTTCTATCACACTCTGACCTCTAAGCAGTACAATATTTAGCATGTAGTCTCTCCTGATAATGCACCATTTTAGAAGCCCTTCACTGAATAGTTTGTCATTTTTTGACTTTTTGATGATATGGCCTCCAGAACTGTACACAGTATTCCAGGACCGGGAACTGCGATTTGTCACATCCCTCAAAGCTCCCTTACCCACTTAAAAGGATCTATAAGTCATGCTTCCATGACGATGGCGAGAGATTGGGAAGGAGATGTCTGCAGGAAGCTGTGTATTTGGCAGGAGACGGCCAATGTTCTGATTAGGCATGTTGTGTATATTTCTAGTATGACATGTGTTGCACTGCTGTTCACTTTCAAAAAATAGCTTCTGTAATCTATATCCATCACTTACACCCTCTCCAAAAAGTGACCCTGCCCCCTCTGGGCTTATGCCACCGCTTCACTAGGGTCACATACGCTTTTAATTAGAAAAAAGAAAAAAAAATTGGGTCACCATAATATATGAACCCCCATAATACTATGAATATTGAGCATGATTATAATGTAATTTTTTTTATATCTACTGAAGATTATTGTAATTAAAATGCACTTACACGGCCAAGGGAAAAAAGATTGCAAGCATAGGATTCAATATGTAAAATAATTGGAATTATAATGTACACTTGATCAATATTGAAAAATAGGAACATTTTGATGGGACAAGGAAAAACTTTAAAATTTGAGACTGTCCCTGGAAATTAGGGATGGCTGCAAACACCCACACCCACATCAAACAGCCACACCCATATCAAACAGCCACACCCATATCACAGCTATTACCTAAGATGTTTGTCACACCAACCAGCGACGCCCATTGCATCACAAATGACTGACATCATAGTAATAACTTGCCTATATAAGAAACTACCAAGCTACCAACCCTCATTTGGGACTGTGAAGAGCAGGTAAGTGGGGTGGGACCGAGTGGAATTAGTGTCTCAGGGGATACTGTGGGGAATTTGGTCCTCGAGGGGATACCGTGTGAAATTGGTGCACGGGGGAATACCGTGTGAAATTGGTGCACGGGGGAATACCGTGCAGAGGTGGTGCGCGGGTGGTTGTGTGCGAGGGATACCGTGCGGAGGTGGTGCGCAGAGTAGAATGTCAGTGAATGGAAACATGAAAGGTGTGTGAATGGTCAGTAACAATAGGAAATGTGTGAAATTAGTGCCTCGGGGGATACTGTGGGGAATTTGGTCCTCGAGGGGATACCGTGTGGAATTGGTCCTCGAGGGGATACCGTGTGGAATTGGTGCTCGGGGGGATACCGTGTGGAATTTGGTCCTCGAGAGGATACTGTGGGGAATTTGGTCCTCGAGGGGATACCGTGTGGAATTGGTGCTCGGGGGGATACCGTGCAGAGGTGGATGCGCGGGGGGTTGTGTGCGAGGGATACCGTGCGAAGGTGGTGCACAGAGTAGTATGAATGTCAGTGAATGGAAACATGAAAGGTGTGGGAAAGGTGTGTGAGTGGTCAGTAACAATGGTTGAAGCCTTGACGTGGCGTTACTGCTCACATGGAGGATATCCATGTGCTAATTCAACCTGTATGTGTGTCTGGAACATCAGTATGGTTTACAGGTACCGGAGCCGGCTCACGTAGCAGCAAATAGTTACTAGATTCAGAGCAGACTCAGATATAGACAACTATGTATTGCCTACAAAACAGCACAGAACAAAAGCACTCAATATATATTCCCTTCTACCACTAAAAACACAACATTAAGGAAAAAATAACGTGTAGAACTATAGCTGTATACCTCTAACAATGACCATGTGGCCTTCCGTACATGGGCCAAACAATAATCTGCAGACGATAATTGCAGAGCACTTCAGAAACAGAGCAAAGAAGCACAAACACAGCGTATTGGAACATTTCTAGTGTCTTAGCTTTTTACCCCATAAGTGTTTATGTATATGACCTGGGGGAGTGACATGGGCGCAGTGGGAGAGAATAGTGAGAGCCGTGTGTGACTCTGTCAGTGGAAGGAGATATGAAAGGTGTGTGAATGGTCAGTAACAATGGTTGAAGCCTTGGCGGGGCGTAACTTTTCTTTTCTGTCTTAACACCAATTTGTCTCCACTGATGTCTTATCTTTATCTCTCCTCTCTCTTCCTAGCGCAGGATTAGTTTATCCTGCGCCACCCGGCATAGAACATATTATTCAAATTTTAATAATAGATGTGCAATAACTGAGGCCATCTGCTGATATAAATAGCATTTTCAAAGTGGAACTTAAATAACCCACACGTGTGAAGCAGCTGGTCATACATGTGAAATGGGTGTTCTACAGCCTGATATACAGCAGGTTTGTAATTGCAGCCTTTGCTGACAGCTTCCAGAATTATCTGCCTGGAATTGGACGATTGTGTAACGTATGTACGGAGAGAAGATATAATAATGATCGAGATTGTTCTGCTGAAGCAGTGGAAATAAATTATATATGGTGTGTATAGATAGAGGGATAATAGTAATACCTGGCTGCGCAGATAGACTTCATTAAGCCTTTTGAAGAATGTTCTGAAAGAACACACAAGCGCTTTCTTTAGCACTTGCTTCATAGGGTTTAATAGCCCTCAGGTCTGGTTGAGTTGCATTAACCACATGGTGAACACAACGCTGAGTAAACACACCACAGCTGCAGGGAACGCTCCTTTGTGTACGAGCCCTTCAACAACTTGTGGTTTAACCTCGGTTGCTGAACTTCACCATCTAAAGCATAATGTTCGAAGAGTTTCTGGCTCCCACTCTCTGATCTGAACTGTAAACAATGTCTTACACTATAATACATCAAATATATTTTCTGTGTGCTTACATTCTCATGTTACAAAAGGACTGTATTTACACTATATGGCCACCCAAACTTCAAATCCATGCAGGGGTGATACAGTAGGGTGAAGTAGGTGAGGATATTGGACTGGGAGAATGTGAATGGGGGAACAAGGGAGGAGAGGTAGGAGGGGAGTGCGTGGAGGAAGATGGTGTGGTGCGGATAGACATGGAAAGCAGTTAGCATAATGTGGGTAGAACAACATGGTAATAAAGATGAACATATTGGGCATACTGAGAATTTAAATGAGAGACAATGTTTGCTATTGGTTCATTAAATCAGAAGTGATGTTATCACCAATGCTAGCAGATCAGTAATGAGTGTCCAGGGCAGGTGCTTGAGGTGGAAAGAAACTGGATTCATTGAAATGTTGGATTTTGTACTCCTGCAGCAGTGATATCAAACTGTTCTCCTTTTAAACCTCCTGTTGAACTCTGGTATAACTCTGAATTATGCTATATTAATCATAATGCACTTGTAACTAACACACTTTAAACTAAACACAGTAGCTATGCAGACAACAATGTTATAATATTCCATCATTAGCAATCAATCCATGTCAATCAACTAAGGAAGACAAGTGCATATGTTCTACTGGGCATCGTAATACAGACACAAACATAAGACACAGAGTGAGGCTGAATATAATTCCCACCTGTGTAATATGTGCTAAACGGATCTAGGAGTCAGTATTTCAGGTGACTTAAAGACAGGTAAGTAATGTAACACAGCAATGAGGAAGACAAGTCAGATGCTTGGTTGTATAGAGAGAGGAATCAGTAGCAGAAAGAAAGAAGTAATAATACCACTGTATAGGTCATTGGCACGGCCTCATCTAGATACTGTGTTCAGTTCTGGAGGCCGTATCTCCAGAAGGATATAAATACATTACAGACTGTACAAAGAAGGGCAACTACAATGGTGCATGGTCTACAACACAAAACTTACCCGGAAAGACTAAAAGATCTTATTATGTATAGTTTGGAGCAGAGAAGGGAACGGGGGGACATGATAAAAAAACTTTCATATATATCAAGGGTTATAACAAGGTGCAGGAGGGAAACATTCTACAAAGGAATAGAAGTATTAGAACACGAGGACATGCACTGACACTGGGGGGAAGTAGGTTCAGAGGAAATGTGAGGAATAACTACTTCACAGAAAGGGTAGTGGATAAGAGGAATAGCCTCCCATCAGAGGTGGTAGAGGATAATACAGTAGAGCAATTTAAACATGCTTGGGATAGACATAAGGAGATCCTTACAAAGAACTAAATATCAAATAGGGATTGAAGTTACCATAGGTTAAAATTTGGGCAGACTAGATGGGTCAAGTGGTTCTTATCTGCCGTCAAATTCTATGTTTCTATCCATGCTTAGGTGCCTATTTATGAGAAAATTCAATTTTTGCCATATTTATAGCTTCTCTCTATTTATCAAAGCTCTTGGGTTGGTGTTTGTCATCGCCGGTGGAATATTTTGCTGAGGGTTTCTGATGAAGGCTTCCCCATGCAAGTAACGCTGCTGTCCTCCTATCGATATTACCATCTGAGGATGGTGATAGCAGAGAAGATGTTATTTATTTAAATAAAGCCTTTCTTTGAATTGGAGTCCGCCTATTCAATGACAAGATTTATTGAGAACTTCAAGCAAAGTCACAAAATTGATGATGCATCACATTATGATAACAGAGGTGACTGACGCCATAAAGAACAATACACGGTAGAAAAACAGCAGGTAAAAGAAGTCAAGACAACTCCAGTAATAAAAAAAGCTAAAACAAAACCAAAGCTAATGGAGAAAATAGGGCCGATGCGCTTGATGTCCTTTTTACTTTTATCAGAATAGATGGAAAAATCTACCAAGCTTCCTCATACCCGCCGGGATATTAACTCTACTCATTTTCATCAGTTTTCCACCTCTCTCCAACACCTTCTTTCCCCAACTTCTACATTCTCCTCCCCTGATACGGCAGTTCCTCTTTTTCACCATACTCTAGCAACTGCCCTTGATCAAGTGGCTCCAGCGACTATACATACTCCGCGTAGACTTCGTTGCCAACCGTGGCACACTAAAGTAACACAAAGTCTACAAAAACTTTCTTGTAAATCTGAACATCACTGGCGTAAATCTTGTACCTCTAATGATTTCAGCGCATATACTGCTATCTACCACTCCTATCGAAGTGCTCTGGACACTGCTAAACAAGCATACTTCCAATCTCTCATCTATGCTCAGGCTTCTAACCCCAAGCGCCTTTTTAAACACATTTAAATCTCTTTTCAATCCCCCCATCCCAAATCCTCCGATTACCATCAGTGCCCAGGATCTTGCTTCCTATTTCAAGCACAAGATTGATAAGATCAGACTTGAAATGGTATCATCTAGCAATCAGCTCAATTCCTATATCTTATCTTCCAACTCTACCTCCTGTCCTCTTGATCCTATACCCTCACAAATTGTTAGGCACTTGTTTCAGGAAGGGAGCAGATAAGAGAGAAATAAGAGAGGAGGGGAGCAGGAGGGGGTTCCCAGAGTGAGGGGGGGGGGGGGTAACCTAATAGAGAAGACAAAGGGCAGTACCTCCAGAAAGTAGGACAACATTAGGAGTAGATGGGTGACACATTATTAATTTTGGTCCAGAGGAGTTCATGTTTTAAGGAAGGAGGTCAACGAATGTCTCAGGATGCTAGTCACACGCTCCATCGTCAAATACAATTTTTAAACGTTTTATTTTTATTATTTTATTTATTTATTTTTATTCTATTTTTTTAATTTATTTTTGTTTTACAGGTCATGCATGTGCAGCTGGACCCAAATCTGTCTGGCAATGCAGTAAGAGCTGTTTGAAGTGGTCCTTTATTATTATTACGAGTGTTAAGTCCTATTATGGGAAAAGTGGAGAGGTTTTAAAAATATATAGAGAAAATTAAAGTTGTAAAATGAAATGCCTACTTTAAGAGATCATCGAAATCCAGATTTAATCAAGAAATACATATAAAGATTAGAACAGAACCAGAGCCCCCGCTGCAGTAGAAAATTGAGTACTTTCATTCATTACCATTACTAAAAAAATCTAAATATAATAATAGATATAATATATGTAATCCATTCTTTCTTAATGTAAATTCCCTGTTATGGATAATGCGAATCTCAATCTGGCACGTCAGGCCCCAGGTAGCACACGTACAATCTGTCAGACAGAATCTCCAAGTCTCTGCTCCCACCTTCGTCATTAACCTTATGAAGAGTTGTACTTGCAACGTGACATTTCCAGTGCAGTTCAATAGAGACGGGCTCTCCAGACTTGTCTGCGCTCAGATACTTCAAAGATTGACATTTCAAGATCAGCTTTTTAACTGAAGTTCAGCGCTCGGGATCGCAAGAAAAGGAATAAGGATCACGTCTGATTACAGACACATCTACAACGAGGATAATGAATTTCAAGGAAGACAAGTAGTGAAGGTTCAACTCTGATTGGAAATAAGCCCAAGCAGCGTTTATTTCCAATTATTTAATATAGGTCTAAATTTCTAATATCCCATATTGGGGAACATTTATTAGCTGGGAAAAAAATGTTCCAATTTCAGTGGTAAAGTCCTGAATTTAGGGGACAAATTTGTCCCACGGGTGGGAATGTTGGACGGAGGGATACAGCTAATGGGCAGCCTAGTGCTTTACAATTGCTAGGCAGCCCTCTGGGGAGTGGCCAAGCCCCCATCGTGCTGTGACCACGCCTCCATCGAGAAGTGGTCCCGCCCCCGCCCTACCCGGCACTTGCATGTTGGGAGGTATGATTTATCTGCTGTGGAGATAAAACAAATGACTTCTGGGCACTCATGAGAGTGAAGGGACGTTCTTTATTATAATACTGCATATTGAATATTATTATTACATTGGTAGAACTCTATAAACGCACTATCCCTTATTAAATCACTTCTTAAATCACTTCTTCCCTCATGTCTCCCCACCTGTTCTTCTGCTCCGTCCTCACTCCATTTGTCTGTCCCGGAGTTTCTGAAGCACTGGTATTTTGTGTTTACTGTTCTGTACTGTTTAACCCTGTATGGTTTACTGTTTGTACTATGTACGGCGCTGCGGACACCTTGTGGCGCCTAACAAATAAATTATAATAATAATAATAATAATTAAATGTGCCCGAAATATGGGCGGAGGTCTGAGATCCACTTTAAGCATGTGTCCACTTTAAGCATCAAGTTATTCTTTAGGAAAATAAGGCTTTGTGGCCCCCAGTATACCCTACTTGTGGTCCATCAACCAAGTGAGGGAGGGGGGTTCTTTGAAGTCTGAGTGGGGGCATTAATATATGTGTGAATCAAAATACACAGATACTAAGACACTTTGCACCCTAAATTTGTTCGCCACAAAATTGCATTCAGCTTTAAGTGAGGAGAGGATCCCAGGGGTAGTGTGGGAAAGGACAGATGCCTGCAATATAATGTGTTATCACATTACAGGGGTAGATTTATCATACCTTTTAAGAAGGAAGCGTGAAGGTATTGCCTATAGCAACCAATCAGATTCTAGCTATCATTTTATTGAATGGACTAGATAAATGATAGCAGGAATCTGATTGGTTTGTATGGGCAACACCTCCTCTTTTCCTCTTTTAGAATATTTGATAAATCTACCCCACAGTGAGTCAGGGACCTCAGAGAGTTGTAGAGACACACAGGTTTGCAAATCTGACAAACGGTCTCCAAGCTGTCGTAGAACCGACTAACAAGGAAGGAAGCACTTTGTAATTATGTAAGATTACATAATTGGTAACACATGTTCTATATAGATTGGTGGGTCCAAACACCGGTATGGCATGGATAAGATCACGTTACATTGGTTTAATCAAACTAACTCCAGTTGCACAGCTGTTGGGTTGAAAGAGAAGGTGCTATATTTAATTATTTACATTAGAAATATGCAATAATTATAAATATGTATATTTAGCATAACAGTTACCCAGTAATCTGAACTCAGGGTTACTAATCTAGAAAGAGGACAATAAAACACAGAGATGTCAAGCTTACAGTAACCACGGAACACATTAGAGTAAGTGCTGGCATGCGATAAAGTATTTCATCAATCACAATTATGACATATCTTTGTATAATTTGTTAAATGACGAGACCTCTCCAAAGCCATTATTCTCGCTGGTCACGGTGAATCAGTCACTTTCCTGCTGCCTCTGCAATATTCCCTCCAGTCCAATTACCGAAAGACAAAGCCATTTAGCAAAATAATTTCTTAAAAAGTTCCCCATTTTAAACCCTTAAAATACACCTGTATTTTAATTCAACATACATCCCAATAATTTTATTTTCCATTTTAACATAATATTTACGACTATAAAAATATTTCTCACATTTTTGTAAAAATATTTCCAACACTTTCAATTGACTATTTTTCGGTAGTTCATGAAGATTTGTTTTATCCCAAAATAAATATTTCATCAATTGATTTAATTTCTGGATTTACTTCATTGTTTTATCAGTGTGAATATAATATATAGGAATGTTGGATTTTCTGTAATGAATTTAGATTCAGATTTATTACTTTTGTTTTATATGTAAAGTATTTTAATTATTTTTTGTAACTTAAGACCGGTTTATAAATGGTCTTGATTTCTTATCCTTAAAACTATACTATTCTTATTTTAATTGACCTTTGTTTCGTTTAATGTAAATACTAAGCGATGCATGTATAATATTCCTGTAGCAGACTTTTACTAGATTCTGTAAAAGTGTTTTTACCAGTTTACTATGTATAAGTGCAATTGCCTTTATCTTTTCGCAATGGTCCTACAGACACACCTCTAGGTTTTCCCATAGCATAGACAGTATGGTGGCTCAGTGGTTAGCACTTCTGCCCCACAGCACTGGGGTCATGAGTTTGATTCCCGACCATGGCCTTTTCTGTGTGGAGTTTGTATGTTCTCCCCGTGTTTGCGTGGGTTTCCTCCAGGTGCTCTGGTTTCCTCCCACACTCCAAAAACATACTGGTAGTTTAATTGGCTGCTATTAAATTGCCCTTGTCCTATATTGGAGGGTCTTCATTGCCGATGCCCTGAATGAGTTTTCAGAATGACTTATCCTCTACTCTATTTAGTGCAATCGGTTGGGGAATAACATTAACAGTCTGTCCGATTTCCGCAAAGACCTCTGGATGATTTCAAAATGTTTTTGAAAGTTTGAAGACATCCTCAGATCTCTCGCACAGTTTTATTCTTTTTCTTGTACTTCTACTGAAATCATGAGACTAAGCGGAGTGGGTGTAATTCCAATTATTTTTAAAAGCAGTTACTTGACCGAATAAAGATTCTGAAAAGTTACTAAATTATTTACAGTGAATGCACATTGCGTTTGAAGTAAGATACAGCATATAAAGCTGATAGTGCTGAAAGGTGGGAGATGTGGAAGTGATAATTACTGTATAATGGCTTACAGGTGTCCTCGCTTTCCCAGAATAGTCACAGTTTTACCACTGAAAATCCGTAAATGTCTATGAAATGTAGTTTCCTGATGTACTTGGATTATAAGCTTGTTGGAAATGTATTTCTAGAATTATATTAATATTTTTTTTAAAGACAAACTGCAGGATAATGGGGTGCCCTAGATTTTATATTGCAAAAAAATGTCAATTCGAAAAATTTAATTAAAAATCCTAATTTTGTAGAATTGGGGGGGTACCCTGGTTACATGTGCTGCTGAGTGTATTTCAATGTCAGCTGCAAAATTCAATAATGATTTATGTTACATTAGATAGACTAAGGGGCAGATTTATCAAACCTTGTAAAAAGGAAAAGGGGAGGTGTTGCCCTTAGCAACCAATCAGAATCTAGCTGTCATTTGCAAGAATGTACTAGATAAATTATAGCTAGAATCTGATTGGTTGCTATGGGCAACACCTCCACTTATCCTTTTTATAATAAATCTAATCTTATGTCTACTGTGTTTCATATCATCATCATCATCATCATCGTTGTTTAATGAAAAGGCGCCATAAATTATGTAGTACCTGACAGTCCGCGCACACGTCACATGAATACTGATTAAACATAATAAAGCATTTAAGTATAAACACTAGTAGTGCTAGATACCCAAGTACAATGATAAGATCAGTAAGTAGCAGATAAAGATAAAACCCTAACACTCACACAAACAAAACAAATGGGAACACTTGAGGTAGACAAGGAAAGTGAAGTCAGGAGACACAGGGTAGAGAGGGTCCATGCTTGTGACAGCTTACAGTCTAAATGGATTTCTGCCATAAAAACTTGATTGTACAGTAAGATAGATACCCAATCAGAGGACAAGCAGAGGGAGTGAATTAAATATTGTATAACATTCACCACAGGCACCAATGAGAGCGGGAAGGTTTGTATTTGCCCTGCAGTGTTTCCACGCCAGAGAGCGCCTGGTTTAAATGAGAAAAATCCAATCAGAGGAGGTTAGAGTCCTAAATGCAAAACCCCATCGTGTCACCTGTCTTCTCCTGTGCAATCACCCAGCAACAACTTACTACGAGAAGGGGCTTCCTGTCATGTGGTGTCCACTTTGTCACCTATAACTCGTATTCCTCATCTCTTAGAGACCAGGTGCTTTAATTACTTCATGAATCTATAATCTTCCATCACGTGCAGATCACACAATAAACCACCGTTTGGTTAGATATTGCATTAGTGTGAACGATCCCATGATCATGTTATTTTGTACCAAAGCATCGTATCAGCTGATTTCGTTTTCTAAACTTCCCAATAATCATGATCAACGATGGAACGAAGTCGGGCAATTGTGGAAGTGTGTACTCATGAATCTGCATGCTCGTTGTGACTTTCAATCGTTGGTGAAATCATTACAGAAATTGCATCTGAAGTCAAATGCAATAGCACAATGACTTAGTGGTTAGCACTTCTGCCTCACAGCACTGGCGTTATGAGTTCAATTCCCGAACACGGCCTTATCTGTGTGGAGTTTGTATTTCCCTGTATTTGCATGGGTGCTCCGATTTCCTCCCACACCCCAAAAACATACTGGTAGGTTAATTGGCTGCTATCAAAATTGACCCTAGTGTGTGTGTGTGTGTGTGTGTGTGTGTCTGTCTGTGTGTCTGTGTGTATATTAGGAAATTTAGACTGTAAGCTCCAATGGGGCAGGGACTGATGTGAGTGAGTTCTCTGTACAGCGCTGCGGAATAAGTGGCTCTATATAAATAATTGATGATGATGATGATGACAGCATGCACCCAGAGGAGGGCTGGAAAATTTTAGCCTGGCTGGGGTCAAGGCTCGACTCAGCAGCCTATTATTATTTTAAAGGAAAAAAAATGCAGGTGGCCCATTGACACAGACCAAGGTAGGCTACTATGGGGCCGGCCCTGCTTGCCAGGTACTTTTGTAGTTAGTAGGGATAGGAGCCCACACTACTGTCCCTTCCAACTCACTTGAGACATGTTGGCTGACATCTCTAGCTCACTAGTAGATAGGTTAGAAGCACATTTAATATGGTTATTTTTCAAGCAGAAAGCACAAGCAAAAAGTCAGCAACAAAAATTTGAAAATAAACTGATTATCAATTATAGGATATGTATTAATAACTGAGTGAGATTCCCTGATACAATAGAAGCATAGTCTAGTGTGGCAGCATTTTGAGGGGACAGGGCAGTTCTTAATGCAGGAGCTATAATCTAGAGGAGATTGCCATATGGTAGTCATGGCAAACAACCTTGTTAAGTGATTAAATTATTACATTCATGCAGAGATTTGGGGATAAATATATCAAGCTGCGAGATACCAGCAGGTTTGAAAAGTGGAGAAGTCGCCTATAGCAACCAATCACATTCTAGTTATCATTTATTTACGACATTGTACAAAATGACAGCTAGAATCTGATTGGTTGTTATAGGCAACATCTCCCATTTCAAACCTGCCAGACACTCACAGGGGCCTATTCAATTCTGCAGAGAATAGCGCAGTGTTAACAGTATTACCGTTAATATGGTAAAACTGCGCATAATTACCTTTAATATGGTAATTTAATTCCAACAGTGGATTTTTACTTGCGGCTCCCTGAGCTGCAAGATGAAATCCAGGTTCAAATTACCGTATTAATGTTAACGCCGCGCTATTCGCGACAGAATGGAATATGCCCCACAGTTTGACACATTTACCCCTTAGTGTAATGTAAAACTCTGGAGACTATTGCAGAAATACTGAGGTTAAATTTACCCACTAAGGGCCTAATTCAGTAAGGATCTTAACTTAAGAAACTTCTTATTTCAGTCTGCTGGACAAAACCATGTTACAATGAAAGGGGTGCAAATTAGTTTTCTGTTTTGCACATAAGTTAAATACTGACTGTTTTTCATGTAGCACACAAATACTTGATAGCTTATTTGTACACTGAAATTTAAAGTTGATATTTGTGTGTTACATGAAAAAAACAGTCAGTATTTAACTTATGTGCAAAACAGAAAACTAATTTGCACCCCTTGCATTGTAACATGGTTTTGTCCAGGTGACTTAAATAAGTTTCTTAAGTTAAGATCCTTAATGAATGAGGCCCTAAATTACTACATTATTATTATTAACTATTATTTATAAGGCGTCAACATATAACGCAACAGTTTTCAAAGAATGTTTTATCATTCACATCAGTCCCTTCCCCAGTGACGCGGACAGTCTAACTTCCCTACTACAGACTGACTGCATATATCTATATATACACATACACACATAAACCTGTTTTTTGATTGTGGGACGGAACCAGAGCACTGAGAGAAGAAGACTCAGGCTCAAATGTGCATTGTTTTTTTTAGATGGTTTCAGTCATTTGTTCCAGGAATGAATCGATTTTTGCCACCACTTCACTCATGTGTGAAAATTAGAGGGAGGAGGTCTATTCAGCAGACTTTCAAGTCAATTAAATAGAAAGCTGGTCCCAGCCATTGTGTAAGTAAAAAGCTGATAGGAAAAAATCAAGGAGACCTATGATGTACAAAGACCTCAATGTGGCTTAATATGACTTATATGTAATGTAGACTTGTCACCTATACACAGTGGACCTCTTCATTTATGGTGTAAAACTGCTGAATACAGCACACAATTCTCTTTGGCGATGTTACTCGAATGGATTTGCACCGTGCGCCAAGACGTCTGCAAAAGTGCATGGATTTGTGCAGCAGTATAGTGCGTCTGAGGAGGAGGAGGAGGAGGAGGAGGAGAGGTCTGCACGGACCAATGAGAGGAGGAGGAGAGGTCTGCACGGACCAATGAGAGGAGGAGGAGAGGTCTGCACGGACCAATGAGAGGAGGAGGAGAGGTCTGCACGGACCAATGAGAGGAGGAGGAGAGGTCTGCACGGACCAATGAGAGGAGGAGGAGAGGTCTGCACGGACCAATGAGAGGAGGAGGAGAGGTCTGCACGGACCAATGA
Organism: Mixophyes fleayi; assembly: GCF_038048845.1. Lineage (NCBI taxonomy): Eukaryota > Metazoa > Chordata > Amphibia > Anura > Limnodynastidae > Mixophyes > Mixophyes fleayi. The sequence continues at coordinate 142,190,459 of NC_134408.1, forward strand.
GAGGAGGAGGAGAGGTCTGCACGGACCAATGAGAGCGCTGAAAAGGTGCACTGATGTGACTACTGAGCAGAGCAACAATTAGATTTTTTTTTGTGGCACTTGATTAATTGAACAAGTTATAGAGGTGGAGAGAGAGCATTCTGTCAAGTGAGGCCATAAGCTGAGGGCACTTGAAATCATGGGTTTATGAACGTCATACCCTGAACCCATTCGGGGTTAAAGTTTTCTGCATAGCCACTAAAAGAACCCACGGGGAGGGTTATATTCTCCCCATATTCCCACCTAGTGATTGCTGTTTAAACACTTAACCCGACATTGCCGCTTTAAATTTCTATCGACAGACGTTGCGATGACCTACAGCCTGCAGTGCCGAACACTTGTTCAATCGGAATCACTTGCTGTCAGCACGGTGCTCCCATCGGAGATCTCCAGCGTTCAGGTTGAAGGTAAGTCTGTTTATTTTCTAATCGGTTTTTCATAATTTCGGATTTTATTTGTAGGGCTTCTCCATGTCAGAATACTGGTAATAGGTAAAGCATACCCAACCCGTCCAGACGGGGAGTAGTCACGCTGACGCCTGATTTAGCACAGGCTGAGGTTAAGGGATTAGTCTTTGGTCTAGTAGTAATGCTATTTTGGCATTACACTGTTTTGGACTTAACGACTGGTTGTTAGCTGACTGCCCTGATCTCACCATCAGATTTATTTCTTACCTAATAGTAATCTCGTTATTAAAAAAAATGCGACATTTTTGGCAAAGTTCAATACGTTTCTGTGTGATTATTTTGGATCAAAGAAAGGTTACACATAACGTACAAAGGTGACTTAAGGTGCGTGAAAGAAAAGATATTAACACTATGCATTTTATTGGGAGAGACTTTGCAACATCCTCATAATTGTATTTAATGAGAAATGTTTTGTCATTGATGACTATATTATTACCCGGTGACAATAATTGAAATGCTGTTTTTTTTCTGTGCGTTCTTTTGTGACTTTGTGTTCAAGGAATGTATTGGACGTAATAGCCGGACGGACCTAGACCCATATTCATCAACGAACGCTCCTTGTTGAATACGGACATGTATATGCCTGATTACGTTCGTTTTGCGTTCCTTTATGAATCAGGCTCCTGAGTCTCTTCCTTACACTCAGAATAGAACAACCCCTTGTTCCTTCGTTTTGCACTTCTGCAGAGTAGATTGTCTAACAAAGACAGTCACGATGTCTACTTACTCTTGTGATTACTTTACACCATAAATACGGGTATACCGAGCAGTATTTTATCAGAAAACCTGAAACGCTTACATTTAATGGAAGGGTTGGTTCTAAAGTGGCAGGAGATTGGATTTTCATGTGACAAGTACTTCTTTTGCACAGTGCGCCTCTTAAGATTTTCCACTCTTCTAGTCTAGCTTGCCGGTTCGTCCCAAGAGGGCAGACTCGGCATTGGACGTTGAAGCCACAACTCAACGTGATTCGCGGTGCACATCTGTATATTGTAAATTACATCCACTCTATGCTCCTTCTGGGTAGTCTTTATATTCACACTTTCCCCATGTCCATACTCCCTTATAAACACTAAAGTGCAGATTATTTCCAGCAGCTACAGAAAGAGAGCATGCAGTCCGCAGAGGAGACAATGTGATTCCGTCAGTGTAACTCAGAGTCTTATCTGGTATCTCTGCTACCCTGCGGCAAGGAAATTACATACAACACTTCAGAGGAAATTAGTGTTTACACATAGGCCACAGACAATATACAGATTCATCTCACTGCGGCTTGTAATGAAGAATAATAAGACTTTATATGAAATAACAAATCAATATATAGAATGAAATACCAACCTGAGCCTTGGTCGAGGTCCAGATTAGCAGTGTGCGTGACAAGCAAAGGGAAAAGAAAATTATATAGCCATTAGTTCATCTGCTCGATGACAAATGCCCACTAGATGCTTATTAGTCTTTTACATCTTGAAAAATGTCTGTACACCTGATTTGGAGGTAGTACTGCAGGCTCTTTAACATAAACACATGTGCTGCAAAATTCAATTATCTAATTAGGGGAAAGATTTGCATATAAATAATGTAAAACAAAACCTACACAATACAACTTTTAAGAATTATTTGCTATATTATACAGAGGAGCTAAATTTATTAACCTATAAACTTTTTTTTTTTTTTTACCATCCAGACACATATATCTATATATCTGTAGAACTTTGTCCTGTTCCAACAACCATTTGGGTGATACATTTTGATACATTTTGCATCTCTTAATAAAAAATCAGGACTACCCCCAAAAGCCTTGCTTATGGAATGTATGCAGTAGGGGAGGGGGGGGGCAAATATTTTAAATCTTGAACTAGAGATGAGCCATTCCTCTCTGTATTTCTAAATTCTGTGTTTCAGAACTCATAGAGGGGTATTCGATTGTCAGCGATTTTTTTTTTTTTGACTGCGTTGTCATTTTAACGCTGTTTTTTAATAATTTCCGAGTGGGTTAACTTTATCCGCAATTCAATTCCATTTTTAACGCTCAGGTTTTTTGGTCCTCTCGCGCTCCAGTAGAAGGTCTATTGAAAGTATAGGGTGTGCGAGAGGCAGTCACGTTAATTCAATTGTTTTTTAATGCGGCGCGCTAAACAGGCCAATATGCTGTTTTATCTCGCACCTCTTTGTGGTGTGTTAAAAATAAAAAACCTCTGAAAAGTATTTGAAATCATGTAATAATGTGAAAAAAAGTTAAAATTATGTTTATCACTAATGCCTAACTTGTAAAAGTTGATTTTCTTGTGAAAAAATAATGAAATAAAATAAACATAAAAAATAAATAAATAATAAAGTCACTAATTAATTATATTTATGTATGTTTTTGGTACAAATATGTATGTACTAATGTGTTTTCACGTGTATAGATGATTCTATGGTAAAAAATATTTCAATTAAAAAATATGCTAAAGAAAGTACTGTAATGTAGATATTATCAATGTGTAATGCAATCTAATGTATGGAAATGTATGCAAAACCTTTTTTTTTGTGCTATACATGACCGCGATAAAACTATACTTCACTCCCCTAAAAACTTGCAAACACAATGTTTAACGCGCGGGGGCAGCGTTCTTTTCAATTGAATTGCACGAGTTTTCGCGCGGCGCTAACTAAAAACGGTCTGTATTGCAGTTAAAAACCAGCGGGAGATTTTTTATTTTTTTACGTTGTGGGGAAAAAAAAAAAAACTTGCGGTCAATTGAATACCCCCCATAGGGGTAAATGTATTAAACTGTGATTCTGGCAAATCCACCATGTTCAGTGACATTGCCAGCTAGTTTAAAATCAGCAGTTTAATTAAAGGCTGAAGCGAAGTTTAATACGTTTACCCCATGGTCTATAAATAGAGCTTTACTGATGGCGTGAATTGTATGGTATGAATTCATTCTGCTTTGTGGCGTGGGGGGGGGGGGGGGGGGCATTTCTTCTGGTACACTTAATAAAAAATTCTGCTAGAGAAATGTGCAAAACTCACCTCCCAAATGTAGGATGAGGTGAACATTCCACAGAACAGTTCTGAGAATTCCGTAGGGAGAGTGAAATCACTGAGTCACATGACCAGTATTCAGAGACACTAGTTCCTAAGAGTGTATCATCAAGCAGCAAGCTGCCCGATAGAGAACAAGAGTCTGTCTTTGCAGCCGACATGCGGCATTTGCGTATGGCAAGCTGACAAGCCATGTCACCGTCCCGAGGCGGGGGGCACGAGAGGTTGGAGCCCATTGCTGGGGCCTCCTCCACATCTTTTTGGCTGTATTCCGCGTTTGCACAAGGCACTTACGTACTTTATCTTAAACATGACAGGCCCTCTTTTAAAGAGCTGACTGCAGTGAGACGAGAAAGACGGGGATATATGAGCTGATACGTATGTTAAAATCCTTTTACAAATCAATACTTTTAGTAGGAACAATAATATATACTTATTTTTCCTGCAGAACAGTTTAATAACCATCAATGAGAAATATTTCAATCTCAATTGTAGGATATGATTGAAGAAAATTAAACCTGTATAGATACCCTTTTAATGCTTAAAAAAATAAGAACCAGACAGAATGAGAAATACATTAAAATGTACAGAAATTGTAACCGTGCAGTCGGTCACTTTGGAATAATGAAGACATTTCCATGAACAGATCTATAAAACCTTGGATTATCCCTAGAAACTGGGGACAGATGCTGACTATTCCTTTGTGTAGATGACAGATACTATTGTCACATAAAGCGCACAGACACAGTAGTCCTCTGTTCTATATACTGTAAATGGAGAAGAAACACAATGAACATAACTACATATTGCTCTAGAAATAGCTGAGTAGGTAACAAAAGAGACACTTTGTGTATATAGATATCAAGGGAAAAGAGCAAATTTCAAATATGTAACAAAAAGGCACTAGTGACCTGAATACAAATTCAGCATACTGTAGCCAGAGTTATCCCAAAGTGATATTTCAGCCTAACCCAGATTAGTAACTCTGAAACTCTTTGCTAAGCTGAATTCATAGGTAAAATTTTGGGAGAAAATAATTACAATTTGGGATAATATTGGCTTCTGTAATTAATGTAGCTGAAGACAAATTAGTTTCCTTTTTGGGATAACGTTGGCTTTATCTATATTTCACAGACCTCTCCAGCAGGTAACTAGAGCTCTAAGTCTCCCAGGATATCTGTTAATATGAAAAATTACATATCTTAAGGTACATGTGACTCTGAATAGTACGCAAAACACGCATCATCATGGTCAGTACAGATCTTGCCCCAAGGGTGAAGCAGCCATAATAGTGGATTGGGAGGGGGGGGTGTTGAATCTATCAATGGCCATTCCCTTCAGTTGGCAATGCATTGCTATGGGCTTTTAGCACCCACTGAAACGCATTGTCCATTGAAATGAACAGAGGCCAACACAGACTGGGTACTGGGTGGTGGGTTTTCTACGACGGTACAGCCTGCAGGAGCCCGTACCCAAAGCCACAAGGTGTAAAATAAGAAATCCACCAGGATCCACCCACAGGATGCAAATAAAAAACTTCCTATGTTTTAGGAAGTTGATGACATCTGTTTATGACAATTTGGATACATTTATTAAACTGTGGGATTGAAAAAGTAGAGATGTTGCCTATAGTAACCAATCATATTCTAGTTTTCATTTATTTATTGCATTCTACAAAATGACAGCTAGAATCTGATTGGTTGCTATAGGCAACATCTCCACTTCTTCAAACCCACAGTTTAGTAAATATACCACCCCATAGGAGAGGTAGTAAAAAACTTTACTTTAAAATGCACTACTGAGAAGACTTAGGGGTACTTAGGGCAACATCTCCACTTCTTAGGGGTTTGAAGAAGTGGAGATGTTGCCTATTGCAACCAATCAGATTCAAGCTGTTATGTTGTAGAATGTACTAAATAAATGATGACTAGAATCTGATTGGTTGCTATAGGCAACATCTCCAATTTTTCAAACCCGCAGTTTAGTAAATATACCCCTTAATGTTGACCTGTGGCCTGGGCAGGAATAGGAGCAATTGAGCCTGGAGACAAAGAAGGAGCCACTTACTGACACAGCTGATACTTTAATGGTAGAAAAGTGTGACTCTCCCATTGGTGGATTCAGCCTCAGTGTTGTAATCTTACCTCTCCTTATGATCACAAATTCACCTCCAGCTCCGCTTGCTGGTTATATATTTATATGTGCTGCACCTAACACTAAAACCAGCTATCTTCCCTTAGTATCTACACCGGGCACCAGAACAGCCAATTCTAATTCTTATCAGTTCTATCAATATCCCAGATTTCAGTGCAAATTACACAAATTATTAGTGCATTATGCAAAACCAGGTGCAGCTAGTGGTGATTTTTGATCACAGCGAGATAAGTGGATTTGGGTAGAAATAGTCTTACAACAACTAGTATCTGATACAGGGGATGTAAAATCACTTCCATATAATTATTTTTGGCGTAACACTTGGAATTATTGTTTAATAATTGCTAGGGCATTGCATATTTAGGAGTAAATTTATAAAATTTACTAAAAAGAAAAAGCTGAGGTGTTGCCCATAGCAGCCAATCAGAGTCTAGCTATTATATTCTAGAATGCACTATATAAATAATAGCTAGAATCTGATTGGTTGCTATGGGCAACACCTCCACTTTTCCTTTCAACTGTTGTTGAGGCAATACTGCTTGTGTGTAAGGAATATTGTTAATCTGGGGGTTGAGAGGCTTTAGAAATTTGGCATTTGGACCCTCTACTATCTTGGCCTTCTTGTCCCCCTTAAAATATCTACATACCCCCTTACTGACGTTGCCATGGCGCAGTACTTCTAGCTCATCTGTCACCCCATTTTACATCAATCTACTGAAATGTGACAACCGATGATCCAAGTGCAACATAACATTAATAGCCCTAATGTAGGTAATTCACTTATCTCACGATTCCTTGCATTCTTCTTAATGTTTGAGGGATTCAACATGGCATTTTAATGAGATAAATCAACAGCACAAATATAATTTCCAAGAAAAAAACGTGCTGACACATCCCCTTCCATGTTAAATCATCCATATAATTTATCCGCAGCTGTAAACCTCATGAACAAGGGCTTTCCACTGTGCATAGATTTTAATAGCATTAAGCTTGTATTGCAGCTACTCAGCATATGCTATTGCTATTGGTTCCCATGGCCCCTTGTCTGTTAACCCCATTTGCGGCTGAGCCATTAGTGTTATATGACGTTTAGCACCTCTGGTGGATATGAGATAAGATGCCATTAGGCAGTTGGAGTCTAAATATAACTCTATACATGCATAATCTAGTTAGGCATTTTGATTGTCACAGTGTGCAAAGGTATTAATGTAAATAAAAATCACACTTATAAGCTCATTATAAGGATGCTGCAGTGTGTGTGTGTGTGTGTGTGTGTGTGTGTGTGTGTGTGTGTGTTTGTGTGTGTGTACACAGATATTTCCTAATATTTGCTGAGGAGAGAGGTCTTCACTTATATTTGGAGTTTAATGATGTTACTACTGAAAGATTTAGGGAGTAGGTTTATCAAACCTTCTACAAAGAAAATATGGAGACGTTGCCCATAGCAACCAATCAGATTCTGGCTATCATTTTATAGCATGTACTAGGTAAATGTTAGCTAGAATCTGATTGGTTGCTATGGGCAACATCTCCACTTTTCCTGTTGTGAAAGGTTTGGCAAATCAACTTCATAACCTTTATATTTGGCGAGCAGTGATCCATTTGTGTCAAGTTATTGTGAAAATGTTCCATGTTGGAATACAAAACAGTTAGGGAAGAGAGACCACGCCTGGTTTGAGAATCACTTCATGCGAGCAGCTTGCTTTGTCTGAAATATAAACTTGTGGAACTTCCCCTTAGTAGAATAAAAAGAATTTTAGAAGTCAACTCGGAGCTTAGTATCTGTTGCCTTGGCTTTTCTATGGTCAAGAACTCCACAGTGGATCATTAGAAAGTACATTATTCTGTCTGTCTGTCACACTCTCTCTCTCTCTCTCTCTCTCTATATATATATGTCATACCTTCACTTTTCCTACTGCTTTCATTATGATACTATCATATTCCATACACTTACATCTTCATACCAAATTTCCACTTTTGACCACTGTATGTATATATCATTTATTTATATAGCACCACCCCAATACCCCAGTGCTGTACAGAGAATATTTGTTATTCACATCAGTCCCTGCCCCATTGGAGCTTACAGTCTAAATTCCCTAACACACACACACACACACACACACACACACACACACAGACTAGGGTCAATTTGATAGCAGCTAATTAACCTACCAGTATGTTTTTGGAGTGTGGGAGGAAACTGGAGCACCCGGAGGAAACCCACTCAAACACGGGGAGAACATACAAACTCCTCACAGATAAGGCCATGGTCGGGAATCAAACTCATGACCCCAGTGCTGGGAGGCAGAAGTGCTAACCACTGAGCCATTGTCCTCCACATTATGAAAAAACATTATTACACAGAAAGTCCCAAGCATGGATCTCACACCTGTAGGTCATATTATCTATTTAAGTTTGCTCATAAACATTACTATTTATTATAAAATACCACAAAAACGCTACTATGTATTATTATTATTATTATTATTATTCTAATTATTATTATTATTGTTTCAGAACTGACCTGATTTTTAAGGTCAAGCTTCGGACAGGGCCGTCCTCCGTTATAAGGTTTTTCTTTCAAAAATTTAGACCGCACTTTCACTCCCGGTCCACACGAGGTGCTACAGAGCGTCCAGCTGGACCAGTCACTCAGCCTACAGTCAAACGGACAGGGAATCTCACACTTCTCCTCAATGTAACCTGCAGAAGGCACAGTGTAGACAATATAACCGGCAACACTACACACCGTATAGCACATGCATATATAGATACCTCCGATATAAAGGAATACGTCCACATTTAATTAAAAAAGCAAATATAAGAAAAAAAACTTACTTTCAAATGCAAAGTAAAAGGAGCTAATGCACTGATTGGCTACAGATGGATAACACTTGTACAATAGACACTCCTCCCACGCAAATGAAACGCTCTTTAAAAATGATAACCATTTGCAATTTAAGGGATTTTCCCCCTTCAGACAAGTTTAATTTCCTGATTTGTGCACGTCCTTCTGAAACTTTATTGCTGTGCTTTTCCACCAAGGCTTTTATATCAGCCAAGCAGTGTTATTTATAAAAGGGTAAAACACACAGTAGCAAGACAGAAATATAAAACATTGTATTTAGTGCAAGCTGAAAAATAGTACAAACAAGTCAATAAATGGGAGTCCACAGAAGGTGTGAAAACACATATAAACAGCAGATTGCGTATAGTTACACTGAATCTCTCATGAAAGCAGATTGGGAAGTAGGGAATGTGTGAAAGAGAGTGAGGTTAGTAGGACATCCTTTTATAGAAAACAAACCACAATGGGATATTAATCTATGGAATTCATAGTACTCAGCAAAACTCATCCAACTTCCTATGACAGATTTTTCAGCAGATGTAGCGCTAATTGAACAGTATTTAAATAAACATACAATTAATTCTAAGGCACATTTCCATTATTCTCCTGAGAATTCTCTATCCCAGGTTGTAGCTAAGAACTCTGACGCTGTAAATAGAAATCTCCATATGTGATTTAGAATGCATGAAGCCGGTCCCTACTGTTCCTCCTGAGGATTCCCGATTCCCTTTTACCGAATTGAATCGTATTACGCAACACTGAGACCGACTGTGGGTTACACGTTCCCCTAGGTCACAGCCTCCAGTCTCTATATGTTCCTCCCAGATATTATTTTATCCATGTTTAATGCTATTATTAAGTGAATTTTATGTCAGTTCATTCAAACATGTATAGTTTTATGAGGTCTAATAAAAGCTTTATTAGCTTTTAAAGCTTTATAAGTTTTAATATTCATCAAGTGAGTTATATTTTCACTGCCTTATTATCCTCCTCTATGATTTATAAGTGATAATGGACCTGACCCAGAGTTGATCTTAAGACAGTTTGCACTGCATACATTGCGCAAGTTCCCACTGCACATGCGCACAAAAATAACAGAGTTCTGTGCGCCAATGCACACTTGCACGTATCTGGCACTCCTGACAACTATAGGTGCCGAAAAGGGGATGGAAGGGATGCAGAATAGCAGACCGAGTGCATTAAGGTGCGTATATGGCTGATACAAACCTGCAGCCACACACATATGTCTGTTAGGAGGCATATTTAATGTAACTGCTAGAAGACATGTGCAGACACTCGCTGATGATGACTTGGGTAAACCAGGCACGTATGTTTCTGATACAGAGCCGGACGCATCTCTAGATGTGGAAGGAAATACGCTATTTTATGCCCATGTTACAGTCAAACTCTGCATCAGACCCAATGTGTGCAGTCATCCAGTGCTTCCTTTTCATTACATTGATTTGTGACATCACTGGCCCTGCCTCTGTGTATAAATCGACCAATACAAACTGTGTATTTCTAAAAAAACAAGTCTGTCACGCTGTCAGTCTCTCTGTGTCTGCCATGTCAGAAAGAGCCTCCCTCCTAACGTGGCAATCCTCTGCAGAGTGGTGAAAGAGAGGATCATGGATTAAATTAAGTTAACTCTGGTTATTTTATGTCTATTATTCAACTCAGTAATATACAGTGTTTGGTATATATTAATGTCTAAAGGTAGTTTTAATTTAAATAGTGCTGTTTAATTTTGAAAATATTTGTTTCCTCCATCTTTTTGTTGAATTTTTTTTCTGTTCTACAACTGTGTACCTGTGGCAATAAACTGTGAATGATAGACTAGCGTGTGACTAAATTACAGCTGTAGTTTGTTGTGTGGAGGTTTTCAGGAAAAATCCAGCCAGCGTCTGGAGGTTTGACTGTGAATGTGTACAATATATTCTGGATATATTGCTTATGTTGCAGCTTGAGACCAAATCACTCAGCTCAGTCATCCATAAATGCAGAACTATCGCTGTCTTGTAATATTAATAACCACTTGCCGCTCTGTCAGCATAAAACCAATTTAAAGAGCGCCTCTTTCTCTCCGCAGACTGGTCAGTGACTTAGGGTGTGAAATAAGACACGTCTGTTCCTCCTATCTATTTACGATCACACTTTTCCAGTATATGTGTGAAGCTTATGTCATGCACAATACATAAATAAATATCCCGTGATTCACAGTAAACAGAGCTATTGTTAGCTAACATTTCTCTTGTATCTATCAGATGTGTTACATTGTTGTAAAGCGCTACGGAATATGTTGGCGCTATATAAATAAATGATGATGATGATGATGATGATTATTGGACTTAGGGTTAAAGGAAAACATTGATGTAAGAGATTATCTTTAAGAAACATGATTTATACTCAAAACAGTGATCTGTATAAACAGTGACACATGGTAAATGTTATTTTTAAATGAAAGTTATTGTAATAGCATGCCTACCAACCATCACGATATAGGCGGGACAGTCACGATTTGAGGGCTCTGTCCCGCTATCCAGTTTGGGACAGCTTTGTCCCGATTGGTCGGATAGTTGGAAGGTATTCTGTCCACTGATGCTTTGGCAATGAAAAGGTTTGGAGGGGAGGAGCGCAAGGCACGCCCCTGGATTGTGGCCACACCCCTGTCATGCCGTGGCCACGCCCCAGTCCCGATGCTGCCAAACCAAAATGTTGGCAGGTATATAATATGTATGTAGCATGCTAGAGGGGTCTATTGAAGCTTGAGGCTCACCAGTGGATCAACTGTTAACGTTAAACTACACCTCTCGCGTGCTGACACTGGGGGTCAATTAGAAAATTCTAGGCTGCTTAGCAGTTGAAATACAGCTTGAGACCCACAGTGTGCATCCGTGTCTGAAAGAGGTTTACGAAACATGAGCACGTTTGCGGAGGAGAGTCAGTTTGCACCGGCAGAGGAGTTGGGTGGAGATGGATGGAGTGATGGCGTTCTTAGTGAAGTACGGAGGACGCACACAAGTGATCCTCATTTTGCAGACTAGTGTAGATATGGCCCCCTGGGCTGGTCCCATAGTGGGCTACCTTGGGCTGGCTCACTGGGCCACCTACATTATTTTTCCTTTAAAATGTTCCCAATAGGCTGATTAGCCGAGTTTCCCCCCAGAGGCTAAAATTTGCCCGCCAGCCCTGATGCCAAAGATAAACGGGACGCGCTGATCTGTGTTGTCTAATGCAGTTTCAACCACAGATGCTCGGGCCCGGTTTTTTGAAAACCGAGTTCACCCGAACTTAGGGGATCCGAGTGCGCTCGCGAGTCGTCTCCGTATCTCCGCGCGTCCTTGGATCTGAATCGAGGCAAACCGTCATTGTTGCGTTGTCGGATCTCGCTGGTTTTGGATTCCATAAGTACCTCCCTCCCCAGGAGATCCAACGCCATTGCTCACACAAAAACAGGGGTAGCAGTGTTCTTGTCACTCTCCAGTCTCCAGTGACATTGCTCAGTGCCATTGCTCACACAGAAACAGGAGGGGTAGCAGTGTTCTTGTCACTTGACAAAAATTGACTGGAAATGATTGGAAAATAATGTTATTGAGGTTAATAATAATGTGATTTTAGTAAAGAAAATAGGGATTTTATATACAAAAAAAAAAAGGAAACCAAAACCATAACCAAAACACACGAGTGCGGTTTTGGTAAAATCAAAACCGAAACAGGAAGTTAATCCAGATCAAAAACCAAAACCAAAACACGGGGGTCAGTGAACATCTCTAGTTTCAGCTGGAGGGAATAAAGAAATATTGATTATTATGTTCCTATACTTCATTAATAAGCTATTATATTTTATTTGATATCATTTGAACTCGTGTCAGGTGATGCTGACAAACTATTACTTGGCCTGATCATATAAAATATTGGTACGTCCCGCTACCGGGTGCAGTCTGGTACCGTTGCAACTAGAGAGGAAATAGGGTCATTTCCCATTTCACTGTTACGCTGTTTCACTTCATTGTTATGCCGTTATGTGTTACTTTATATCATTTAGATTTTTATCCTATATCCCCCACTACACAATTCATGCTCAAATAGCTCACTTCAGCTGGGGCTTTGCAATTTGATATATATTATTCTATTATGTTATTCAATAAGGCTCCCCGCTTTATTTTTATTACATTTTACACAGCTCAGGAATACGTGATGTTATATTCTCTCTACTAGGAGCTGGTTTCATGCCGAGCGATATTCACGTAGTCAGAACCTGCAGCAAAATCCCCTCATCAGCACCTGTAGCTCAGAGCGTCAGTGGAACAGATTAGGGGGATGGTTGTCAGATATTTAAATCTTCTTGTTTGCATTATGTTCTGTGTGTCCCCTTCCGGCCAGTCCTAACGTGATGAAATGCTAATCTTATATCTGGGTTAAGCCGCACCGGCACACAGCTTATAATGGTAAATAGCCAGAAGGGGAAGACTTTGGCGTGAGTTGGTCAGCTTAACATACATTACAATACGTGGAACAAACATTCCCTTATTTTAAATATATAAAAAGTCGTTAGAACATCATTGATTGTGCATTTGGTGAGTGCAGAGTATCCATGGTTTCTCTATATACCTGTTTGATGCACTATTTGCATGTACTGTGTAGCTTTGATAACTAATATTATCTGTTATCAGTCTTTATCTGGGGAAGGTGGTAAGGAGGGCAAAACACATTATTACCAGACCTCATAACAAAATGGGCCCGTTGATGCCAGTGTGTCCTCATGAGCTTCACTGCAGTTTGTGCCCATAAGAGTGGAGGCCTGCAGGGGACAGTGCCTGTAGTCCCTGCAGTAGCGGCAGCTCAGCCTCTGGTGGCTTCTCTGCCACTCCTCCTCCGCTTCTCCCCCGTGTAAATCCTTTCACTGACTCCCCATCCGTTTCAGAATTCAGTTCAAGCTCCTTACCCTCACTTACAAAGTCCTCACCAACGTCTCTCCCGCTTACATCGCTGACCTTGTCTCGATGTATACCCCCACTCGCCCACTCCGCTCCGCCTCTCACCTCCGCCTCAATTCACCTCTCATTACTTTTTCCCATGCCCGCCTCCAAGTCTTGTGCCGTGCTGCCCCTCACCTTTGGAACTCCTTATCCCTTCTCATTCAACTCTCCCCCAGCCTTCAGTCCTTCAAACGCTCCCTCAAAACTCACCACCTCACCCTACCACTTCCTGAGCATCTTACCCATCACCTCCTCTTCCTCGTCTGCCATCTCCATCTCTTCCCAGTTGGTCCTATTGTCTCTCACCACCCCTCCCTCTAGAATGTAAGCTCTCATGGGGAGGTTCCTCTCTACCTTGTCAGGCGCCGTCCCCGCATTATGCATATGTGCTGGGAATGGACGCCTGGCTCTCACGACGTACTCCCGGGTTCACCGGGCGCGCATGCACAGAAGCTGCATCCCGCTGCTAGGCAACGGGACGCCTTTGTACTCGGTTGGTCGACGGTCAGGTGCACCTGACCACCACAATCTCTCTCTACCTATCAAGGGCCAGGGCAGGCTATATAAGGCTCCTCCTTTTCCATATCTATGCCAGAGTACTGGTTCACCTACTCCAGCGTGCTTTATCCTGCTCCCATGCTCCAATTGTTGTTTACTGGTTCCTGACTCCGGATTGTTCCTGACCTCCCTTTCTCTTGCGATTCAGGCTTCGTTGTTTTTTTGGATTCTGACCTCTGGCTCGCTCCTGACCTTCCCTCTGGATCACCCCCGTGTACTGTGCTATCGTTTGGCAACTGATCCGGACTGTACGACCATTCCTGCTCTCTCCCGCTGCACTGTTAACTAGCTGGGAGAACTGTGACCTGCGCACCTCACGCAGCCAAGCCCAAACCTCCTTGCGGGGGTCCCTGGTGAACACCTGGGGGTGCGTTAGACTACGCGCCTCCCTGTCTAGTGGTGTTAATATCAGTCAGTGGCATCCGCAAAAAGTTATTAACGTGACATAACTATTGTCCCACGTCTGTCTACTGCCTGCCTCCCTCGTACGTCCTGTCACGTCTTTTACTGTACTCCGTGTGAGTCCCCATAGCATTACTCACACTCATCTGTGCTACTTACATGTATTACCCCATCTATTTGTTACTCGCTCCTGTATCCGGCGCTACGGAATCTGTGGCACCTTATAAATATATAAATAATAATAATAATAATAATGAAATAGGGTGACTGCCCCTTTAATTGGATTACAAGATAACAAGAAGAAGAATCACAACTTTATTTTAAATATCCTCAGCCGCAATAATTCCATCTATATTCCTAAATGTTATTAGTTGTGTTTTACTCAAGCCAACTTTTATTTTAGGTTCATACGCCCCTTGATGTCCGGTCAGAAACCCGGTTTGTTAATTAAATGTTTTTTTATTTTCCCTTTTGTACATAAAAGCTTAGAAACTGTGTTTTTCCAAGCAGTCGAATACAGTCGCCGCATGGTCTATTCTCTTTGGTATTTTATCCTTCCCTTCTATTTGATTTTTCCTTGTAAAGTGCTTGAGTACATTGTACCTCTGTGAGCCCGCAGCTCTATACAGTGTCACTTGCTCTGCAGAAGTGACAGGTAATAACTGCAGTCAGCGGAGTGTGTTCCTGCGCTCCCTGACCTGCAGCGCCGGAGAGACTTCTTACACCTCCCCGGAAAGAGCTGATTGCAGTAAAAGCATTCAATGGCTTTCTGATGGGGATAATGTTATTGCATTAACTGAGACCTGTAATGAACGGTGTAGCTGTTTCTTACAGGAGTGGTGTCGTACGGGGAAAAGAAAAGATAGGCTTTATTTCCAATGAATGGGAAACTATGTCTAAAAGCCAAGTTACAGTTCTATACAAGAGGCGTATAGAATTCACGGAAATATATATTATGTGTAATGAGTACCATATAGGAGACTCTTAACGGTTTTATTGTAACCGCCGACTGTGACAGCATCACCGGCACGTACTTTGAAACTTGTCTGAATTTGACGGCAAAAGATGTCTCGCTAGTTACCATTAGTAAAGCTGGGTACACACCTATGCAATCTTACATCGGGGGGTAAATGTATCATACTCCGCTTTGTACAAGTCGCCGGAAATCGGCAAGTTGACAGCTAAAATTTAAAGCGGCGCTGCCTTGTATGCGATTTCTGTAACGATTTCACCAACGACTGAAAGTTCGGATGATCATACCGATTCAGGAGCACACACCTACACAATCTACCTTCAGATGAGTGCTCTTCATCTGTCATAACAATCTGCTGAAAAGATCGTGACTCTGTACACTCTCCAGATCTCTGCCTACAGTGCTGGCCGTGAGTGCGTACACACTGCCACATTTGCCCGACATCGTTCCATCGCTGATCGTGATCTTTAGGAAGTTTATATAAAATCAAATCGACAGTGTTTTGGTCCGATAAGACATAATGGTAGCAGTGTACACACTCTTGCAATATCTGAACAAAGGGTCGTGAATAGTGTGATCTGCACAATAACTACATAGGTGTGTACCCAGTTTAACAGACATCGATCAGCTGGAGCAGCGACAGCACTTGATTGATTAGGGTGTAACATTACTTTATTTTACTATAGGTCTTCAATGTAACACACGTGCATTGAGCTTTTCAGCGCAGAGAACCTAAACTGTTTTCAAGAAAAGAAATTTGCACCGTGGATAATTTTTTTCTTTAATCAAAGCTCTTACACCCTCACATTCGTGATGGGGGAGGGGGGGACCATTGTGCTGTATGACGCCAACACACTGCACAAAATGTTATAGTTTATAGAGTAAAATGGCAATTAAGATGTTTACAACACTTTTCAATTTCACTTATAAATGGTCAAATATTTGAAAAACAAACCCTCATATCATCATAGTTATTTTTCCCTTAAAATAATATAAATGGCAATATACTTTGTTTTGTTTATAATCTAACTGTTTTGAAAATATTAATTTTAAATGGAATGTGCTGTATATTAAAATGCACCATAAAGACATACGACATTCTAAACTACCCAGAACATCAAAAGAATCATATGACCTAGCTAGAAAGAAAAGTTTGTTAGGAATAATTTATTGCACAACATTAATCTGAGTTTGATTTCAATCATGTACAGTATTTTATACAGTGGTGCTCGCGGGGGTGGGGGGGTTTCTGGGTCTCCAGAAACCCCTCCCCTCCGCTAAAAAAGTGCCCTATATAGCGGCACTGTACTATACAGCAGCCGCGGCGCTGTCGAAGAAGCATCCGCGGCGGTGCTGTATTGTATACAGCACCGCTGCGGACGCATGAAAAAACAGTCAGTATTTAACTTATGTGCAAAAACAGAAAACTAATTTGCACCCCTTGTATTGTAACATGGTTTTGTCCAGGAGGCTTAAATAAGATACTTATTCCTTTAAGATCCTTAATGAATCAGGTCCACTGTTATCACTGCTGGCCATCTGTACAGAGGTTTTGTAATTGACCAAATGCTTTAAATTTGGATGGCAGTAACCCTTAAAATGTATCTAACAAAATTTATGTAGATCAGAAGAGGACAAGAAGAAGTATCCAGGTACAAAGCACCCTTACATAGTCATTGATACTCTGTGACTCTACTGTGTGTATACAACATGGAATAAGGAAAAGATTGTATAACATACATGCAGAATCTGTGCCTGCTTTATTCTTTCTCTGCCGATCTTTTAAATAAAAACACTTTGTCATCTGGTAACAGCTTTTCTGCCCCCACTATGTACAATATCTTGATCCCGCTACAACTGTAACATCTATTTGATAATAGGAACATCTCATGTAAGAGAAACGACCTTATCTCAGGCAATACAGAGCTGCAGCTACTGGTAAATGAAACAAGATTATATATAATACTGCGTTAACCTGTGTGATATAACCCGGCCGCTGCAGAATGCGGCCCCGTGGTGACAAATGTTACCAAGGAGCAATAAAAGGATAGTTGTGCTTATTTATAATAATGAAAGGGGCATAAGAGCCACAGAGATTTTCTGGTATGTTTTATCTCTGCAATGTCAAAAAAACTATCCGTTTCAATGCACTGCATATGTTATCAAAGCGGTCGTTTACAAACCAGAATGTACGGAGCCGCAGGGAAAATGCAGTTTTTACTTCTTAAGTGATGGGATGGATTGTGACGATTTTTAAGTGTTATGTAGACAGTGCACAATGCTAAGGTCCCAATTTACCAGCCGGTATGGAAATAATTTGGTGGGTTTGCAGTCCTGTGTTTCCATACAGTTCTCTAGATACGTTACAATAGGTGACATTTCATAGCACATTATATAGAAACCTAGCACTGTACGTAAGTCTAGCATGGAAGCCGGGAGAGCTGTACGGAAATGCAGGTCTGCAGATCCGTTAAATCATTTCCATGTAGACTGAGAGCAGGGACCATGTATGAATAATGCTCAATCAGAGCTGGAATCGTATATTCACTAAGCAGAAACTAAAAAATAATTTCTATTATGCAGGAGGGTCATCATAAATGGCAGGGGCAAATGCAGGATTTGCAGAGGGGGGTTTCCACACCACGCCGCCAGTGGGTGTGACCAGCATTCATGGGGGCGTAGCTATAATTTTAGACAGTGCTTGGCTGCTCTCCAACTCTTCCTCCCATAATATACATGGGCAATGCCGCGCGGACTACTGTTAGGTGAACGTAGCTCTCCCTTTTCAAGAAAAGCTGTGTGAAGCGGGGGCAGGGTCCAGCCACCTCAATTATACAGTGGCCCAGGCTTGGAGGGGGGTTTCCAGGCACTAACCCTGTCGGTTTGCCTATGAATGGAGGGACAAATATTCATCTAAAGTGGAGAATTCCTTCAAGGGCTGGTGAACACGGGCGTCTATCCCTCTCCCATCCATTCTGTGCTGTGACAAGTGAATGGAGGAAGGATGGAAGCTCACCTAGAGATCTTTGTTCTAGCAATGCTGGTTCAGTGCGCATGAGCAGAGACAGATGACGGAACAAATACAGGGAAAGTAGAAGATCAGCCTAAGTCTACTAAAGATTGTCTTCTGCTGCAGGGACGGAACTACAAGAAGTGTGTCCACTGTGATGCCCAGCCCCCTTCCGCTGTCCACACTCCTCCGCGAAGGCCAGCCCGCCCTCTCAAAACGGACCCCTCTGCTGAGCCCTGTGGGCTCAGCATGGCTGATCCCCACATTTACTATATGGCCCAGGAGTGCACTGTTACACCCCTGAAGATAAGGTAAAGTAGGTTCAAGAACATATCTGGGAAATGGGACAAAAAAGACTTCTTCTGAAACACATTGTCCTCTTACTCAGTATGGTAAGTAGTTGTCCCTCCCATCAATGATGTTTTTAATGTTTAACACATAGCACAGAAGGGTTATGATAAATGCACACATATCGCTGTTTGCATAAAAGATAAACTACACCTGCAGAAGCCGTCCCCAGCCATAACAATGAAAATAATTAGATGATAAATGGCTGCTCTAGAAATAATTTAGCATCTATTCTTACCAGACTGACTGCAGAGCGCGGGTTCTACTATCCTGCCAGTTAAATCATAACAAGCGATAGCTCGGAGCCGGACCCCCTCTCCGCAGCCTTTCATGTTCCTCCGACTTCTCATTCTCAGCTGAATCTCATTTCTCCAATCTCTTATTATGCAGTCCGACCAATTTCCATGTGGTTGAGAGTTATATGCTTTGCAGACGCATTCCTCCGTCTCAACTAACGGATAAACCTCTGTATTCTGACACCTGTCCCGCTTCTTGCTTCTCCCTGTAACAAGGACAGCATTAGATTATTGAAACCTAAAATAATATACAGGTGCAACACAATTCCTATGTCAGCTAAGTAAAAACATATTTGTCTTTCTGTGTTTGCTGCTGCAAGAGAGCAAAAGTTTAAAAAACAATATTTCAGATTTAGTGGCGCTTCAAGGCCGACTAAAACTGCATCTTTCCTGGGGAAAATAAGCGATACGTTTTATTAAAAAACAATAACATTAGATGATACAGAGTGGATTTACTCACTGCATTGTTCAAGGTATCAAAACTATTCATCATTAAACGAGACGTATACCAGGAACACAACACAAAAGAGGAATTGCTATTATTCTGTCTCGGTAATGCGGAGGTTATATACATTATTTATATACCCCAATTACATACTGTGAATAAAACAATTACTCTGCCTCTGTTTTCAATACACATTTCAAACATTATTCACAATTCCTGTTGTCCCAAGTGGCTGCTATATTTTGCACGGAAGGGAATTAATGTAATTTAACGGTAAACTAATATTTTTGCACACAATGCATATCACAGCTTTGAATCCATAAAGGAGAAACAGAGAAGGACGAGTCTATTTTTAATTGTTTTTTAATTAATGTTTTTATACAGTCGAACAAGATGTAATGGGTTTATTTTATTACCACAGTGCAAACATGCAGCTGTTAATCTGCGTTGTTCAATCAAGTGCAAATTAAAGACTGAAGATCGCTTAGGAGTATAAAACATGCTTGGTGCCGTTATCCTTGTGAATGCACCAGCTTTCTATTTGATGTGCGATTTGCAAAACATGCCATTTACTAAACTGCGCATCAAACATGCATTATTTCAAACCGCCAGTTCTCAAATGGCAGCGCTGGTTTGGAACCTGGAAAACCTACAAATGGCGGAATGTATGAATCTGAGGTTTGCAAAACCGCATGTAAAGGCGCCAAAAAAAAGGCAGATAAAGGGTATGGAGTCATTAAGTTATGAGGAAAGGTTAGCCAGTATAGACATGTTTACTTTACAAAAGAGGCATCTAAGGGGAGATATGATTACTATGTACAAATACATTAAGGGTCAATACAGAGAACTTTCATGGGAACTTTTTACCCCAAGGACTATACTAAGGACACGCGGTCACCCCCTAAGGTTAGAGGAGAGGAAATTTCACAACCAGCAAAGGAAGGGGTTCTTTACAGTAAGGGCAGTCAAGATATGGAATTCACTGCCAGGGAAGGTTGTGATGGCAGATTCAATAGATATGTTTAAGAAAGGGTTAGACAAATTTTTAGCGGAAAAGTGTATCCAGGGATACGACCGTTAATTAAAATGAAGGATAGTAGTGGATATAGGGTAAAAATAGGACTGCAATATTGAGTCTGGGGGGATTTTCACAATTGAAACAGATTAGCGGTTGCTTACTCTGGATCAATTTCAAATATAAGTGTAGGATTGCAGGAGATCCAAAATAGGTTGAACTTGATGGACTGGTGTCTTTTTTCAACCCCATCAACTATGTTACTATGTAGATATTTTAGTGGTTCTGATGGAGAGATTGTTCAAATTGTTTCTGCTACTGAGGACCAGTGAAAATTGAGATACTTGGTGAAACTGTTGACATGTTTGTTTGCTGTGCAAAATATAGGAGATGATAGTGTTAGGAGTAGGTTTACATCTTTGCAAATGACCCTTACTTTCTGCATAGAGTTACACTATTAGGCCAGCTGCCTATATTAGCTGCCATATCACAACGTGTCTGGCCAGCTTCATGAGAAATACCCGAAAAGATCAATTCAACATACTGTAAACAATGGTTACTAATACACACATCTCCCGTAGGCTATGAGGCCTGGGTCGCAGACCTTTCATTGGTCACCAGACAAGGATCCCAATATCCCTAAATAGAAACAGATACTACCACAAAAACCCAAGAGGGACCAGGGTTGAAGAATTTTGCTTATACCTACTCCTTGGACCTGCAGCTCTCCAGGTGTTGTGAAACTACAAGTCCCAGCATACCCTGCCTGTTATCGGCTGGCAAAGCATGCTGGGGCTTGTAGTTTCACAACACCTGGAGAGACACAGGTTGTCCAAAACTGCACTGGTCACTAACTGGCTGTTTACATTAGTCCATATGAGGACTACAGACACAGAAACGTAGGATGAAGGAAATCCTGGCGATTACACTTCCTGCCAAAATAGTTTTGCACCAAATTCTGCACCACAATGGTTATAAACTGAATAGGAAAGAAATAGTTTAATTACATTAATGATGGACAGATTCTCACTATAGATGATCGTATTAGGCACAATTAAAGTATCAGCGTGATCAGGGTACAACAGCTGTATCTCAGAAGGATGTTAAGTACTGCTAGACTAGAATCCATTAGCATTTATGAAGGAGAGCTCCAGAGGACCAAAATCAAGGGCTTCAGGAGAAGTCCATCAAATACTCGAATAATGAACTAACTGATCTCCCACAAGGTATGATGAGAGCACATTTCATAGCTGCACATATAAACACCAACAATTCAGTTTTCTATGGTGCGCTCAGCAGACTACAGCATTATTGCTAGAATGGACCAGTTTAAGACGCATAATTGATTTGGGATGTTATTGTAGTAAACACTAAGAGGGATATTTACTAAACTGCGGGTTTAAAAAGGTGGAGATGTTGCCTATAGCAACCAATCATATTCTAGTTAGAATTTATTTAGTACATTCTACAAAAAGAAAGCTAAAATCTGATTGGTTGCTAATGGCAACATCTCAACTTTTTCAAACCCGCAGTTTAGTAAATATACCCCCTAAGCGTTCTTTCCTGATACACTTAATATCAACTTCGAAAGATACTGGTGACTATGGACCATGTAGGGTTTCACGATGACCTGTCTCAACCACAGTAGTAAGGGGTAGATTTATCAAACCTTCTAAAAAGGAAATGTGGAGGTAATGCCCATAGCAACCAATCAGATTTCAGATATAATTTATCTAGTACATTCTAGGACATGATAGGTAGAATGTGATTGGTTGCTGTGGGCAACACCTCCACTCTTCCTTTTTAGAAGGTTTGATACATCTACCCGTATCAGGAGCAAACTCAGGATTTGCAGAGGGGGGTTTCCACACCACTCCACCAGTGGGCGTGACCAGCATGCATAGGGGCATGGCTATAATTTTAGACAGTGCTTGGCTGCTCTCCAACTCTTCCTATCCCCATAATATACATGGGCAATGCTGCGTGCACTACTGTTAGGTGCACGCAGCTCTCCCTTTTCAAGCAGAGCCGTGTGAAGCGGGGGCAGGGTCCAGCCACCTCAATTATACAGTGCCTCAGGCTTGGTGGGGGGTTACAGGCACTAGGAAACCCCCCTTGATTTGCCTATGCGTAAGTCGTGTAGCAGAGGGAGTACATGAAAAGGTGCCGTGTACTGATCAGAATCAGATTTCTGACAAATATTAGGCTCTGTCCAGCTCACAGCAGTAAAGAATCTGGTGACCACTAACTACGCTACACTTAACATGCAATAGTGGTTGTGATGCCACAAAACAGCATTTACGGGTAAGGATGTATCTAAATAGCAACTGCAATGTGCCCAAAAGTCCAACGGCATTTGTTTGTGCATGTGCCACCCCACACATGCTCCGAAGAGGACAGTGGGGACCAGCGTAAAGGGTGTAGAAGCATCGCTGAGCCCCCCACCCACCACTGGGCCCCACAGCCGTCTCACCCCCAGCTAAAGTTCTGCCCCTGTTTCTAAGTCAATCTATCAAATAAATGTTATACAAATAGTGTATACATTATAAAAGAAAAACAGTGCCCCTTTAATCATTATTAGATCTACCAACCAGTTATAAACCACCAATTTATATATCTGCATTTTTTTTTTAATGAGTTCCTTGCATTTTTGCTCTCCCCCAATGTGAGAAGCTGGAAAATAGGCGCCATTGAACAAGCGCTACGGAATATGTTGGCGCTATATAAATAAATGATGATGATGATGTACATGCACTGCATCCTGTACACACCACTTCAATCACACAATAGTAGTCTGGATTGTAGTTTAGCTAAACGGACCTAATGCTAATTTTCAAGCAAAGTGTCTTGAACGCTGTGTTACTTAAAATATCGGTCCCGGGAGATGCCAGACAATCAATAGGAGATTGCAGATGCTGCTTCTGTTTCACAATCCTGATTTACACAAATATCTCTCTTATGTCTCTTCTAAATGCTACATTTTAGTATTTACATTGTAGGTATAGTAGAACAGCACTGGACGAAGATATAGAGTAATATGATAATAAGTAGGTGTTTAGGCTGCTACGATAAGTATGATGTGCTTCGTTGTAGCATATCTGATGGCATCTTGACTTTTTTCTAACACATAATAATAATGTTAGTTGCATAATTAGTGCTTATGGAGATTAAAATTCAAAACAAGTATCCATATCAAATAAATTATTATTACTATTATTGTGAGCATCTGAATTGTACCATGCCAGAAGGAGTCTAAACTGTAAGTGCTTCGCCCGTCTTGTTCATTAATCAGATTATTTATGAAGAAGTCAGCTGTATGTTATTATCAGACTAAGCTGAACAATTTGCTGCATGTATTTAGGGCGAAGGTTGCTGTGTTCTTGTGTCTTGAAGTGAAGGTCTTGCTTTACGCACCAATAAACCGGAGAAAGCGTCCAGTTGTGCGCTGTAATTAAACAGGGGTGAGCAACCCAACATTGTAGCAGATATTTATAATACAGTCCGTGACCCAACGTGGTCCTATCCTCGCCGCATTCCTAAAATAGATACCTTAAGTCAAGCGATAAAACATACACCATATATATTACATAGGCTCTTCAAAGCCCTGTTTTGACCCAAACTTTATTGTGCGTCTTTTATTGTAGCAATTATTGATATAATTTATACAGATTCTACTTTTAATAGATTCCAGTCTTGAATAGTTTGCCCACTGATATTATCTACGGGCCTGATTCATTAAGGATCTTAACTTAAGATACATCTTATTTCAGTCTCCTGGACGAAACCACGTTACAATGCAAGGGGTGAAAACTAGTATTCTGTTTTGCACATAAGTTAAATACTGACTGTTTTTTCATGTAGCACATAAATATCAACTTTACATTTCAGTGTACAAATAAGCTATCAAGTATTTGTGTGCTACATGAAAAAACAGTCAGTATTTAACTTATGTGCAAAACAGAATACTAATTTGCACCCCTTGCATTGTAACATGGTTTTGTCCAGGAGACTGAAATAAGAAGTTTCTTAAGTAAAGATCCTTAATGAATCAGGCCCTACAAGTGAATAGCGTTTGCTATGAACTTTATTTCTAGAAGAGGAGATCACGTACCAGTGAGGAATCTCCTCCTAATTCTGGAGGAAGCACAGTCCGCGGAGCAAGAGGTAAACTGAGTCCAAGGGGTAAATAAGCAATCGTCCCTGCAGGTGACGTAACACTCCTGCGCTGAGGGTGGGGCTGGACCGGCCCACCGAAGACATTTGGTCACATCTGTTACACGGTCATCGGATGTGACGCAGATTATCTCTGGAAAACAAAAAACAATAGACTCATCCTCCAACTCTGCTTTACTGTTAAGAACGGCCCTCTAGCCTACGGAAGGGCCACACATTACCCTTAGGGGTATATTTACTAAACTGCAGGTTTGAAAAAGGTGGAGATGTTGCCTATAACAACCAATCAGATTCTAGCTGTCATTTGTTTAATACATTCTACAAAATGACAGCTAGAATCTGATTGGTTGCTAACGGCAACATCTCCACTTTTTCCAACCCGCAGTTTAGTAAATCTATTCCTTAGTCTCTGTAATAAGTTAAAACAATACATTTAATAAAAGAGAAAGACACCTGTCTGTAATAATATATCAGCGGGCATTTTAAACAAGTGTTACAAACTATAACAAGCAAATCTAACAATAAAGCAAGATGGAGCAGTGGGCCGCAGGTGAAGGTTCGAAGGGCCTTGGGTGGCCCTAGGGCCGCCAGTTGCATCACTGGAATAGAGGGAATACAGGTAAGTGGAATGTAAGAGACTCAAAATTATATAGTGCAAGGAGCAGGGTCTACAATAGCACAGATTAGTAACATGAGGCTCCTGTGAAATTAGTGCAGGAAGATTGTGGTATCAAACACACCTCTATAGGAAATAATGTATTTATTTATAGTGATGATAAAACAATTCAGTGGTCCAAAATGTGTCCATTTGGGGAAGGTAGGTAGGTAGGGGGGCTGAATCAACTTCCAAACAAAATCACAAGAAATCTGACCACAGGAATTATAAAAGAAATGGTAACGTTTAATTTTCTAACAACAGACTGTATTCAAAAAATCAGTAATAACAAATATAACTTATATTTTTTACCTTCATTTCTGTTGCTTATAGTAATTGTAAAATGTAGCTGATACACAAATGTTGTATTCGAACCCCTTAGAGGGAGTGGAAATATGTGGCTTGCAGTAGACGACACACAGTATCTATTTGTCATCTCCTTGGTAACTTGCTAAAGTATCAGATCGATGTACATTAAAGATCCAAAACACTTTGCTTGGTACTTTTAAAAGAACCTATTTAAGCGAGGATTTACGAGCAGATGCCTGCTAGGAGGTGAGGCGCCTCACGCTGGGTGAAAAACATGCTTTCGATGGAGAGAGATCTGTCATTTCCGCAAACTGTGACTGTTAATAAGTGACATCCCTCACAGCGTGGCAGGGACCGCTAACATTCCCTACCGTAACATCTGATATAAATGACAATGCCTTTCCTTTATAGGTTCACACTACGCCATGGCTCTAGGCACCAGCTGTAGAGATAAGACAGTGTCTGTGAGTCTACTAGCAGTCTGACTGGCTGATAAATGGATGTTTTTAGAGCAGGGTTTCTCTAAACTGCTTCTCTGTATCCCATTAAATGTACTTTTTTTTAACTTATGAAAAAGAAGGCATAATAATATGCTTTGCGTAGGATTTAAGGGAAATCTGGCTTATTAGCATTTCTATAGACACTAGGCCGTCATTCATTTTACCATAGCACTAACCAATCAACTCCAGCTTAAAGTCCCTTAAGCATTGTTGTCAACGTACACTGTTTTTACTAGCATTTTTTAAAGCTAGGTAAAGCATGTAAATGGATATGGTAATGGTCTTGCACTTGCAGTTGGGAGCATTTGCGTTACAATGACTTTTATCCCACACTGTCTGCTACATCTACTTGCGTTTACCATTGGGGTTAGTGCAGTGTCCTATTATCAGGAGTCCTGTATGTAGATGCAGGACTCAGTACTCAACTCCCACTGCACAGCATGGACAAGCGCAGCTGAGGCAAGTTACTGAGTTTTAATCAGGTGACATCACAGAGGCGGGAGTTGAACTTCCAAACAGTATATAAACCTGCTCTGCCTGTCATTCCCTGCCAGAGTGGCAGCTTGTCTGTTCAGAGCTCCTGAGCATGTTATCCTGTTTACTGCTTGATTCCTGGTTATTGACCCAGCTTGTTCCTGACTTCATGATACTTGGATCCTGACTTTGCACTGTTCTTAAAGACTGGTTTCGGCTTTTTCTGACTATTCCTCTGCTTGCTGATTCTTTTCCGTTTACCTGAATCCTGCTGACCTTGGCTTGTCTGACTGTTCTGCCTCTATAGCTACATGCATGTAGTGCTTTGTGCCACCACCTCTAAGGACCACTTTGGTGGATCACAACTTGGTTGCTACAAGCAGCCAAATCCTTCTGCCTTGCGACGGTCTCTGGTGAATACCGGTAGTAACTGTGGACTCACAAAAATGTGATTTTGTTTTGTGGGTTGAGATTATTTAAATGAGAAACGTGAGGGGGGGCACTCATTTAGAAGGTCATTTCCTAAAATACTAAAATACTTTAGTATAAAAATGTTCAAGATGAAATTAATGATGGTTGGTGGCAGTAGATTGCATTGTAAGTGAAGTTTCAACCCTTTCCACCATGCGCTTATTATGTGGTTTATAAAGGAGCCTATGCATCCTTATTCTGTTAGGTTTTGTAAAAATAAATTATGTGTATATTTTGCATTATTAGTAGAGATGTCTAATAACACTTCGTTATCCATGGGCAAAATTAGGAGACCGCAGCTGAGCTGTGATAGAGACAGACCATTAGCATGTCTAAAGCCTAAAAAGTTCATGGTATAGATTATTATTATTAGCATGAAAGTAATGATTATTTGAAGAATTTCTACTTTGAAACCTCTTCAAACACAAAGAACAAAGTCTGAAAAGTTATAAAAAAAAAATCATTTCTAGAAAATACTAGGGACAGTATGGCAGAGAAGCTGCTGATTATCCCAGAAAAAGTTGAATATTTAACAAGTTCAAACTATACTTTCTTTTTTGTTACATTTTTATGTTACTGAAGTTATTTACACCTAGGTGTACTTGTTACAATATTGTAATGTAAATTTCAGTGAATAAACACTAATTTAATGCATAACTGTTTACAAATAAAATAGTTTCTAGTTATATTGGGCTGAGTGTTCTTCACTAGGTTGAACAGATTGTGATATAAACGGTAATAATCCGTGTACATTAATCTTCTCATAACAAAAAAAAAGAATCATATGAAACTGATTGTGTTATTAAACAATAAGTATCAATTTATCATGCATCTGGAAAACGCATATTTTCATTATATGTACACGCCAGGCCAAATTGATATCCGATTTAAATTTTAAATAAAAAAGGACACATAATCTTTCGTTAACTGTATGTTTGAGGAACAGGAAGATCGAAAATAGAGAGGTTCCCCTTCAGAGGAAAATCAAAAATAAATTAATGGGTTTTGTCTATGGACTCGACACGTGCTTTCCAGATCTGCTCATTTATAGGGGCCTATTTATGTAGCACTGCTTTTTATGAAAGATAGATGAGGATTGAAAAGTAACTCATATTTATTAAAAAATCAACACAGGAACAGCCGTTCCGAAAAACGTCTGTTTCTGTGAAGTCTTGCACTTACCTTACATGGGCTCTTAGTTTGCGGTTCTCTGCAATGTGGCTTCCTGCTTGCTTTGAATCCCTGTGCACATGTCCCGACCGAAAGCTCGGACATGCGCACATGGACTGCAAGATGGTGAGTCATGTGACAGGGAGGGATCACATGATCCCTCCACACATGCAGTGGCGCACGCAGGGGGGGTTTCTGAGTCTCTAGAAACCCCCCCCTGCGCTAACTAAGTGGCCACTGTCTTATACAGCAGCCGCGGCGCTGTCAAAGAAGTGTCAGCGGCGGTGCTGTATTGTATACAGCACCGCCGCAGACGCTTCTTAGACAGCGCCGCGGCTGCTGTATAGGACAGCACTGGCGAAACGTATAGGACAGCACTGGCGAAACGGAGCCCCCCCCCCGGCAATCCTCCGTGCGCCGCTGACATGCGCTGTCCAGCTCTGCTCTTCGGAGCAGAGCTGCCAAGAGTGAAACTTTTCAATTATGTTAATGTACTCCAGCTTGAGCCAGCGTACATAAACATGATTGAAAAGTTAATTTTGTACATTGTTAAATAGTGTTACTGAGCACTCCCCATACATGGTTATGGGCAGTGCTCAGTAAAACGATAAGTGATGCAAAGCAGCAGATATCGGAGATATCTGCTGCGATGCTACAACATACTTGCCAACTCTCCCAGAATGTCCGGGAGACTCCCGCATTTTGCGAGAGTCTCCCGGACTCCCGGGTGAGTGTGGCAATCTCCCGAATTCTGCCCACTTCACTAGGAAGTGCCCCACTTTCTAGTGAAGTGGGCAGAATTAGATCCCAAACGCCGCGATTCCCGGGGCCGAAATGATGCGATTTTGGCTGCCCCGCCCCCCTCACGCCCACCTCCACTGGCAGGCTCCTGGAACAGAGCTGAAGAAAGTAGGTAAGTATGTGCTACAATCATAAATAGCAATTTAGTGGTTAATCCCCAAAAACTGTTGTTTTCGGGATTTAACAGGGGGGAAAGCTTTGATAAATAGGCCCCATAGAGTCAGAGAATGTATTTATGTAGCTCTCCCAGGTTTCAAGAAGAATACCGATTACTTTGTTAATGTCTTTTATTAGTTTTACAAGATGTCTGTATAGGTTTTGGTTGAACTTGTCACAGCTGAAGCTGCCTCACAGATAGAGATTTGGCGAGAACCAGCGTAAAGAGAAAAAGCTTTGAGCGCGACTGGTTAATAAAACACTACAAGGCAGCGCTGAGCGAGCCATTTATAACTTCTCTGTGAGGTCAGTGCTTGTCTTGTTCACACAGCAACTGGTGCCTGCTTTCTGGCAATCTAAAAATCTTTGGTACACAGTTCCTCGCACAAGCAGTCACACAGATTAATAACCTTCATGAAAATGAGAAAACTAACAGACTCCCTTGTCGGGATTAGTGTAGCAGCAGCCATTACAGGAATATTGAGTTAGAACAGCGAAGATATAAAGCACATCTCATCCTAGCCTGAAAAATACATTCACTGATGTGAAAAACGGTATATACAGAGCGACAAACGTTGCATTGAAATTTTTATTTGTTTTGCCGTTGTATAGCCAGTATAGTTTCTTTTACTGGCTTTAAAACACTTGCTTTATGGAGTATTTTAGAAAACAATCCTTAGAAAATGTATTAATATAGGTCAATGGTTGTAAATGTAAAAGGCTGAAGCAAAATCCATCTGTTCTGAGTTCTATTCATCCGCACAGCTGCAACGATCTGCAGGGAGGAACGCTAAAAACAGGGACGCACGCAGGGGGGTTTTCTGGTTCTCTAGAAACCCCTCCCCTCCACGAATAATGTAGTGACCCAACATTGACCCTACAATGTAGTGACCCTACATTGTGGCACTGTACTATACAGCAGCCGCGGCGCTGTCAAAGAAGTGTCCGTGGCGGACGCATCTATGACAGCGCCGCAGCTGCTGTTCAGTGCATTGCCGCCGAAATGGAGCTGCTGCGCATGCGCGGCCGCACGCGCAGCCTCTCTCTATGTTTTTTGGTTTTCTTGCGGGGAGGGGGGCAACCCTCCCTTAAAAATCCTGCGTTTGCCCCTGAAAAACAGGATTCACCAGCACACAAGGAAACAATCATGGGTAACATAACCGGGGTGTTGTATGAAGGAGATAAACTCCAATACATCAAACGTTTTTTTTTTTTTTTAAAACACAAAGGTAAAACCAGAATTGCAGTCACATATGGATGGATAATCAGGCTCATTGGAATATTTATTGATTGGTCCCCCTCCAGCAATCAGACTAAGTAATATTTTACGAGCCACCATCCCTGCTGTAGGGATGGACGCCCTCTCTCTCTGGTGCTGGCAGGGCGCGCCTGTTGTCTAGCAGCAGTATGCTACTTATGGTTTCTCTATTGGACTGCGCTTGAGCGCCCCTTCATATATTTTAGAGTTTCTTATCGGTGGTCAGCTGTCGGGTGACATCACTGACCATGGGTATTGTTATTGGACTGACTATTTAAGGCAGACCCTGACACTACTGGTCTGGGATGGTTGTGATCCAATGAGGTTCAGTTCCTCAGTACTCCACTGGTTCTGATTCAGTCTTTTGGATCTCCTGGTTAGGAATTTAGACTGTTCCTCTCTACTCTTCTGCCTCATGAATTGGATCAGATTGGATCTCTTGGTTCTCAGACTTCTCTTCTGATTTCCCCCGAGCGCTTCCATTGTCTCTTCTGGTTCTAACCCGACTTGTCCTCTAGTGATTCCAGCTACGTCGCTAGCGACTGGCATCGAGGGCTGCGCCCTGCACCCCCCATGCAGCTAAGACAAAACCTCCTTGCGGATGTCCCTGGTGAATACCTGAGGCACCTCTGCACCTCTCTGCTCAGTAGCAACAACTACCAGCTGTAACGGACTTACCTGATCCCCGCCGCTCCGTCTGGAAGCCGCACTTCCGCATTCAGGACCACGTGACCGCACCCGGAGGCGGTCACATGACCTCAACCTAGAGGCGGGGATTTTGAATCCCTGTCAGGATAAAAACCTCACTCTGACACTCGCTGAGTGTCAGAGCAACACTTACCTGTTCCTGGCTCCTGCTCTTCGTGGATTGCTGTGTCTTTCAGTCTTCCTGTGTGCTGATCTCTGCCTGCTTGACTACCCTGGCTCTCCTATCCCTGTGTACCTACCCGGCTTGCTGACCATTCTTCTGTTCTTGTGACCCGTGTACCGAACCTGGCTTGTTGACTCCGAGTTGCCTTCTGATTCTGCCTGACTCCATTCCTGTGTACCGAACCGGCTTGTCTGACTCCGCTACCTCCGCTCCACTCCGCTGTACTACATCTTGGGGCGAACCTGAGGACCGCGACCTGCGACTCCTGGCAGCGAAGCCCACCCCGCCTTGCGGCGGTTCTTGGCGAACACCGGGGAGATCGTTAGACTCCGCACCTCAGGTAAGCCAGCGCTAATCAAGATTAGTAGTAGTAGTATCCAGAATCTGTTACACCAGCAGATATATACGTTCATTCTTCCCATATGCATGTTGAGCTACATGCAAGGGTGCAACATAATGTCACATCCAAAAACATGCGAAACAAAATTGTATAAAAGAACTTACCAACTCATAATACTATTGTCATGAATATAAATATATGTGTTAGACAAACAAATATTTTTCTTTTTTTTTATACATGAAATGCAAAAATCAGGATGTTCTTGTGGTGTACTGTACATAAAATGCATTTTTATAGTTTCTCTTACTTGCAGACACATGTTCGGTGCAATCTAGTGGCACACATACGTGTAGTCATCACTATCAGTCGACACTTACACCTGCCCTGTTGCTGGTCCAAATAATAAAACACGTGTGTACAAGATGCCCAGAGATTATATTGGCCGCATCTGCATTGTCACGCCCTCGGCGCACCCTTACTGTACACTGCCTCCGCTCATCCGCTGCTTCCTTCCCTCAGTTCCTCATTTCGGGGGGTATTCAATTGACCGCAAGTTTTTTTTAAGACCGCGTTAAGTCATTTTAATGCTGGTTTTTTTTTTATCATTTTCGAGCAGGCTAACTCTACCCGCGATTCAATTCCATGTTAAACGCTACGGTTTTTTTCATGAAACGATCCTGTCGCGCTCCAGTAGAAGGTTATTGAAAGTATAGGGTGTGCGAGAGGCAGCCGCGTTAAAAGCTATTCAATTGTTTTTTAACAGACAAATATGCTGTTTTATCTCTCACCTCTTTGGGGTGTGATAAAAATAAAAAACCTAAGAAAACTATTTGAAATCATGTAATAATGAAAAAAAAAAGATAAATTATGTTTATCAGTAATGTCTAACATGTAAAAGTTGATTTTCTTGTGAAAAAATAATGGGGGAAAAAAAAACCATAAAAAAATAAATAAATAAAAATCACTAATTAAGTATATTTATGTATGTTTTTGGTAGAAATATGTATGTACTAATGTGTTTTGATGGTATAGATGATTCTATAGTAAAAAATAGTTAAATAAAAAAATATGCTAAAGAAAGTACTGTAATGTAGCAGCACAGTGGCCTAGTGGTTAGCACTTGTGCTTCGCAGCACTGGGGTCATGAGTTTGATTCCCGACCATGGCCTTATCTGTGAGGAGTTTGCATGTTCTCCCTGTGTTTGCGTGGGTTTCCTCCGGGTGCTCCAGTTTCATCCCACACTCCAAAAACATACTGGTAGGTTAATTGGCTGCTATCAAAAATTGACCCTAGTCTCTACCTGTCTGTTGTATGTGTGTGAGTGTGTGTCTATGTTAGGGAATTTAGACTGTAAGCTCCAATGGGGCAGGGACTGATGTAAATGAGTTCTCTGTACAGCGCTGCAGAATTAGTGGGGCTATATAAATAAATAAATAAATGATGATGATGATGAATGTAGATATTATCAATGTGTAATGCAATCTAAGGTGTGAAAATGTATGCAAAACCTTTTGTTTGTGTTATACATGACCGCGTTAAAACTCCTCTTCACTCCCCTAAAAACTTGCAAACACAATGTTTAACGTGCGGGGGCAGCGTTCCCTCTTTTACAATTAAATTGCACAAGTTTTCACACTGCGTTAACTCAAAACGGTCACTATAGCAGTTAAAAACCCGCGGTTGATTTTTTTTTTTTAACGCTGCAGGGAAAAAAAAGAACTCGCAGTCAATTGAATACCCCCCTTCAAGTCAGAGGCAACAGTAACTGTCTTTTGCGTTCACATATGGATTGCATGCAATTACGTTCATAGACGTAAAGTCGATTTCTGAACATGTGCAGAGCGATCTCACGCAAGATACATCACGCACCCTCTTCAGCCAATCTCAGAAAATATCGTGATTCGGCAGAGGGTATTAATTCTCTTAAAAAACAAAAAAAAAGAACAAAACTCCTGAAAAACATACAATTAATGAGAAGTAAATTCCATGTAATGCTTCCCGATGAAAGAAAAGATCATTACTTTGATAACCGACACATTTTACTGTAATTCTTCATAATGAATAAATGATAAGAACATTTCCACGGGGAAAAAAAGTTTTACGCACATTATGTTGATTGCTTCTATTTGTTACAGCTGTAACAAGTCCTCAGCAGGTGCTCTTCAGGGTGGACTAATTCATTTAAAATTGTATTTAATGCTATGTTTGTGAATACCTCGCTCGTTGCTAACATATTACTGCAGTTACATTCCGACATAAAAATAAAATAAAACAAAGGAAGAGAATGAGAATGTCTCCGTTTACTGGAATTCAAGAGCTGTGGGATTAAAATTACACTTAATGTGCACTTAGCACAATGACAAGTAGCTCTATTAGGTATATTGTGTGTAACCGCCCGCAAGACGTACAGGAGCAGCTGACTTGTTCTCTCCGCACAAATTGTAAAACTTTCTGTTCTGACTTTTAAATACTTATAACAGTTACTACTTAACTGACCTTATAATATATGAATAAAGGGACCATTTCATCGCAACAACAAAAAACAATAAAAGAACTTTCAGGTTTGGAAACATCACATTTCCATTTTTAAAGTAAGTTTAGTAAATAACCTATCATAATAATTAAATTAGAGTAAATGACTGCACTATTTTATTTACTTTATTCATGCAAAATTGTCTACGCTTCCCTTCCCCTCCTCCACCGCCCCCGCAAAAACGACTGCATCAGGGGTGCTTTTTTGAGAATGCAATGGCCCTGTGTACAGAGTAATGCTTGGCGCACGCCTACTCTAGCCCCCCCCCCAAAAAAGAAAAGGTTAGTATGGCTAACTAAGGCATGACTGATTAATTTGTTACCTGATTAATTTACCCCTCCTGCCCCCATAAAACCTTCTTTGGCACATTTTCAGTATTTATTCTCTCTGCCTATTACAATGCTTTACAAAACTCACCCAACCAGGGCACAATCAATTGTCCTTACGCAAAGCAAAGAATTAGGCATGTTATCTGGTTGGTAAAGTTTATTGACGTTCTCTTAGAAATTCCCAAAAGTCTTAAAAAGTAGTATCTAGATCTAGTTTGTCAGGCTTTCAGTGTAATGTGTTGGGTTGTAACTAAGAACTGGTATAGAAAACCTATGCCCAATCACTGCTCCCCCTAAATTCTCCCATGAGCATGCCTCCTGCCCTAAGAACCAAGCTGACAGCTATTTACTTTGTTGCTAGTTGCAGGGAACAGTTCTCCTTCACTTCCAGATCCACCATTGCTGGGTGTTAGTGGGCCAAAAGTCAAGATAATGGTGCGGACCCCCTTTGTCTCATGTGTTTATGTCAATTGCACACTCTACACCCACGGTAGACAAGCCAAAGTGCTCACCTCGTGCATTTTATGTGAAGACAGTCAACATTAGTTGTCTAGTAAAAGTACACCCAAGGTATAACTGAATCTTCAATGTTCTTCAAATAGTCTAATAGCTCAATGGCCAAGATACAACGGGCTTCATTTACAACCCACCAAATGGCCTAGGCTAGGAGAAGTGCAAAAAACTCTTTCGTAGCGCCGTACCCCTCAATTTGCACAAGTGCTCCTTGATTTCAAGCAAAGTGCTTGGGTCTGTAGCATAAGCTTATGGTATTAGTAGAAGAACACAAAATCAAAAGCAGGTATGTCCAGGGGAGACCAGGACACAAGAGCAGCAATAACAGAGTTTCATGATTGGCAATTATGTTTGTAATGAAATAAAAAGAACAAACCCCCTCTCCAAGATTCTTTGGTTTAATTTAGAAACTTCACATGGATATGGGTGACTCGTGTTCACAACCTTCTTTACTCTGCCCAATTTTGTCTTGACCCATTATTCAGAAAAAGGTTTGTTACCCCTCTGCATATGATCTAAACTGCAGAAGGCCTATTGGGTGAAAAGAGGAAAGTAAGAGAAGGATGTCAACTAGACGGAGATGGAGACGTGAGACAATGGGTAGAGAGGACCCTGCTCGTGAGAACATCCAGTCCAGATATCTATATCTAGTGGTCCTTCTGATCCAAACCATATCTTGGCTGGACTCTATGAATTCTGTTTGCTAACTGAAAACCAAAGCTCTGCACCTCACGGCCTAGAGATTTATTCCATGCTATGCGTTGGTATTATCACCAAATCCACAGCTACAGAAAGTGATGCTCACCATACTTAGCCACCAAGACTTGTAAATTGGAATCAGAACACCATTGGCTGGAATAATACGGATATAAGGCAGCCAAGTGGTTAAAACGCACCAAAGATTTCTACTGCAATTTTTAACATGGTAACAGAGTAATAGAAAACAAACTTCAAAAAGAATTAGACTCCCGGCAGCGCTCAGGAATCTGTGAGTATGGATTTTATTTTGTCACGGTTACAGCGTCATACCTTCGTGCTTTAACCTTGAAAACTAACCTATATCAAGCTGCAACCCATTTGAGGCTATTTCCCAAGTGAAACAATTGATGTCATGATGTAGATCTGCTATTTGCTTTGGTGGGTTGACAAATTATTTCATTTTATTGCAAAGGTCCATTTCAGGACCTGTCTGTTTCCTAAAAAAAAATCGTGCAATTTGTATACATTCTAGTAAAAATGTACTATCTGTGATGCCATAAAAAATTATATTTCAGTAACATTGGATATTTAACGACAGGTCGAATTATTGTAGTCTACACTTGACATGATTTATGCATATTAAAGGACTATAATTAGGACTATTTTATTTCCCATGTTTCTAATGTAAATATTAAGGAACAACTGTTAAAATACTCTTGTTAATATCTTAATATGATGGTGCTAAATATTCTGCTTCTAGACCTCTCTATTTAGTACAGTTCCATTGTGTGTCCTCTTTTCTCCAGAATCCTAATGCCCTCCTATCAAACTAAATGTAGTGTAAAAATCCTTTCACAATGCAACACCATGGGATGAAGCTTAATGGCATGTGTGTAACCTCATTGGGGATGAGGTATGATGCCACTGGGGGCATGCGCAGATGCAGAAAGGTCTAAATATATTACAGAGATCAGTCAAAGTGGCGACACAACTCTCTGAGATTGCTCATAGACTGCACAAAGGAACAACATAAAACTAAACCGCATAACATTGCAGAGGTTATGCTGTTTAGTATTATTACTCCCAAATCATTTTATATATGTTGTATACTAGGTGCGAGCAGAACGCGGTTGGAGGCGCTCATACAGCGGTTATCAGTAGAGATGTTCAGGCTCGGTTTTTCCAAAAAACCAAACCCTCGCGGACATAGCCGCTTCCTCAGATCTGAATCGAGGCAAAACATCATTGTTGCATCGTCGGATCTCGCGGGTTTTGGATTCCATAAGTACCTCCCTCCCCAGGAGATCCAGCACTATTGATCATACAGAGAGAGGGGTAGCAGTGATTTTGTCACTCTCCAGTCTCCAGTGACATTGCTCTGTGCCATTGCTCAGACAGAAACATGGGTAGCAGTGTTCTTGTCACTCTCCAGTGACATTGCTCTGCGCCATTGCTCATACAGAAACAGGAGGGGAAGCAGTGTTCTTGTCACTCTCCAGTCTCCAGTGACAAAAATTGTCTTGAAATGACTGGAAATTAAGGTTATTGAGGTTAATAATAATGTAGGAACAAAAATAGAGCCAAATTTTAATTATATTTTAGTATTTATTTAGCAATGTTTTCTTTTTTACAAAAAAAATACACATCCAAAACCAAAACACATTAGGGCAGCTTTGCCAACACCAAAACCAAAACACGAAATTAATACAGATCCAAAACCAAAACACTGGGGTCAGTGAACATCTCCAGTTATCAAGCTATTCCTTCGGCGCACAACAAAACTCCAATATTTCATTGTTAAACAATTTATTCATAGATTTTTATTATTTAGTTTATTACTTGTGCATATTTTATGTAAACACTGTTGATTTTTTTTTTTCAGTTAAGAAATATTGTTTCTTTGATGTATATTTTAGGAACAAACAAAATCAATTTTCTCTAAAGGATAATTACACGATTCTCTTTCTTTCTGACAAAATGACAACGAATCCCTCCGGGCGGCCCTTGTACCTATTTTTTAGTTTATACTTGAAGGGTTCCCACATATATAAGCCTGCATATAAATGAGTCTGTATCGCAGGAAAACTTTGTGGCTGCGGAGGGTGATGTGAACGCACTAATTAGCAGTGGCTCTCGGTGTCAAATGATATGCAGCAACGGGAGATCTGTAAAACTGTAAAACATAAATGAGTGGGGCACGGCTTTGAAGCAACTAGGCTTAAATGAGCTCAGTTTCAAAAGTCTTGCCTGTGATGCGTTTGCCTACCATATATAGTCAATTTACATAGTAAGATTTATCGGATAGACTGGGATTTTGAGGATATCAAAGATTTCATAGAAGTCCATGACAGGGGTAGGTAACTCCCAGCCTTATCACAACATTTATTGTTGATGTGACCAGGAGACTGGACAACGATGGATGTACCTAGCGGAGGATAGTCGCTAGTATTGAGTGCAACATTTATACATTCTTGTTACAATGATGCAGAATGTGTCCTACACACAATTAAGTAATATCACCATGCTTGGGAGGGGGTTTGGCTACATAGGGAGGGTTTTTGGCATGCATTCTTTAATTCTTTTTACATATATGTTTTTTAGGCTTTTTTAACCTTTATTTTATATGGTGCTGTATCGTACAGTGCCGCTATGTAGGGGCACTGTTTTGCCCCCGATCTTCGCGGAGGGGAGGGGTTTCTGGAGAACCAGAAACCCCCACTGCCTGCGCCCCTGCCCATGGGGTCCTAGGCCAGATACTGGTTTGGGCCCTCTTCTGCGCAACCATTTAGCAAATAAACATCCATAGAAATGGGATACATTTACCAAGGACATCTCAGTACCATCTTTTTATATCACTTTGTGGTATGACACTAATTCTGCTTTCTCTGTCCACTATAAGAGGTTTCTTGGTTACTTCTCCCATAAGCAACATCCCAGGGAAGCTTAATCTCTGTATGAACAGCTCAACATCGAACACATATCAGCTTGGTGTGGAAACGCTTGAGAGACAGATAAATTGATATTTTATTGCCAGAAGTCCCCATGAATTTTTAGAGTACTAAAATTCCTCGCGACTCTAAAGTTACAGGGGAGAGGGGGGATTTAGAACAGTGATGGGGTCGAGAGGACAGTTTTGGGGTGAGAGAACCATGGTTGTGGAGAAGCAGTTAGGTGTTGAGAACTTTGACACTTGGGATTTTATTTAGCTAAAAATAAGATTGAATACGACTATAGTAAAAAACTGAGAAAAAATAGCTACAAGTGTTAATATAAAGTGTATATACGAGATATGTCTATTAAATAACGAGATTGATTAAATAACTCACCTTTATTTATTGATATTACAAATTTAATGTTTGACCCATTCAATATACTCCCCATTTGCACGAATATATCGCTGTACATTGTCTGTCAAAAACTGCTTCACAGAAAGTGCTGTGTGAGCAGCTCATTGTCCTGGTGAAGAAAGAAACCATTTTTCCACAGTTGCGGCCGTTTCTTTCCCTCAGCTTTTGCAAAACTTCCTTATAATAATGCTGATTAAATGTTGTGCCTTCTGGAACCCATTCTTCCAAAAGTACACCCTTGATATGGAAAAAAACAATGAGCATTGCTTTGAGTTTTGACTTGCTTTGACAAGCATTTTTCATTCTTAGTGATGACGGTGTTTTCCAGTGCACTGACTGTCTTTTTTTTTTTAAATCCAGTATTTTTATTAGAATTTTTCAAGATACAAACATAACAATCAACAAAAAGAAAAGAAAAAACAAACAAACAACTGCATACATATCAGAATTAAATGACGTAATTTACAAGATTTCAGTAAGGTATAATAACACAAATGTGCCACACTCATTCTGGATCATATATTATAAATGCTCATACATAAACATGTTACACATATAGGGTTTACCACATGGACCTAAATACTTATAATTATAAGAGCTGTATGAGCCATACATTTAAGTACTAAGAATTTAAACTAGATGACACAGGATAAAATGAAGACTCTAACCATCTGTACCATATACTCTCAAATTTCTTCAGAGCCTGTCTGCTAGTATAGACAAATCTTTCATTACTTATGGTGGTATTGACCAGTGCCTTCCAATTTTTAACCGTTGGACTCGTCGGAGCCAACCACAGCCTCGCTATACAGACCTTAGCCAACATCAATAATTGTGAAATGTATATTTTTGTTAGTTTATTAACTTTCCCATTCAAACGGAGCCCAAAGAGACAAGTGGCCGGTGAACTAAGAGACACTCCAATTCCAGTATTCTGAATACATCTCCCAATCCTGCGCCAGAAGATTCGTATATGTGAACACTCCCATAAAAGGTGCCAAAAGTTAGCATTAACCGAATTGCATTTTGGACAATTAGTGGTTACATCCGGACGAAATTTTGCCAGTCTAATAGGGGTAAAATAAGCTCTGTGTAGGATAAACACCTGTATTTGTTGAAATTTTAATGATGAAGTATAACCTTTAGTACTGTCTGTAACCATTCCCCACCCCTTGTCTGATAAAGGCCCAATATCTATTTCCCACTGATTCCTCTTTTGATTTCAGGATCGTACTGGAAGATCCAGATCTCATCACATTACTTTATGTGGTTTAGATCTCTGTCAAGTTGCTGCAGAATGTCAACACAACATTCCTTGCGACGTTCTCTTTGCTCTGGTATGAGAACCCTTGGGAACATCTTTGCACAAACTTTCGTCATGTTAAGATCCTCACGCAAAATTATCCATACGGCGTCTTTGTCAATGTTCACGTATTCAGCTATCATTCGAACACTGAGTCGGCGGTCTTTACGAACAATCTGACTGATTGTTTCTATATGTTCTTCGTTTCTTGAAGTGCGAGGTCATCCAGCGTGTTCATCATCTTCAACAATCTGACGTCCCTCGCTAAATCTTTTGTGCCACTCAAACACACGCGCATGAGACAGACAGTCATTCCCATAGGCCGTAGTAAGCATTTGAAAATATTCCGTTGGTGTTTTCTGCAATTTTACCAAAAATTTCAAATTGACACGTTCACCTTTTAAACTTAGTATTTTTTCGGCACTCTACAGAAAACACAACCAAACTAAATGGCGACTCACAATCAACTGAACGTCATAGTTTTGCAGCTTGTCATGCAGGTTCAGACTGATCAAGGTTACAACGTATGCAGTTATAACTGGTTCTGACTACTTTGTTTATTAGGTGGAATCACAGTCTCGTTATTTAATAGACATACCTTGTATTAAAGAGCTAAGGCACTATATAAGCAAATGTTAATAAGAACCTTATCACCAGTTTACCGGTGGACAAAGCCAAAAATTGTTCTACAATGCGCTGAAATTGTAGTTAATATAATACAATACATGTATATTATAGGTCCGCAATGAATTGAAATTGCAGTTAATGGCGAATATTTAATATTAATTTTGTTAAAAGGTAAAAATATATAATAGTTACCCCCTAATAATAACTTTTTATCTCTGGGTTCTTTTTGTGATTTGAATTGACTTGACTTTGCTCTTTCCCCTCTCACCCCACTGATTTGCTGCATGAGGACATCTGTGAGCTTAAACTGTACAAGATCAGTGCCGATGTTTCTTGAACCAAAGTGAAGTTTTTACACTCGGCTGATTGTCTTCTATGACCAATAACTGTGAAAGAACTGGAGTTACAGCGCTTTCTCTCATTTAAGTGTCAGTGGATGCCTCAGACGGTTTTGTTTTTCTCTCTACTAATGTTATAAATTGTACAGTTTAAGCATTTGACGCTGTCTGGACTTAGTTTCGGGAGCCGAGTGTTAATGCAGTTAACATGTCAGGAATCAATTGTCTCCCTGGTGTCAAGTGGTTGAGTGGGTCTTAAATGATCTATGCATGATCAAACTCCAGTCAGCATGGCAAAACCTGCGTACCACTGTAACTGTGCTAAAAAGACTCGTTTGTATAAAGAATGAACGAAGCCAAAGAAGACGTATATATAAAATCTCTGGTGGATTTATATAATGCCTCCGCTGTGTGTGTGTGACAGGTTCGGTTACCATGGTGATTGAATTTCACCATTCCATTGTCCACAAACTTATTAATGATAGAAACGACAATAGACCTCAATTCGAAGTTGCAATTCCAATTCTGCGGGTTGACGCTTGCGGTTTACACTAACCGATCGCATTCAAAGTTCGCCGTCCATGTTAAACTTAGAAGGCCTCATTCATTAAGGAAAGTTAAGCAAAAGTAAGCAAGTAAGGCAAAACCATGTTGCATTGGAGGGGGAGGTAAATTTCAAATGTGATGGCAGATTTATAGTTGGGGTAGGACATGTCCTAGATCAACTTTAAATTTCAGTGTAAAAATAAAGCCATCAAGTATTTGTGTGCTAGATGAAAAAACAGCCAGTATTTTACTTATGTGCAAAATAATAAATTAATTTGCACCCCTTGCAATTATTGTAACATGGTTTTGTCCAAAAAACTTGAGCAAGAAAACTTACCCAATTTTTTTATTAACTTTCCATAATGAATCAGGCCCAGGGTTTTTAAATATTTTAATTTTTAAACACTATTTAAATAATATTTTTAAATGATAAAAATTAATTTGAACTTGTCTTTATGTCGAACTGTGAATACTGATGTTAAATGTAGCAATAGAAGCCCAAAAATGTTTGAGCCAGTTTCCACATGCGCGACCGGACCAAACCTTTCCAGCGCTCTCGCATTCAGCTCGGTTTTTCAGTAGTTCAAAAATTCGAGAAATTCTGGCTACTTTTCAAATATTTTTAATGAATCCACAAAACGGTTTGAGAAATGAAATGGCCAATGTTGAGCATCTCTACGTATGCAGGGGCAAACGCAGGATTTGTAGAGGGGGGTTTCCACACCACGCCACCAGTGGGCGTGACCAGCATGCATGGGGGCGTGGCTATAATATTAGACAGTGCTTGGCTGCTCTCCAACTCTTCCTATCTCCATAATATACATGGTCAATGCTGCGTGTACTTATGTTAGGTGCACTTAGCTCTCCCTTTTCAAGCAGAGCCGTGTGAAGCGGGACAGGGTC
The DNA here is from genome assembly GCF_038048845.1 of Mixophyes fleayi. Lineage (NCBI taxonomy): Eukaryota > Metazoa > Chordata > Amphibia > Anura > Limnodynastidae > Mixophyes > Mixophyes fleayi. The sequence goes on from NC_134408.1 coordinate 142,233,341, forward strand.
CAGCCACCTCAATTATACAGTGCTCCAGGATTGAAGGGGGGTTTCCAGGCACTAGGACCCACCCCCCTCGGTTTGCCTATGGTATAAGCACAAAGCTGGTAATTTTACTTGCTTGAAATATAAAATGAATGATTAGGAGATACGGTGATAAACAAACAAAGGCATAAAAATTAAAGTTTTGTTGCAAACTTGAAAATAATCACCAATGTTAAATATGCTGTACAGATAAGCAAATATTATAGTTATTTCATTTACACCTGGCAGCTAGCAGGCAGGATATTAATAATAAAAAGGAAAATATGACTATGAAAGAGAAACTAATGACTATGTAAATTAGCTCTCATTTACTTCGCCCACATACATTTGAACGTATTCCCAATGTGTGAAATTGCCCTTTAATAATGGCTCTATTATGTCATAATGAAATTCTCTAGATATAAGTCTTTCTAAATGTGTTTTTGATCAATTCATTGCAGCGTGCAGAGAGCTGAGTTTATTAAACAGACAGTTGTGTCTTATTTGTTGATAAATTGGGCATATTTTGCAAGAAAAAAAATGGAAAGAAAAAAATAGCGAAACAAGGTAAATTTGCCAAAATTACAGGTTACCTTTTGTTTAGCACAATTTATAAACAATTTGCTGCAAATATGCACATGCTCTGTGACACCGTTTATTGAGGAGGCAAGAGAGTAGTGTGGTCAATGCAAACGGAGCGTGTGCTCCCTGGGCAAGCTGCATCAGCCACCAGTAACAAGCAATGTTGGCAGAAATGGCAGCAGCGGTCAGTGCTTTCATCACTGCATTGAGCGCCGACAATATATCATATTATTACACATCATATTAGAGTGTGTAACAATGTATGCTCTCCTCACTGATTCTCCTGCTTACTGGCCTATTTCCCGACACCCTTAATGTCTCCAAATTACTTGAGCGCCTATCTCACTTACCCTCTTCAGGGGCAAACACAGGATTTGTAGAGGGGGGTTTCCACACCATGCCACCAGTGGGTGTGACCAACATGCATGGGGGCGTGGCTATAATATTAGACAGTGCTTGGCTGCTCTCCAACTCTTCCTATCCCCATAATATACATGCACTACTGTTAGGTGCACGCAGCTCTCCCTTTTCAAGCGGGAGCAGGGTCCAACCACCTTAATTATACAGTGCCCCAGGCTTGGAGGGGGGTTCAAGGCACTAGGAAACCCCTCCTCGGTTTGCTTATGCTCTTCTCTTGAACACCCTTCATATCACTGGCATTCATCTTTTTTGGTTCTATTCATACCTGTCTGACTGCTCCTTTAGTGTCGGTACCTGGCACATATTCCCCTTCGGTTCCACTATCTGTTTGGATCCCACAAGTCCCTTTTCTTGGCCCTAATCTTTTCTTACTGTACATCTCCTCTAAATTGCTCACTCGGCCTCCGGTATCACCTCTATGTAGATGACGCCCAAATCTACTGCTGTTACCCTGACCTTTCCTCTTCTCTGCTATCTTGTGTGACCAAGCATCTTTCTGCTATTTCCACATGGATATCCCAATGCTACTGAAAGTTCAACATGTCAATTATATTCCCTACTCCAAGAGTCACCTCCCCCCCTACCACCTCCCTTAAATCTCCCCCACAGTCAATATCACCACAATTTCCACGGTCTCCCAAGCCTGTCGCCTTGGTGTCATCCGTGACTCTGCCCCTATTCCTCATACAATCTCTCTCACAGTTCTGTCACTTTCAACTTTGAAATATTGTTAGGAAACGTCCTTTTTTAACCCAAGAGGCAACCAAAACTCTTATCCATTCTCTTATCATTTCCCACCTTGACTATTGCAACCTTCTCCAATCTGTCATTCCCCTCATTTCCGCTTATATCCTCCATTAATGCTGTGGCAAGACTGATCTTCCTCTCTCGCCGCTGCTCATCCACAGCTCCCCCTGAGCAAAGTCCATGCAGATGTCCAATTTGTGCCTTAAATCTAGGTCTACATTTTGCCCCATAGCAACTAGTCTCAGGTTTCCCAGGGAAGGACTACTATTGGGCGATATTACCAACAGGGGATTTACCAGATGCTATATGTCCACCCTACCTTCTCTGGTGCCCTCTGCTGTGGTGGGAACCACCAGGTCTGAGAGTGGATCTGGTGGGACAATGCAGAGGAAACATTAAGGATAATGGTCAACAAACACCCCAGCAGGGTCTGGGTTAAGCTGGGTACACACTTCAGAAAATTGCTGCAGATGTGATTTCTGTATTGATTTTACCAACGACTGAAAGTCCCGATCAGCATGCAGATTCATGTGTACACACCTACACGATTTACCTTCAGACCTGTGATCTTCATCTGCCATAACCATCGGCTGGAAACTTGGCTCTGCACACTCTACAGATCTCTGCCTACGCTGCTGGTCGTGAGTGAGTACACACTTCCACATTTGCCCGACATCGTTCCATCGTTGATTGTGATTTTGAGTCCGGTTATAAAATCAAATGAAATGATACCATGTACTTGTAATAAAACATGATCTACGTACACACTAATGCAGTAATGGACCTAACAGTTGTTTATCGTGTGATTGGCACGATAATTGGTTGAAAACCTGTAGTGTGTATCCAGCTTTAGGGTGGGCAGTGCTTTTAACCCTTTATTGGAAAATGGACTATTTTCTGTTATTCCCAAAATAGATATTTTTAACATATATTCACACATACTGAATTAGCTGTTAGCAGTTTTGCCACATAGTGACTAAATCATCATCATCATTTATTTATATAGCGCTACTAATTCCGCAGCGCTGTATAGAGAACTCATTCACATCAGTCCCTGCCCCATTGGAGCTTACAGTATAAATTTACTAACACACACAGACAGAGAGAGAGAGTAGGGTCAATTGGATAGCAGCAAATTAACCTACTAGTATGTTTTTGGAGTGTGGGAGGAAACCGGAGCACCCGGAGGAAACCCACGCAAACACGGGGAGAACATACAAACTCCCCACAGATAAGGGCGTGGTCGGGAATTGAACTCATGACCCCAGTGCTGTGAGGCAGAAGTGCTAACCACTGAGCCACCGTGCTGCCCATACTAAATACGTAGCCTTTTACTAACCTGGAGAGAAACAATCTCCCAAACAACCTTTTTTAGAGGGCCTGGTGTCCACCTTTCACGCAAATGCTTCAAATTACAGGGAAAAAAAGGATTTTGCAGAAGAAAAACACAAGTCTCAAACATTCCACATACAGCAATATAGATCCCAGACCTGTACACTTTTATATTGCACAGATATTTTACATCATACATATACAATAATTAAGGATATACAGTACAGATATTTCTAAATAATAGTTTTCTTATTGCAGAGGTCAAGTCCCTTTTCCCAATACTTTTATGCCATTTTGGATTAGGGACCCACAGATGATCTTTTAGTGACTTTAATGGCAAGTGCGAGCCTGGGAATAAGATAGAATTTACAATCATCTAGAATACTTTTGAAATAAGCCTTACCTCTGGTTTGCATTCCCCGTCCGCACGATTCACCGGCCCCTGTAATCCCCTGTCTCACATAATCTGGCACAAGGACGCACTGCTTCCACGCATGAGGATCCCACCTGCGAATCATTACAAGACACGAGTATGAGAACAGGTGCGCAGACGTGTAATTGGGTTTTCCTCCTGATTTATTTGTGAATTGGGAAATTAATTATGATTAGGATGGGTGGAAATACACAGCTGAGGCAGCACGGCTAATTCCCATTTAATTGTAAGGAATGAACCAGCAGAATGCGAATAGGAGAAAATAGATTTTTGCAGAAGATCAGAAGCTAATTACATTTTTACATCATTCATTTTTCGAATGATTGTATTATTACCATTTCCCTGCTGTGTAGAATGTTGATACTTGGATTCCTGGTCATGTTGCAGACAAACTGGGGCTGTTTTTAAGGCGCATGTGACTCAAGTGATACAAATTTAAATATCCATTAATCTATTCACAGGTTGGACAGTTACCGAAATAAAATAGCTGTTTCCTCAACGGACACCATCACTTTGCAAACGCAGGCACGGTTTTGTAAAAAAAAAAAAAAAAGTTGCTATGTCCGCAAATACAGTTTTGCAAAGTCACAATGGCACTCGTGAACCTGCAATTAGTGACTAACTCAGCAACAACAAGGCCAAATGTTCCAGCTAACCCAAACTATGTGAGTAGCCACATGTTGCTCAGATCCGAAAAGGGCGGTATAAATAAATTTTATTTGATATTGTTAAGTGAATTGAAAATAAAGGACTAAGCCCACTGAATAAAAAAATGTTAAATACCAATTTATGAGATAAGTAAAACTATTTTTAGTTTTCATTTTCTATGGAACTCTGTCAAATGGGTCATTTTGATCATTTGTAATTATTAAAATATGAATGGGTGAACTATGAGTGTAAACGGCGCCCTTAAAATTGCGGACACAGAAGTGTTCTATTTCCACATTAACAAAAATGTAAAAATAATTCTTAAAATATTATTTAAATTGTATTTTTTAAAAAAAAATATTTTAAATAATTCATTTTAACGTCAACAGTGAACTAAAATCGCGATCTTGCGCAGGGATCGTTGCCCGTTATCGGAAAACCTCGTAAGCGAGCCACAAATTTTAAGCTGCAGGTTCAAATAAGGGTTTATGGACAACTGTGTTGCGAGCGTGTTTCGGGACTTTTGAAACTGTCTAGTTCGATCGCATTTCAAATCCCTTGTAAATTTGTTAGTGGTCGTCGCGGTCTTAAATGACACCAGGGGGTAAATTTATCAAGCTGCTGGTTTGAAAAGTACAGATATCACCTATATCAACCAATCAGATTCTAGCTGTCATTTTGTAGAATGTACTAAATAAATAGTAACTAGAATCTGATTGGTTGCTATAGGCAACATCTCCACTTTTTCAAACCTGCAATTTAGTAAATATACCCCCAGGACTAAAGATCTAAGATGTTTATCTAGCAAGACAGGTTAAGGCAATTGCTGACTACAATCAACAAGTTACTTTTCCTCACTTTGCGATTCCTCTAAAGGGCTCCAGCCAGATTCTAATCATTGTTATGACCAGTACACCTGGCATTGCTACGGACCCTTCTCCCAAATGTCCTCTGCAGCTAAATTCCTGGTGTCCATAGAACATCCCAATGGGGGAATGGAAAATGGGTCCATTATAGGTAGAAATCCCCTGAGACACCCCCCGTGCTCTGCTAACTACGTCTCTCCCCCGGAGGTCCTCACACCCCAAATATCATTACATGTGGAGATGAGTTATGCTCCCACAGTTCGGATTGCAGACAATTCACAATTTTAGGCCAATACTTTTTTTGTTAATCAATTCTGAAATAGTCAATAAAGTTTTAAACAGAAGAAAACAAATTAAAAATAAAATTTCAGAATAAAATAAGTGACAATGTCTAATTGTTTAATTTTTGGTTATTTTTTAAAACTTTTTCTGTACAATTTGCTGCTAAAAAAATGACTTTTTTTTTAGCAACAGTTATCAATCTCACTGAATAAATATTCCCCTACAAGTGAACTTTATAGATTTTAGCCCATACAGTAAATCAAGACTCCCCAAACTGATCAAAATTTGCTAAATAAAACCCCTAATTATTTTTTTCCGCTCATTACATTCATTCCTTTACTAGAAACATGATGAGTCTCAGACCAGGCATATTGTCACTGACAGACATGAGGAAGCTATACTTAAATAATGTACATTGGCTCAGCTTTAATGATCTGTTTTACATGCCTTTCTATCCATTCACTGATCGTACTTTACTTCTCCCTGGAAGTTGGTGCAATGCAGAATTATTCCTCTGGTATAAATTAGAAAATGTAACGTCAATCTGGATAACTGAGACCTACATGGAGCGAGATCAGAATCAGACTCACTGTCACTGGCTGTCAGATTCCGACATCAGGACACACATCTATTCAAATATACTTTTACTTCTGTGTGTAAAGGTGAAGTCGGTTTTCAATCACAGATCGTCATTGATGTATATTACTGATTCCTCAGGTGTGTAATATCCTTTCTCAAATGCTTGATAAGAACCATGTTTCTTCTTAAAATATCTACTAAATCTTTCTCCTCTCGCTCATTTGCATATAATGGGCTCTATTTGCTAAAGGGAGCTAATCCCTAAATCGGACAAGAACTGAAATTTTTGCTGTATTTAAGGCTACCTATGTAACAAAGTCACGTGCCAGTAAATATTATGGCTGGTGGTAGCTTAAGCCAAAGGCCTCCGGGGAGACTTCAGGCCTATTTTACCAACTACACTGTTCTCTGATTGCTGCTGCCATATCATGATGGTGATAGCAGAAGCTGTCCACAGTCCAAATACTTTATTATTAAAATAAATTATTTCTATGTTCCTTTTTTTTAAATAAAGTTTTTTGTTTTTTTATTCGAATCATAGGGGTCGTCATAAATAGACCCCATAGTCACTAAAATTAAGTTGGCAACGAAAAAATAACAGATAAAGGACTGAATAATCAAACAAAATTCTAAGTATTTGTGAAGCAAATGACAAGCATGGTCCCTTGCAGTGTTTCTTGTACTTGGACATCTGCACACAGTGATGGCAGCCATTTTGTTGATCCAATATTCATGAGATTGTAAATTGATAGGATAGTTTAACAGGAACCATCAACACTGGAAATGACTCTTGATGTAACATATTTAAGTCACTGGTTCCTAGAGATAGTCTCATGAGCATCGGTCCAACCCACAAAATGGCTGCTTCCACTGTGTGTGTCAAGGACACATGCACTTTAACCTTTAACCCCAAGTTCTGCAAGTGTTCTAAATGATCTCCTAGAAACATAAGTTATATAAATAGTAGCACAAGTTGATCATTAACAACAATAATATACCATGAAACCTGATAGGGCATCAGAAACATATGTATTTTTGGTGGGGAGGTGGCATAATATCATACTTGCCAACTCTCCCGGGAATGTCTAGGAGACTCCTAAATTCTGGGTAGGTCTCCCAGACTCCTGGGAGAGCTGGTAATTCTCCCGCATCTGCCCACTTTGAGCCTCCATGAAGCGATTCTCCGGGAATTGCATCATTTTGGCCTACCCCGTGGTAAAAAAATGCGTTTGCGTCATTACATCACAGGAAGTGGAGTAAAAATGACGCTTTTTCCGTAGCCCCACCCCTCGCGCCCAACTCCCCCCGAGACTCCCGGAGTCCAACCAGGAAAGGTTGGGTTAGGTCATCTAATTCACAGAAGATGACCTGACCCCTTTTTATCCAAGAAACACTTGTCTGTACTTACTATTTCACTATCTGACTGAATTAACCTGTGTTCAAATAATTAACTGATGTTAAATGATTCTTTTAAGCCAATTAAAGAATTGAGTCTAGGTTAATCCTGTCAAACAATAAGTGATAAATACAGAAACGGACAAATATCTCACGGATGCCATAGGTCAGGTTTAAGTCTCTGCTAATTCATACAAGATTTTATCTTAGGTACAGTCTGTAATTGCAGGAATATTATAAACAGCATATCTATAATTATATTACTGTAAACAGGTCAGGCTTGCAAATACATTTACTTAGAAATTCATTAATTGTCTAAAAACTGCAGAAAATAAATGTTTTGTGCTATCAGAAAATATTAATTACAGTTAATCCCCCGCACTATAATCAATGCTACAAAATCCGCTTTGTTTAAAAAAAATCATCACTGTATAATCCAAAAGCAAATGCTAAAATATATTTCCACTAATGATAGAGATAAAAAAGAGAAATTGTGGCGAGATTCTGTGCAAATCCCATTGTATGGTAGAAAAGACTGTTTTAAAGGGGTGCAAAGTTCCAACAATACGTTCAAATCCCTTCGCTGGCTCGCCAGTCCACATGCGAGGATGACGAACAATTCATTCTGCTGGCTGATATTTTGGGTGTAGTCTGGGAACACATAATACCAAATTCTGCCAGTAAAACATTCAAAAGGTCACAGCCAAATGCGAAGCAAGGTAAATGTTTTGCAGAACGTTTTTTTAAAATTCCGTTCATCTCTGTGATTGAACCACAGATTAATTTTACATCAATATTCCTGCAACATTGTATGCGACTATTCCATTTTTTTTTGCTTTTCTTTCAAATACAATCCAGATTAATATCTAAACAATCAACAGTACCAGCAAAAACAAGAAATTATTACTATTATTGCAGAAATGGAGTTCCCTAAGAACTCCAGAATTTCACTACAGCCAGATATAGAGCAATATAATATTTTACAGAGTAATCTGTTTGTTATTAGTACATAAAACAACATTGCACTCATTTCCCGCAAAGGAAAAATGACTCCACTTATACAAGTAAAAAACAATATTGATTAATATATTGTATCTCTGCAATGATACTGTCCAAAATAAATAAACCAGTGACATATATCAACTTTTAATTCTATTTTTGTGTGATATTACCAGCATATGGAATGAAGCTTTTCTGTACTTCCTAACGCATTATATACTCTACATTTATAGGTAACAAATGTCAATACAGCGATTGTGTCTTATTTTATAGGCAATGTTTTTCGGGTTAAAGGACAATGTCACTTTTGTCTTTTAAAGAGGATTTACAGACCCCTATACCTGAAAGGCAGAAGGCACCCGGGACCCATCAAATCCTGGCGACCCTAGAGAGGAGCTGGCTGGGGGGCATGGTACATCTGCCCCCCCCCCCCTTCCCCCCTCATAGGATGCTGAGCTGAGTCTTGAGGCTAAAATTTGCCAGCCAGCCCCTGACCCTTGAAGAAATTGGTGCACATGGGGGTATCCGATGTGCAGAACTGGCCGCAACACACCCCACCCCACCCACTGTTACATCGCTTCATCAGTTTGCTGGTGTCAGGACATTTAAAAGTCCAAGCTAAGTGACTATTGGTTACTCGGTCAGCATGCTCAGCCTGTAGCCTGGCAGGCCTGAAATTAAACTCTGCTGCAGCCGACTGTACAAAATTAGGGCTGAATTAGGGAGAGACCACCACCCTTCCGTTAAGGGTGGTGAGAAGACTTTGGAAAGACTTTAAAATAAGTTAATTGTTGTTTAATGTTCACACGTGTCAGGGGTACATGACATAGGGATCCGTACCTGTACATCAGACAGACTGGGACGTCCTCACATTCTCTCTCTTCATACAGGGTACCTGGGCATTCCTGGCCTCCGTTCAGAGCACCCTGTATTATTATCCTGTATCGAGACTGTTTGGCCATAGAGCTGTTCCCTAAAATAATGTAAACAGTAGCAAATAAATATAAGCTCTCTCCTTCCCTTGTATTCAACATACATGGTTACTCGATCCCCTGGGGTCAGTTATACATGGAATAAAGTACCCTCTACTGTAAATTATATGGATATTACTAGAGGTGAGAAAAGATCATATTTATTAAGTGGGCAACCGATAAAACTAAAAAGTGACCAATTTGCAGAATTTTTCGCAGTCTCTGCTCATACAAAATCCAGGATGAAAAAACATTGTCCATTCGGTTGGTTGGTCAGAGCTGGTCTTAGATACAGGATGCTTTATGATGTGAAATTCTGTTCGACCCAATTTCAGCTCGTGGTCAAGAAGCACAATATTATTAAATGTGAGTTTTGATAACACTATTGCTTATTTCTACCCAGATCCAACACAGCGGGTCTCATTTACAAGGCACAGAACAGCCAATGTCCCAAACAAAACCCCCTCGGTGAAGCGGTGCACCCTAATTTGTGCAGGTGAATCTAGACTATAACGAGAGCGCATGGGTTTGTGGCACCAGACAGCCGTGTTTGCGGAGCAGTACTCTGTACTAGTTGGTAGGGGAAGGTGGGCAGGTAATAGTGGTGCGGAGCAGTACAAAATTAAGGTTTCATTTTCTGAAGCAAGATTATTAAAATGAAACAGAGGGCTGGAGATGGCGCATTTGATTCGCTTTATGGAAAGTTGAGCAGCTTTTTTACACACATTTTTCTCTACAAATGGACTTGAATTTTGCAAATAGCCTGAGCAGGTGGAGATTGATTCCCATCCTACACTTTTAATGGAATGAATTTTGTACTTTCCAGTGGCACTTTGATAAAGAATCACATTTATAGACGCGCTTTGCCCAGAAAAAAAAGCATTAAGCACTCAAAATCCTGATGCCCCCCCACTCTCATGTCAAATTTAAGCAATAAGTGAAGCTAAACCAAACTGTATTTTATGAGACGAAATAGAAAAAGGTTAATTTATTGAGAGCAGTGGTTGTATAGAGGTTGGAGGTTGGACTGCGATGTGGCATTTACAGTTTTGCAGAGTGCGCTTCAACATATATTTGGCTCACTTCACAAACATAGGTGCGTATCTAGTTTGTGGATCCGAGTGCAAAATAGTTATCCACCTATAGTGCGTTGGGCAGACCAACTAGGTGCAACGGTTTTGCAGCCCACAACCAACGCGTTTCATAAATGAGTTACAATAATAGCATCAGTCTATAAACAGCCTTGTGAACAGTCCTCTATGAATGACAAAGTGCTTACATCACCTGGAATGAATAAAAACCTATAACCTGACACTCTACCTCCTATTACAGACAGGAAGCTACATTAGGTGGTATAATATCTTTAGGGAACAACGACTGCAGTTAAAACAATCTTTTTATTTAAAGCATAATTTGATTTAATCACTGACAACTGATCTCAGCATAGGACAATATAATGGCGTCCTGCGCCAAAACCGATCGTCTGAGTAATTCTTAGTTATACTTTAATAAAGACTTTATTGCACCTGTTCCTGATCTATCTTGGCTCCCTGTTGACATTATACCAATTAATTAGGATTGCTGTCTGCAGCGTTGCAAATCCTTAGCCTGAACCTGAGTAACTGAATACATGATTATTTGCATTCCAATTCATGCAAAGTTTTATATTTTCTACATTTCTACTGTATGTTCTGCAAATTAAAAATAAAAAGGCAATGGCAGAATTATTTTTTTGTTTTCCTTTTTATCGCCTATTAAATTCTTTTCAGCAGAGAGATTTGCGCAGGTAATTCAATCTCGCACGCTGAGACAAAGCCGGCTCCCCGCGAACATTATGTAATTTCTTTCTATAATTGTGCAGGTAGTTTCTGCAGCAAATAATAGTATCACAGATGTTGCAGACTTCATTCACGGCAGCACATTGAACTGTAATTCCTTTCATTAGTTCTTGAATATTCAGCTCGAACAGCCTGGGGACGGAATAGATCATTACTGTCCTGTCTGGTACATTCAGAAATCAGTTCACTATTGATTTATTGATGTTCTGTATTTATAACCATACGTAGGACTTGGCTAATATGTTTTAGGGATGAGCTGCACGCACTATTGTACATTAATACAGTATATATCATTCCAGAAATAAATAATACACTGTACCTAAAATACTTGTCCTATTCCTTTTAAACAATTAATTTAGGGGGATTTCGCTATCTTGTTTCCCTCTGTAGGAAGGAAAGTAGGAGCAGTGCACAGGAACCATAAGGTTTCAGGGGCAAACACAGGATTTGCAGAGGGGGGTTTCCACACCACGCCACCAGTGGGCGTGACCAGCATGCATGGGGGCGTGGCTATAATTTTAGACAGTGCTTGGCTGCTCTCCAACTCATCCTATCCCTATAATATACATGGGCAATGCTGCGTGCACTACTGTTAGGTGCACGCAGCTCTCCCTTTTCAAGCAGAGCCATGTGAAGTGGGGGCAGGGTCCAGCCACATCAATTATACAGTGCTCCAGACTTGGAGGGGAGTTACCAGGCACTAGGAACCCCCCCCCCCTCCCTTGGTTTGCCTATGGGTTTACACTATTGGTTTGGCATTTCCTTGGGGAGGTCTGATGGGCATGTAAGGGCTATGTGGAGAGGACTGCTGGGATGTAAACAGGGGGCATAGGAACGAAAATTTTCATTCGGGGGCAAAAGGCGAAAGACTACTATAGGGCTTAGAGCCCCTTTTTCTCACGTTTAGTATCTCATTTTTTGACAGTTGTAACAGTGACTGTAGATATACAAAGACTCCCAATCCTATGTTCATTTTTGTCACTGTTTCAGGGATTGGCCAGCCCCAGTTTGATTGTTTATTTTACTATAAAAATATATTTATACATTATTAAATAAATATTATTATTAATATTAACTACCAATTAGTACAATAGCTGTTAGACAGATAGATAAATTCAATTGTTCATCTTAAAAATTTTCATTTTTCATAGTCCTTAACCTATTATTTATTCAGATTTTGTTGACAGCATAATCTCATTTGATTGGGAGTATTTTTAAATCTATAGTCACTGCCTCGCTGGTTATGGGATGTGCTATACATTTATATTGCTACATCTCATGTTTGTTACTGGACGCACCGCACAAAATTTAGGGTAAATGTAAAGTGAATAGTTGTTCATCATCAATACAGGTTATTTATTACATGTTTATGAACATTTAGAGTTTTTTTTACATAAACAAATCAATCTGTATTAAATCTATACTACGACAATCTATATTAAAGAACATTTGGATGTTATACTAAGACAATCTATTATTTAAAACAGTTTCACAAGCTTAGAACAGATACCGTGACTTCGGAAAGTAGCATGAAGGCTTTAGTGTAGAAGTTCATGGGGAGGGGGCAAAACATAGTCTTTGCCCACCCAACAGAACTCAGGGGGGGGGGTCAACTGCCCCCTCAGTCCCCCTGGTTTCTATACCCCTGGATGTAAGGGGCACGTGGGAAGGTCTGGGTGGCATGTGAGTAGGTCTGAGTGTTGGAGGTATGTGGGGTGATAAGAATGGCTTATGGGGGAGTTTTGAAGTACGTGTTGGATCGGATGGCTTGGGGTGTGAGTAATTGTGGGCATGTGTTGACAAGGCTTTTAGGGCATGTGGTGGAAGTTTGGAGCAAGTGAGGGGCATGTGGGGGCATTAGGAAATGAGTGATGTGAGCACTCCAAGGTCATTTCCAGACTGTATTATCATTCATGAAATGAAGGGTAATGTGCTGCCCTTTGAAGGTTGTAGGGCTGCACCATGCAGCCTTTGGGGGGTATCAAGTTGCCCAACACTGCTTTAAGGCCTAGACATATCTGGAGAATGTAGTACAGTGAACCCAGAGTAGGATTTATCATTCAGCAAATACATAGACCACCCAGCAGAAAAAGGCTTTATTAGCATGGCTAGGTCATCAGTAACTCCACCCAACCAATACATCTATTTAATATAAACTCCACCCAACCAATACATCTATGTAATATAAACTCCACCCAACCAATACATCTATTTAATATAAACTCCACCCAACCAATACATCTATTTAATATAAACTCCACCCAACCAATACATCTATTTAATATAAACTCCACCCAACCAATACATCTATGTAATATAAACTCCACCCAACCAATACATCTATGTAATATAAACTCCACCCAACCAATACATCTATGTAATATAAACTACACCCAACCAATACATCTATTTAATATGAACTCCACCCAACCAATACATCTATGTAATATAAACTACACCCAACCAATACATCTATTTAATATGAACTCCACCCATATCTTTTAGAACTTTGATATTAGTCTCTTTTATATCTGCCTGTGATCAGTTTTCACAGAGAGTTCCGCACAGCTGTGTTTTACAAGCCCCAGCAACATACACCCAGCCCCGAGTGACCCTTAGAGGAAGTGATGGGGAAACGTGACAAGGTCTGCTGGTGTATACTCACCAGGCTGACACGTTTTGGGGCACAGAGTCCACTCGCTGAATAGGGTCACAACACAATCTCTAGCGCAAGGCAGAGGACAGGGACGGAGTGTTTCAGGTCTGATAGATTCCGGGCACCTGGAAATCAAAGCAGAAGTGAGACAGCAAGACTGACTACAACTTCCAAATAGAGACAGTGATCTTCATGGTCCGGGATTGGACTATCGTACAAATAATAACTTCATAGTTTCCCTGTCATGTTACAAATCCAGAAATGCTCTAATATCATATCTTGGAGGACGCAAAAGTACTGAAATATAACCCAATTAAAGGCATAAAACACTTTTCTTGATTTTGTATTTGTCTAATAAAATATTAAGATATCAATATTTGATTATACTTTGTTGCACCAGTTTATCTAACTTCAGCAAAGGTGAAACAAATGGTTTGTATTTTAGGCAAGCTAATGTTTGCAACCAGAGAGCCATAATGTTGTCTCTATCCTACAGTCCTCATACCTCTCCCCAAAACCTTCCTGACAATTTTATTCCTAATACATGTTCCTATATTCTTGATATTCCCTATATATACATAATCAGGTCAACAAATATCAGAGAAGAGACAACGGGAAAAGATAATAAGTTAATAAGTTTTCTTATATCCTGCATAGTTTTCTGAATTTAAAGTCATTTTCAGACACCATCCACGCAGACCTTGGTCCATTACCATCTCCATGACGACACAAGGTTATATAACATATTTGCGCAATTTAAATACGACTCCTGAGTAAATGTTAATATGTTACGCAGGCTGAAAATCATAGGTCAATTTAAAAATATCAATTTAAATACTTTTCTCTCTATCTACGTCCTTCACACACTTCCTGAACAAGATCAAAATACAGACAGCAAATCTACTAAGGTTGCATGTATGGTGTGTATAGGAAACTTCTTTCATCAATAAAAAATATAAAACGCACAACTGTATTTATCTTTATGAAATCTGCTAATTGTAATCTTTGTTTCAAATACAATATAATTCTCTCCACCTACATGTAGTTTAAACAGCTCTTGCCCCCAAAGTTCATTTATCGGCTAGTTCAATTATTTTTAAATGTAACATTTTCTCAGGGTTTGTGAAATGACCTTTTGCCGTTGACTTGGCCGGCGTTGTTCTTAATGCAGAAGACTTTCCGGACCTCTACTCCCACCCCGCACGTATTCTCCTTCCTCCCGCTGGCGGTGACATTTAGTTGTGTTATCTGTGTATCCGTAGTACATGGTTCCCATGGCGATGTCTCCCAGTAAATCGCGGAACAGGGATGGTCGTTGCACAGTCGATATTCGTACAACGCTTGGCTTGAAGGACAGGACTTCCCACCTGCAGCACATGACTTTATGACATTCTCTGAATTACAATAACAATTGTTATTTTCCCTCTTAAAAAGTCAACCAGATTAGATTTTTTTTAACCAGGGGGCAAATTAACCTGAAATAATATCCAATATAAACAGGCATTCTGTGACACTGATAAATATACAGTTTATATAAAGTACCCATACTCTTACATTTCCCATAGTTAACAGATTTACTCCGCATAAAGAGCAATATTAGATTTTGCTGCTCAGTATTAGCAAAATATAGAGAACATGCCACTGCTAGACGATACCGTGGAGACATATCGGAGGTCAGTTACGGAAAGCAGTCAATAGGCACCGCAAAATGCCATCCACTCAGCATAATCAGGGCCCACGGCTACCCTCTGTGCTCGGGAGATGCAGATTAAAGGTGCGCCTATGTTTGAAAAGAGGCTGGAAAATCTCCAGAAGTGAACTCTGCAAAAGTGTAAATGTCACATCAAAATACAACCGTCTACCAAATCAGAATCACCTCAGTATCACCCCTTCCAAAAAAATAAACCATACTTGCCAACTCTCCCTGAATGTCAGGGAGACTCCCTGAAATAGGGGTGAGCTCCCTCACTCCCTGAAGAGTCTGGCATTCTCCCTGATGCTGAGCCAGTACAAGACGTGGTTGGCTTCGCCATCTGTGGCATGATGACACAGTTCAGAAATTGTGTCCTATGTCCATGTATTGATGCCTATGGAGGTGGCCATTTTCATGGAGACGAAGACTGACAGGTGAGACAACATGACTTCAGTAATGGAGACAGAAATGTCAAAGACACTTCAGTCTCTAGAGATTCATTAGCTGCTTTTCTTTAACGCATAGTTGCCTACTCTTCCGGAATGTCCAGATACCTCCCGGGCTCCCAGTAGAGCAGTGCAGCCTCCTGGTTCTCGGCCCATGCAATAATTAAGTGGTGGGGGAGGCTTAATGATGTTAATATTGTGTAATCTTAGCCCCGCCCCATGTTGTAATTGGACAAAATTGTGACAATCATTTAGGGGGCAGGGCCAAAATGATGCGATTCCACAAGCCCCACCTCTGCATACCCACCTCCCCTGGGATCTCCCTGAAGCCAACGAGGAAAGGTTGGCAAGTATGGAATAAACGTTTTTATTATTCACCTATACAACTGCCTCATTTATGGCTTACATTAATCATGAGAATGAGGTGACATTGATACTGTCCCCAAAAAACGTGCTCCACCCCATTCATTACAATAATCTCATTCCGCCAAATGACATTTTGTTTCTTCCCAAAATGCAACCCAGGGGTCTTTCTGTACCTTACTAGGAACATATTGACTCCACCCAACTCCACCCCTCACCCTGACCAGACCGCTGCTCCCCCACATGTTGCTACCATCTTGCTCCAGCAAATATCAAGGGACACTTGCACAAATAGAGGTGCACCACAGTTCCACAGCCGTTTTTGGGTGATCTGCACTCCATACATGACCTTTCCTACATATTACATGAGACACAAAAGTAGCACTTCACTATTTATTCGGAAGTCACTGGCCAAATGTGCTGTGACCTCAGATTTGAGGTGCTGTCACGGTAAGTTGAAGGTCGGCATTATGGATGGATGGTATGACTTGGGCAGAACAACTTGGATGAAGAATCAGTGGGGGGGTTACTAAATGAGAAAGTGGAAAATGTGCAGTAACCCATAGCAACCAATCAACAGTTAACTTTGATCAATCGAGTACAATTAGACTTTAAATGTGAAAATCTTTGAGTTTTAAAAAAATTTGAAATGTTGTTAGTAAATACCCCAAGAACAACAAGAACATTTAGTTAGTGGCGTCTACGGGCTTCTTCGTATCTCTGTGCCATGCACTGTGAATAGTATACAGAAGTATTGCACAGATCGGGATCATTGATCCATACTCTCCTCTCTCTGCCTGAGTTCTGGACACATTAACATGAGTGGTGTGATAGTATAGGGATAAATGGCCGCAGAATAATCTGCAATGTAAAAGGATGCATGGTGAACGCCGTCAGCGAGGTATAGCCACACAGCGCATATTAAAGGAGAGAGTAGAACAGGAAATTCTTATGAAACATATATATGTAATTGCAAGCACAGCCTATAACTCACCTTCTCCGGGATAGGCCAGGATCGATCTGGTTCTGCTCTGTTTCCCTTCTGCATTCTTAGTAGAACAAGAACGTGAGCAGGGCGACCAGTCTGACCACTCGCTAATGACACAGTCCAGACTGCACGGCACTTTGCAGACCAGCTGCACGGGAGGCTCATCCACACACAGCTCCGCAGGGACAGATTGTCCTAGAAAAGAAGGAAGAAATGAAAGTCATCCAAGGTCAGACGTGCATCAAACCATCACATAACGATGCTTCTCGCTAAGTGTGTTTTAAAAATAGAAATTAGCTTTTGGAATAACTTATTCATTGCTTTTGCCAAGGCTACACTGGTAGACGTCATATTTTTCTTTGCACTGTTAGGAGGCCAGCTGGATCTGACCTCCCTCTTCTTTGTACAGAGTGTTGCTGGCACTAGACGGTGCTGCCAGCTAAGAAGGAAAAAAAAAGTCATGTAAACAACTATAAAAACAACTAAAAAACTCTTTAATACAAATAAGCAGCATGTGACGTGATATTTTGGAAACACGATGTTCTATCTTGCTTTGCTATGTGAACTAACAGTTCTGCCTTGCCCACCGCTCCCCATCGCCTGCCATCCCCCTCTGTTCACCGGCATAATAAAACAAATTGCAGACGGAAACAGATTTAAAAAACAAAAAACAAACAGTCACATGATTGTGCGGCGGGTCCTGGAAGTCTCACCACCTATCTGCTCCCACTGGCAGCAGAGAGGAGAAGTGACTGCCGGGAGCCGCCGTACGATCATGTGACTATGTTTTTTTTAATCTGTTTCCGGCCACAGTGAGGACTAACGGAGGAGCAGAGAGGAGGAGCGCGCCGGAAGACAGGAAGACAAGAAGACCAGAAAAGAGGAATACAAAAGAGAAAAAGGCAATAGAAAGGTAAGTAAAACAAAGGAGGCACAGAGGTGATGATGATGGGGCACATGTGATATTGTGAAGGGGCAATAGTGGCAAAAGTGGCAATGAAGGGGCATAGTGTGATGATAGAGGGACAAAAGTGACAAGAGAACATACTTGGATTTATGCGTATTATTTTTGCAAACAACTTAATAAGGATTTCTGCACTTACTTAAATATTCATTAAGTTGTTTTGACCCAACTACTTAAAAAATGGGACTGCTTGGTAATTATTTTGGGGTGCCTTTTACTGTAGGAGAATGGCCTAGCTCTTTTCACATGTTAAGTACGCCCCCAATGGTATGGCCACACCTCCTTTGGCCATTTTGCACCAGTGCTGTGACAGGATGGACCGCCTATGCCACCCCGTCTGTCGTTATTTGGAACCGGCTGGGCTTACTTTGCCACCGTTCCCTTTCGTTATCCCAAATGCGCCCTCTAACTGCAGTACGAGGGGCTTACAAATGCTGTCACCACTGGACTCCTTACAGGCATCCAGTACCGAGTTTCTTCTGGGAAACTGATGGTGCGAGTGTACCCCGTTGCCGGTGTACCTGGGTTGGTACCCCTGACCTCTTCCAATGTATCAGGGTTGCTGTAGGTGGATCCCCCCTGGCCTATCACAAGGGCCAGAGCTGCTGGGTAGCGGCAGAGCGGTGGTACCGGAAAGCTGGGTTCAAACCTCTGAAACAGCCGGGAACAGATTAGATTTTGGGTCTAATCTGCAGGTCACAGGGATAGAGAAGTTTCCAAGCAGGTCTTTCAAGCAAGTGATGTTTATTTGCTCACCCTGGTTGGAGGTATCGGGGAGCAGGTTTGAACACAACCTCACAGGGTAAGCCAGCCCCCTGAGGTCTGAGCTATTTTTGGAATCAGGATGCAATTTGTTTACCCAAAAATGGATTTACATGCAATGCAAAGGTAACATGAGGCAGCATGGTGGCTAAGTGGTTAGCACTTCTGCCTCACAGCACTGGGGTCATGAGTTCAATTCCCGACCATGGCCTTATCTGTGAGGAGTCTGTATCTTCTCCCCGTGTTTGCGTGGGTTTCCTCCGGGTGCTCCAGTTTCCTCCCACACTCCAAAAACATACTGGTAGCTTAATTGGCTGCTAACAGATTGACCCTAGTCTGTGTGTCTGTCTGTGTGTAAGGGAATTTAGATTGTAAGTCCCAATGGGGCAGGGACTGATGTGAGTGAGTTCTCTCTACAGCGCTGTGGAATTAATGGTGCTATATAAATAAATGGTAATAATAATAATAATAATAATAACAATATTTACACTTATCTGTGATATCCTAAAACTTGCTGTGATTTCCTGCATCTTGTTTTTAGATGCAGGAAACCTAGTAGCAAGTCTTAATTAAACCTTCCTGTGGCTTCAGGTGCTGGACCCTCACCCATCAAAAGGTCTAATTAACATGAGATTAAGATGGGTCCCTTCTTCAGATAGCTGCAGAATACACATTCCCAAAGAAAGTCACAAAACCACAAACAAGTCGTTTCCCTACTCCAACATATACAAAAGACTTCCTCAACAAAGGCTTATTGTATCAGATATATAATGCATTTCCTCTAGAAAAGTTAAAACGAATTTCTTCCCCTGGTCTCAGAAATAAAGATATCTCCTTTACCAACATACGCGCAATATCAAAAATAAGTACATTTGCAATTACATAAATAAGCGACCTGCACTATTTCCTTTAAATAAATGTATACCATAAGTTATTTATAAGTGATCCAGCCACTAGCGCCATCTAAATCTTCTTCCAAGTGTACTCCAAGGTGCAAATCTTTTTTCTGCTTTTTGTAGACATCTGCGGAAACTACAGTAGAAGTGCATCTAAGTTTGTGGTGAGGTTGAAAAATCTGAAGAGGTTTATTGTGCAAAAGCATAAATCCCCCATCAAAGACCAGACTCCTACCACTCCAACCATTTCTCCTAAATTACTGCTCGTTTCAGCCTCTGTTGTGACATTAATTAATCATGAGAGGAAGGATAAATCAGAATTATCTTTATTACAAGTAACACAATTGAGTGCTTTTTTTACATTGGGCAAAGTGAACTCAGAAACGCGTTTCTCCACCGAAGTGCAACTGCAACGCGTTAAAAAATCTAGAATGAGAACTGGGGGTATATTTACTAAACTCCGGGTTTGTGAAAGTGAAGATGTTGCCTATAGCAACCATTCAGATTCTGGGGCCTGATTCCCTAAGGATCTTAAATGAAGAGGTATCTTATTTCAGTCTCCTGGACAAAACCATGTTACAATACAAGGGGTGCAAACTAGTTTTCTGTTTTGCACATAAGTTAAATACTGACTGTTTTTTCATGTAGCACACAAATACTTGATAGCTTATTTGTACACTGAAATTTAAAGTTGATATTTGTGTCCTACATGAAAAAACAGTCAGTATTTAACTTATGTGCAAAACAGAAAACTAGTTTGCACCCCTTGCATTATAACATGGTTTTGTCCAGGAGACTGAAATAAGATACCTGTTCATTTAAGATCCTTAATGAATCAGGCCCCTATTTATCATTTATTTAGTACATTCTACAAAATGACAGATAGAACCAGATTGGTTGCTATAGGCAACATCTCCACTTCTTCAAACCAGCAGATTAGTAAATATACCCCTTGATCTCTACTCAGAGGTGGGGTAAAAATCTTGTTCCTTTGTGTAGTGAAAATGGCTGTGAGCCACTACGTACAATGAACGTCCCTAAAAATTAGCATTTTTAACCCTTATTCTTGTTTTTGCTCTACCCCACAAAGCTAGGTGCATTGGTGGGCCTAATCCAGTGTTGGCTAATCTGTGACACTCCAGGTGTTGTGAAACTACAAGTCCCAGCATACCCTTCCAGCAATAAGCTGCTATATATTGGCAAAGCATGCTGGGACTTGTAGTTTCACAACACCTGGAGTGTCATAGGTTAGCCAACACTGGCCTTATCTGTGCTTTGCAAGGAATACCCTTTCTACTCTTAACGCATATTTCAGCTCCTCTGCAAACGCCGCCATATTACTCCGTAAACCGATTCGCCAATGAGGAAATCTAGTTGCTGCAGTGCAAATTGAGGCATGTGACATCACCAAAGAGGATTCAGTACTTCACGGACGTTCTACGCTTCATAAATGAGGCCCAGTGTGTATATAAAAGTGATGGGTTCACTTTAAATTCCAGTCAAAGTAAAATCTATTACTATTCTGAGATTCAACATAATTTCCGTTATAAAAAATGCATGGGGAACAATCTGCCGTTCGTTAGAAAAGAATTATGCTTATTGTTCCAGAATGTGATCTTTTGACATGTATTGAGCATTTTGTCTGCGGTAATTACATTGCCTTTGTTTCTTGCCACTAAACTCTGTAATTGCACCTTTCCACTTTGCTTTCAGAACTGGCCGTGTAGAATGCAGAACTTTGAAAACACCTCTCCTAAAGTATGAAATAGGAAGGCTGTGCAGGGGGATAGTGCAGAAGGGGAATCAGTCAGAGGATCGAGTTTGACATTGATCAGAATTTGATGTCATTTGTACACCTTGGGCCTGATTCATCAACCTAAATGCCGATTTTGTGCGTATAAGAACCGGACCAAGCGCAGCTAAACACAGCAGCATTCAATTTATCTTTGTATGCAAAGGACACACAGCAACCTAGAATTTCTGGGAGAGAACAGGGCGAGGAAGGGGCGTTAGCCCATAGTCAGCGTACAGTAAGGGCGTGCCAAACTGGAGCGCACGCAGTCACGTACAATTCAAGCTTTGATCATCTCAAAGTTACTTGTTTTTCTGCCGTATCTCTTGCTCCAGCTACAGGGCTAGTCTAAGTCCTGAGTACTAGTGATGACAGTCTCGTATGCATGCTATAACATGTGTTTGCAATCAGGAGCAACTGTAAAAATATATTTTATACTTAGTAGACATTACGAACGTCCAAATAAATGTATTTCATAGAGGAAAAATCTAAATGAAACCCACTTTAGACGTATCCTGCAGTAGAGCAGAGCAGACCTAGACCTGAATTCTTCAGCGGACAGATCTTCATATCCAGCTCCTTGTTGAAGTCAGACATGAGTATGGCCGAATTACGTTGGGTTTTTACAACAAACCCACATTGAACTCAGCATGCGTGTCATGATGAATCAGACCCCCTGCACATACATAATTCATGTACATAAATGTATGACGTGTGTTGATGATAAATAACCCAGCTTTTATATAAAAGGACTTCTCTTAAGAGAACTTAAACTAAGAATATTGTGGTATGTTATAGTTATAGATGTTCACTGACCCCGTGTTCTGGTTTTGGTTTTGGGTCTGGATTAACTTTGTGTTTTGGTTTTGGCAAAACCGCCCTTGTCTGTTTTGGTTTTGGCTCCGGTTTTCTTTCTAAACTCACTATTTTTTTTTTTGCTAAAATCACATATTTTTGCTTTTTTCCCCCATATATTATTATTAACCTCAATAACACTAATTTCAAGTCATTTGCAGTCAATTTTGACCACCTCACAGGTCACAATATTATCTTCATACACTTTCAAGACAAGACTGCAGATTGAAAAGACCAAGCCTGCCAGACCTATTATTTGTATTTCAGCAATGACAAATAGCAATGGAGCAATTGAGCTCTCCTCTTTGTATGTTACCTATTTAACACAGTACAACGTGATTGCAGATTTAGAAGACCAAGTCTGCTAGACCTATTATTTGTATTTCAGCAACGACAAATAGCAATGGAGCAATGGAGATCTCCTCTTTGTATGTTATTATTATTATTATTATCTTTGACAAAGGGTCCGCAGTGCCGTACAATACATATACAGAAAACAGAGAACCATGACATAACATGATACAGAAATATATATAAACACAGGGGACAGAGTAAAGCAAATCAGGTTATTTCTGGGACAGATAGTGAAAGGGATGGTAGAAATCAGCGAGAAGAAGGCCGAAGCTTAAGAAAACAGGGAAAACAGGGCTAGCGAAGTAGGCCAAGAGGTACAGAGGGTGATGGAATAGTAGAAGGAGCACACAAGCAAAGAGGGCCCTGCTCATGAGAGCTTACATCCTAAAGGGAAGGGGGAGACACAAGTAGGGTGTTACTAACTGGGGGAGAGAGCCAGGACAAGGAAGTTAGTAGGAGGACTGATACACTTGAATAAAGAAATGAGTCTTAAGGGCACGCTTGAAGCCTTTGAGAGTAGATGCTAACCTGATGGAACGTGGAAGATCGTTCCACAGCTGGGAAGCAGCCCGGGCAAAGTCCTGGGGATGAGAGTGAGAGGACGTGATCAGTGAAGTAGTGAGGCAGCGGTCACAGGCAGAGCGGAGGGGGTGGGTAGAAGTGTAGGTAGAGATGAGATTGGAGATGTAGAGAGAGGAAGATGGACTAAGAGCTTTAAAGGTGAGGGTGAGGAGTTTAAATTTAATTCTGTAGGCTATGGGGAGCCATTGTAGTGACTGTTCGAGGGAGACTGCAGAGATAGAGCGGCGGGAGAGAAAAATGAGGTGGGCAGCAGCATTGAGGATAGACTTAAGAGGGTCAAGGTGAGAATCAGGTAGGCCAGAGAGAAGGAGGTTACAGTAGTCAAGGCGAGAGATAACAAGCAAGTGAACAAAAGTTTTCGTAGCTTTCTTTGGTGAGAAAGGGATGTATTTTGGATATATTCCGAAGGTGGAAGTAGCAGGATTTTGAGAGGGACAGAATGTTAGGCTTGAATGAAAGGGAGGAATCAAGGATGACTCCAAGGCATGGGACTTGGGGGACAGAAACGAGGGTAGTGATATTAACAGAAATAGAGAGGGGGGAGGTGGGAGAGTCCTGGAAGGGGGGAAGACTATAAGCTCGGTCTTGAAAATATTGAGTTTAAGGAAGCGTTGGGACATTCAAGATGAGATGGCCGAGAGACAGGAGGAGACACGAGACAGAAGGGAAGGGGAGAGGTCAGGGGATGAAAGATAAATTTGGGTATCATCAGTATAGAGGTGGTAGTGGAGGTCAAAGGAGCGGATGAGGACATAAAGGGAGGAGGTGTAGAGGGAGAAAAGCAGGAGGCCAAGAACGGAGTCTTGAGGAATGCCAACAGGTAAGGGAAGAGGGGGTGATGTAGAATCATGAGTAGAGACTGAGAAGGAGCGGTTGGTGAGGTACCTATATAACACAGTACAATGTGACTGCAGATTTAAAAGACCAAGCCTGCCAGCCCTATTATTTCTATTTCAGCAATGACAATTAGCAATGGAGCTCTCCTGAATGTCACTGGAGACTTTGAAGAACACTGCTACCCCTCCTCTTTCTTTTCTACTTATTACGCTGCCCAACTGCCCTAGAGACTGCCAAGAACTGTGCTACCCCTTCTGTGTCCCTCTGTGAAATAGCGCTGGATCGTTGTGGAGGGCGGTACTTATAGAATCCAAAGCTCGCGAGATCCGATGACATAATGATGACGTTTTGCCTTGTTTTCAATTCCAAGGGTGCACGAAAGTACCGAGCCGGCTCAGCTCGGTACTCAGATCTGCTATGTTCGGGTGTTTTCAGTTCTCGGGGAACTGAGCCTGCGCATCTCTTTTAATATCTATATTATCATTACTATTATTATTAATTAGCTATATTATTGTTAAAGTCTGTCCACATCCGATGTTTCATAGGCCATTTAATCACCGCACAAAGTGCAGACACTGAATGTTTCTATTATGTACATTACATTCTCCTAGAGCAGGAGTGGACAACCTGTGACTCTCCAGGTATTGAGAAACTACAAACCCCAGCATGCTCTGCCTGCCCATAGCCATCCGAGTATGCTGGGACTTGTAGTTTCACAACACCTGGTGATCCACAGGTTATCCAGGTCTGTCCGAGTGCATTTCAGGGTGCACACCTCACTAGCCAGTGCAAACGTCTGCACCCTCGCAGATACCACAATTTTTGACTCACAAATCCATGTGCTTATGTGTTTTACTGGTTGAAATGACCCTTACTGTCTTGGATCAATACATAAACTGCCCATTTACAGTGTTGTTACAGTTGATTCTTCTTGTTACATCTCTTTTCCTGCTTACATCTCACATTTAGAAAGTTAGTTGTATGAACATTGTTCCATATATAGGAGTAACGACCTCACATTACTACTCTGTGCTGTTGGAGGTTCCGCCCCGTGAGACCCCCACCCACCCCGAGCGCTTAATTCCTTTCGCTCTTCCATCACTCTCTGTAGTGCTTCCGCGGTGCGCAGTAAGCTCCTTACTGAGGAGATCTTTTGAGAGTGAGACTATGACTCGGTCTCACTCTCACCAGATCTCCTCAGTAAGGTGATTACTGCGCACCGCGGAAGCACTACAGTGACAGCAGGCAGCTAACAGCATAACATTTGCTGTTAGCTGCCTGCCATTCTCCATAACATGACAGTCGGAGCCGGGGACACCCCCCACCCGATGAGTGCCGGAAGGCCCCCCAGATGCCCGAGGCCCCTGGGCTCTATCCCAGTTAGACCTCAGGTTAATCCGGCCCTGCACTTATGTGAAAGAATTGACTTTGAAGTAAAAACTAATGATAGTTGTACAGATATATCTGTGTGGAGTTTGTATGTTCTCCCCGTGTTTCGTGAGTTTCCTCCGGGTGCTCCGGTTTCCTCCCACACTCCAAAAATATACTGGTAGGTTAATTGGCTGCTATCAAATTGACCTTATTCTCTCTCTGTCTGTCTGTCTGTGTCAGGGAATTTAGACTGTAAGTTCCAATGGGGCAGGGACTGATGTAAATGAGATCTCTATACAGCGCTGCGGAATTAGTGGCGCTATATAAATAAATGGTGATGATGATGGTGATGATATATGTCTCATAGAAGGAAGGAGGTTAAAGATTAAAGAGAGCACAAGACCATAAATTGCTTTCTCATCTACAGTAAAACATACACTAAACATACTGTTCCGGCATATGCTGACATCCCTGTAGAACGCAGCACAGAACACTGACATCAGTAGGGGAATAAGACCTGAAGATTGCTAACACAGACAGATTAAACAACAGATTTCCGATGAATGGCAAAAGCAACAGCTTGTTATCCAAAACAGAAGAGAGCTCGTTATGGTAATAACCACTTTCAGAACTTTTTTGACTACGGCATCTGGATAAGATATCCCGTACCTGTATGTATGGAAAGTTCCTTTTAAACTTTTCCAAAATTCCTCATTTGTTAAACTATTTCCCCGTTTTGCATCACAAATGAGATTTTATCTTCTGCCTTTATTTCTCTGCTCAATTTGTCAGTCACCTGGTTATATAAATCCTGCTTTTATGACGTTATTTCTCTTTCATCTTGTGCGACATTCACAGCACTTCAATGATCAGAAGAGAACTTGCTTCTTTCTGCAACCAGTGGGTTTTTACATTACACTCCTAGCCAGTGAAGATAAAATAATGAATAGTTCCATAATTATACAGCCATTTCTCTAATTACTATAATGTGGATGGAGGAATTCTAGCCAGCGCGAGGCAGTTGCAGGCTTCATTGAGTAACAGGATTTCTAAATGAGTAATTTCCCCATCTAAGTGATGCGAGGTATGTTTTCATATGCAAGAGACTTGTGTGCGAAAATCTTTCCTTGGGTAGATTTATTAAAGTTCAGAAAGGAAAAGTGGAGATGTTGCCCATAGGAACCAATCAGATTCCAGCTCTCATTTTACAGAATGTACTACATAAATGAGAGCTAGAATCTGACTGGTTGCTATAAGAGATGCTCAGGCTCGGTTCCCCGAGAACCAAACACACCCGCACTTAGCAGATCCGAGTACCGAGCCAGCTCGATACTTTTGCGCGCCCTCGGGATTGAAAACGAGGCAAAACGTCATCGCTAGATCGTCGGATCTCGGCTGTTGCGAGCTTTGGATTCTATAAGTACCGCCCTCCACGACGATCCAGCACCATTTCACAGAGGGACACAGAAGGGGTAGCACAGTTCTTGGCAGTCTCTAGTGTAGTTGGGCAGCGTCATAGGTAGAAAAGAAAGAGGAGGGGTAGCAGTGTTCTTCAAAGTCTCCAGTGACATTCAGGAGAGCTCCATTGCTCCATTGCTAATTGTCATTGCTGAAATAGAAATAATAGGTCTGGCAGGTTTGGTCTTCTCAATCTGCAGTCTTTGTTTGAAAGTGTATGAAGATAATATTGTGACCTGTGAGGTGGTCAAAATTGACTGCAAATGACTTGAAATTAATCTTATTGAGGTTAATAATAACGTAGGGGGGGGGGGGGAAGCAAAAATATGTGATTTTGGCAAAAAAAATAGGGATTTTAGAAAAAAATAAATCAGGATCCAAGGGCAGTTTTGCCAAAACCAAAACACGAAGTTAATCCAGATCCAAAACCAATACCAGAACATAGGGGTCAGTGAACATCTCTAAAAGAGTAAAAAACATAATTACAATGTCCTGCCTACTTGCACATTAGAGTCACCTCTTTTAATAGTTGAATATTTCCTAAACTGCTGCAGGATCCAGCCTCATGTATATCTTACATAAGCAATAACATTGCGTTAGCATGTGGGCTGTCTGTACTGCATGTGTCACATTTGTGCACTAGAATGTTTCCTACTTAAAGTGCATTTGGTTGATGCAAAAGACATTAGGATGACAATAATGGCAGTCGGCCTATCTGCAGTACCTGCACGACATCTTTAACAACCATAATAGAGCTTTGCTGTAGGAAAAAAAGGCTGTGCACCCCCTTCACACTAATCCAGGAAGGCCCCAGCCTAATCCTTATTGCCTCTTTAACACCCCTTCAAGCAAATTTAAATATTTCGCCCTGCAAAATTAATCTCATTTTTGCATGAAGAAGCAAAACTAAATACATTGATGCACTTAGTCCGTACTCGGTGAAGGATGAAAGATCCACTCAGCTCTTTCCATCAGAACATACAAACTTTTGCACCCAGGCTTTGTAAATTGCTGCATGACATCAAAACAGATCCACATTTTTTATATATCTTAAATAACACTTTCTGTCGTTATGATTTGTGGGGAAATTCTTCTCCATATATATTACATATTTAATATAAGGAAGAAAATATTTTTTTTTGTATTTCATCTTCCCAGTTGGTAAAATTGGTGATAGGATGATTTGTGGGGGCCAGATATGAAAAGCCGGACTAGCGCGGCACATCAAATACACATTGTTTATGGTTCTGCGCATTGACTCCTATAATTTTACACTTAACATAAGATTACAGAGGAACTGTGGCCTTTATGCAAATATATGATTTATTATAGCATATCCTTTACAATACAGCAGTAAAGAGAACTGAGCAGTGTTCACCACGGCGGATTAGACAGAATTAAATTCACCTTAAAAGGAATTCGGCACTTTTGGGGAATTTTATACACAAGCCCCCAGTCTACACTTGTACATCAGTGAGTGTATAGAAATCCAAGTTGGCTCTCAGTTCATGTGTTGGACTCTCATATATAATAAACACGGACAGGGAGAGGTTCTCAAGTCACAATTAGTACTTGGATCCTGGTGTTTTGGATTTTTAGGGGGGTCACGGGGGAGCAGCCCTCTCCAATGTATTTGTCTGAGGTAAATACAACAGCAGCCGTCACATTTAATTTTTTGGACAAGACAAGGGGGTAGATTTACTACAGCTTCTAAAAAAGGAAAAGTGGAGGTGTTGCCCATAGCAACCAATCAGATTCTAGCTATTATGTTCTAGAATATTAATGCAGAAGTATATCAACATTTGTCAGGTATGTAAGCATGGAGTATCACCCGTTGTTGCAGGTTTATTTAAGAAAGAAGAGTATGCAATGAAGTACCAGATACCATGTAGAGAAACTATTCCATGTGGGCTCTCAACAACTAAAACAATCAATTTAGTTTGGTCTATGAAAGAATCTACAATATAACCAGCCTGCCTTGGGAGGGCTAGATGTGTACAAAATAAAAGTTCCCCCACAGAAAATAACATTTAAATTCTTCCATAACTATATCATATATCCTTCAACACCAGGGTCACTACTAGAATGTCTGGTGAACGTTTGTCACTACTAGAATGTCTGGTGAACGTTTGGCACTACTAGAATGTCTGGTGAACTTTTGTCACTACTAGAATGTCTGGTGAACTTTGTGACTACTAGAATGCAAGATTAACTTTTGGCACTACTTTAATGTCTGATGAACTTTTGTCACTACTAGAATGTTTGGTAAACTTTTGGCACTAATAGAATGTCTGATGAACTTTTGTCACTACTAGAATGCCTGGTGGACGTTTGTCACTACTAGAATGTCTGGTGAACTTTTGTCACTACAAGACAATCCGATGAACGTCCATCAGACGTTCACTTACAGAATGTAACTGTCAATTAGAAGAAATCGCCAGCAAGTGAGAGATACGGGACAGATAAAAAAGAGACAAAACATTTGGAAAAATCAACCTAATTTCAACCTAATTTTAAAATACTAATCAGACCATAGACTACTAATATCCGCTGTTAGTGACCCAGGATGTTTTATTAAGAAAAAGTAACTGCTCCAAGTCTAGTTAAAATGTAGAAGAATTTTACATAATAACTATTGTTGAATTAAAATACAAGTCAAAAGCCCATCTAATAAAAATCTATGCAATATTAAATGTACATGGGTCTTGTGTTCCATCCTGAGCGTCTATTAATCTTATTAATACATAAAACATTGTACTGCGCAGCTGTTCTATATGCAGAAAGAGAAGACACTGATAATCTTATTTTTATCCTATAAATGATTATATACATAATTTGTGTCTAGTCTCTGATTGTACTTCCAAAGCAGATCCATAGATGAATTTATTTTTTGAGAACTTTGCATGCAGCTCAATCCACTCATCTCTTATTCCATAGTCATTATATTACCAAACGTGGGTAATTATAAAAGTACTCAGGATCTCGGCAGCCACAGAATATATATTACAGCGTGGTCTTCTTGCCGTCAGTCTTATGTGGCCAGCAGGTTGAAATTATTTAATTCTCTGTTATTCAGTTTTTGGTATGCTACACATAGAGTTTGATGCACCCCGAGAAAATGCTCAAAAAGTTGGTTACAAAATCATGGATTTAGAATCACATGTATCTCAAAATACATCCATTTCTGCCTTGGGCATACGCCAGGTGTACAAATGCGTATACTTGCGCCCAATGAGAGGTAGAGAGAAAGAGCCGCTGGCAGGGGACAGCCCAATGCTTCCTCCAGCAGTGAAAACTACGTCTCCCAGCATGCCTGAGGAGCTAGGTCAGTGTGTGCGTCTGCAGGATTAAATGGGAGCGCTTCACACTTCCAATATGAGTGTTTTATGCAAAGAGTGAAACATTTAACATGGTACTAGTGCTAACAGCATACTTGTCTACTCTCCCGGAATTCCCGGGAGGCTCCCGAATTTCGGGGAGTCCTCACGCATTTGCCGAATTTCACGGCAGTGAATGGAGGGGCGGAGCTTAATCGTGCCAATAAGCACCGCCCCTTCCCTTCAATGCCGTGAATTTCACCATTTTATAGTGGGGGCGAGGCTATGGTGACGCAACAATGTCAACACGCCCTCCTCCTACCCCGTGGCATGTATGGCTAGCAGCCTAATATGTTACCACTGCTACTACTGAATTATTCCATTGGGAATACTGCCATTGCTGAGTCTTCAATCTCACCTCTGTTGTTACTGATTCCCCTACTGCATGTTCTTACGCAATGACATTATTCCTCTGATATTCTTCAGTTAATCTTTTGCACTGAAATTGTATGATTGTCCTATCACATGATATTTACATTTCACATTTACAGATGTCTCATCCACTTCATCATTACCAAGGACAGAATCCTTTACCCTTAAGTCCTATTTACTAAGTTACTGGACTCTCAGTTACATGGCCATTTAATAAACGTGCCAAGTGGCTTATTTCCCCAGTCATATATCGTAAGTCGGAGAGGGGTTTCCCGATTACATCCCTTGCAGACCTTGCCAAGATCTGCATCCAAATCAAAGAGAGGACATGACTCGGATGGGGGTACTGCCTTTGAGAAGAGGTGACGCTGACTTTAAAATTAACAAACCTCTCCCAGGTATGATGAGGTTCCTGTCAGCAACTTACGTAATATAATGTATAGAAGTGTCATATACAGAGTAGACAACAGCATCTTTACAGTGCCTTCGATATCCGCAAATGATACGCCTCCTATGAAGCATATCTGACAACACTTCCAAGTCTCATTAGATCGCACCTCAAGGTCGTCGTTCTGCCCTTACTGTGCTCAACAAACATTTGCCCGTCCCCATTTCACCTTTCCCGGTGTAGGGGGCTGCGTCTGAGATACGCAGAAACCTAAATACGGATACGTTTCATGCGCAGTATGGAAATGCAGATTTTTACACCACCTCAACCCTACATGAGGCTCAAATGGTGCAGGTTTTGAAAAACACAAACTTTATTCAACTCCTTAGCAATAATCATATGATCAAAGCTGTTCTAACCACGTCATATTCTCCAATCATGTTCACCAGAATACACACTACGCAGCTTTCAGTGATGGTTTTAATGTAATGATTTGTGTATGCCCTCCTGCACCCTTTATCAAATACATGACATTATTTCTCCTGCCCTGTTGCTTTTCAGTTTTGTATCCATGTCACCAGTAACAGTTATTTCCTTTCCCCCGGCTCTGTGTGCTGTCTGCATTGGATACAACTCTATCTAGAGGATCTTTGTGTTCCCACTATGTCTATTGTTCCAATTTCCTCCTATTGTCTCTTATGACCCCCTACTGTTAGAATGTAACCTCTCATGGACAGGGTCCTCTACCCGATCTCTCATGCCTGTACCCTATGTCTCATCTCGCCCCACCCTCCATCCTCCTCTCTGCCCCTGTTTTGTCTTATGCTGAATTGTTTTTATATTCCATGTGGTTTCTTCTGTTAATTGCATCCATGTATATATTATTTTGTACATCTGTATCCATTGGTCTTATCGTTATGTACTTATGCAATGTTGTAATTGTGTTGCCTTATGAATAAAAGACTATAATATATAATAATACACGTCATTCCCACCTCTGTTTGAGAACCCCTTCTCTACAATAATGATGATTTTCTCATTAGACCTTGTGGCCGGGTCCCCAAGTACCGGCCGCCACACGAGCCATCATGAAATTGACTCTGGCACCGGGAGGGTTAATACCCCGCGCCGGAGGGGTTAAATTACCAGGTGCCGCGTGAAAAGTGTTTAATGAAATGTTTTAGAAATAAATAAAAAAATGTATTTTAAATGTGCATATATTTTTACATAGTTATAGTATACCCCCCCCTTCCCCCTGCCACTAGCAGCCATGTTAAGGTGTTAAACTCTCTGGGCTGATGCACGTGCAAACTCTCTGGGCTGATGCACGCGCAGGCTGCATGAATCAGCCTAGATTGGTTAAAGATACAGAAGGACGGTTTACCTCCTGTTAAGACAAGTCTCAAATGTGTATAAAAAAAGACTCTGTTTTTTATTAAAAGCTGTTCTTCTTCTTTAATCTGACCCAATCACTGGTACCTTGAACAAGTGTAAGAGCAAATAAACATCACTTGCTTCATAGACATGCTTGGAAACTTCTCTATCCTGTGACCTACAGATTAAACCCAACTCTAATCCGTTCCCGGCTGTTCTGAGATTTGGACCCAGCTTTCCAGTACCACCGCTCTGCCTGCTACCCAGCAGCTCTGGCCAGTGGGATAGGCCAGGGGGATCCATCTACAGCAACCCTGATCTATAGGACAAGGTCAGGGGTACCAGCCCAGGTACACCAGTAACAGGCTAAGCTACCAGCGTCAGTCACCCCTAAGAAACCCGGATCTGGATGCCGGTAAGGAGTCCAGTGGTGGCAGCACTTGTAAGCCCCTCCTACTGCGGCAAGAGGGCGCATTTGGGACGTTGGCAAAGTAAGCCCAACCGTTTCCCAGCAACAGCAGACCGGGTGGCATTGGTGGTCCATCCTGTCAGAGACCTTTCTACCCATTGATACCAGAATGGATCGCACTGTGTGAAGGCTCTGAACACCATTCAGCTCCCGGCAGTGAGACCATTTGATGGGTTTGCAGAAATGCATCTCCAGAGGGCTCCTAGGGTCTGACATTAAGTGTCATAGGTAAAAGCACATTACAGTGTAGTCAGGCTGTATAATGTGTTACACAAATAGCACATTGCTGGTCAGTCACGAGAGCTCTATAAAGACTTAAGGTGATAAACTGCTGCTGAGAACCAAGTGCTAGGTCTTGTATGCATTGAATTTGTCAGGTACGCAACTATAATTAATAAAATTTTCATTGTTCATAAAATCATCACTATAATTAAAAAACCCATCATTGTGCTTAGTATGGGAAAGCTCCGGGTAAAGCGGACACCGGCAGGGAGGGCTTCTTACATTGGGGAAAGCCCTAAATCTGGCAAAAACACCTGGTCAGAACTAGACCCAACAAGCACCAAAAGTTTCTGCTGGGTCCAGTAGATGCCCATAAATACATATTGACCTAATGGTCCCATCCATTATCAGAAAGGTTTTAATTTATGAAGCGAGTCCTTTATATTTTAGAAACTAAGCATGGAAAGATACAGAATGGGCATCTTGTGGATTATATTGCCTTAAGCCCTGTAAACATATCATTTGAGCGAATAAATATTTCATTAGGAAAATATGGGAATTTAGCTGAATCGTATTCCCAGCTGTGTCTCCTGGGACTGAGAGGAGCCTCATTATTGATAAGTTTAGTCTCTCCTCATTGCAGTTTTATAGCAATATTCCTGCTTAGGTATTTTAAAAACTTTTTTAATAGCAAAACGCACTGTACGGAGCATTAACCTTTCATATTACTATCCATGGAAAATCTACTATATTAGAAAATAAAAACAACATCCAGTTTGGGTGTACACAATATTCTGGCAACAATGTAACACTAGTGACATCATTTAAGGAGTCACCACCTCTGAAGGACTCTTTACCCACCAGGCATAACCTCCCCTATTGTGGTAAAATGTTGGGGTGACTCCCCCAAAACTTCATTGTTGTCTTTTTTTTGTTGTTTCCTATCCACTGCACTTAAGAGCTTGCTAGTTCCCTGTGCAGCAGGTGCCATTATGTCCGTGAGACCCGATGCATCCCACCTGCTGCACCAATGGTAGTCCCGCTACTGACTGCTATCTTTAGTCCTCCAGCTTCCAAGGAGCTTTTCAAAGATTGCTAAGTAAAGCTGGGTACACACTACAGAAATTTCGACCAACTTTTAATCCGAGCGATTTTACATGCGACCGATGGTCCGATCGCTCGGTCCATGGACTGCATACACACTAGCCTTGTTTAGGACGATAAAGGGAAGAGCGGATGTCCCTTTAGCGACTTTTTACAGCCATGTTATCGTGAGCAATGACTGTAATTTCGTACTCACTGTTGTGGATCGGTCGGAAGTTTATACACACTACACAGCGGAAACGAGATTGGACCGAAAATATTTAACGGTACGACCAACCAAATGAGGCGACAATCGTCCATTTGGACAGACTTTCGACCATCGTGTCACTGCACACACTGACCCGACTTTTGAATGAGCGGTCGTATGTCGGCTGTTTGAGCCGATTATTGGAAGAAAACAGTGTAGTGTGTACCCAGCTTTAATAATGAAGCCATGGCAGCACCTGATTGGATGGCCAATGGCCCCTGCACCCACCCAATCTAGTCCAGTTTGGATTTAATTATTCCGCTAACAACCACTTTGTATGTCATTCCTTTGTCCTATTTGATGAGTATACTTTAGTGTTGTTACACTGAGAATTTTATTGCTGAAATTGTCAATGGACACCGAAACGCGTTAAGAATTTCACATTACACCCAGCTCATCGATTACCTGCACACAAGAACCAGTTGAACAGCAAAGCGGTGACTCATCTTGCTGCACGGACGCGGTTACACTGAAGTGGACTCAGAGTGAATCTTTCTTTGCTGGAGCCGTTATTTGGGAAGCGAACTCCCCAAGAGACTAATGGTGCGGCGGTGAGATCTCAAAAATACCAGCACAGCTGGAAATTATATGGGAGGCTGTTTACATATTTACACCACTGATAGCCTCCTATGCTTTCCTGAGGGCTGGTGGACATATTCCTTACAGATAAGGAACTGAACAAGTAATGATAGTGCATTATCGTGCACTTACCTTGGAAATCAGGTCCCGCTGTGTCCTCCGCATATATAATAAAGGTGCATCGCAGCAGATATCCAGCTCTGCTCCGAAGAGCAGAGCTGGACAGCGCATGTGTGGAGGGATCACATGATCCCACCTTGTCACTCACCGCTCGCTGCAGAGACAGAGCAGGGATCTTTGTGCGCATGAGCAGTTCTTTGAAATGCACATGCACAATTGAAGGATGAAGAGGAGCGAAGAACACCTGGAGGAGATCCTGAGACAGCGCTTCCGAAGAGGGGGGTAAGTGTGATTTTTTTTTTATCACAGAAACAACAGTTTATCGGAACTGTTGTTTCTGTGATCCGTTTTTCATAAATTTGAGAAATAGTTCAATCCTTATCAATGTGATAAGGATTGAAAACTATTTTTCACTTTATGAAAAGATTGATAAATGTGCCCCACAGAGAGAGAGAGAGAGAGAGAGAGAGACTAGGGTCAATTTAATAGCAGCCAATTATCCTACTAATATGTTTTTGGAATGTGGGAGGAAACCGGAGCACCCGGAGGAAACCCACGCAAACATGGGGAGAACATACAAACTCCTCACAGATAATTCCATGGTCGGGAATCGAACTCATGACCCCAGTGCCGAGAGAGAGAAAGAGAGAGAGCGAGCGAGCATTAGTTGTTTTTCAGAATGTTTTTTATAAGCAAATGACTGGGTAATCTCAAACTGTGCCCTTTGTGCAGTGTCTTAATTCTCAAAGGGAAAATCTATATCCGTTGTCACAGTGTCAGGAGGTTGATCTAAAGCTTCATCTGCTGTATTTTATGACAAAGCATATATATTCTTACACTGGTCATATTAATAAGTCTCAAGGAGGATCTTAGAATGACAATTAAAGTATCCAACTGTGTTCTATTTACAGATACTGTATATAGATTTACTTATTACTGTCATTGGGCCAGATGCAGAATGGAGCGCAAGTGTAAGCGTCACTTGCAATAAAAAAAAGTGCTCGTTGTATTCAGAAGGGAAGATGTGAACATGTGCAAAAACATTTTATTTTTTTTGTATGTGAGGAATCCAATTGCTACCAAGCATCATATAAACTATCCTAACTAGTACAGCAGGAACAACGTCCCGACGTGAAAAAAAATTATCTATTTTGCATATTTGCCACAACACGCTCAACAAATTCTACTCTATGGCGGACGACTACGGAAGTCTTAATAAGTGTCTGCGTATCATTCACACACCTCTAATTACAAGCAGTTCGTTAGTTCAGGGGTTCACCATCATCATCATCGTCCGCTGGTTAAACCTGATGCTAACCATTTGCAAATAAAACTGCTCAGCTGTATCTGTAACTATGTCCCAGTCTGAATCCATACCACAGTTGCGTACATTACCAGATGTGCGCCATTCCCTGGATCCACAAGGCTATCGATGTCCCCAGCGAACCCTCGGAATCTATTGCGTACTGGAGCTCCAGTGCGCAGGCCTGGCCTATATTGTTTGGCCTCCCTGCTGTAGACCCTATGCCAGTGTTGGCAAACCTGTGACACTTCCGGTATAGTAAAACTACAAGTCCCAGCATGCTTTGCCAATATATAGCAGCTTATTGCTGGAAGGTTATACTGTGACTTGTAGTTTCACAACACCTGGAGTGTCACAGGTTAGCCAACACTGTCCTATGCTCTCTCCTCTGATGGTGGCCGCCATCTTGAATGTCGGGTCCTCCGGAATATTTAAGATGCCTGTTCTATGAAAATGATGCCAGATCTTCAAATCCTGTAGCCTGATAAGATGCTGAAATAATTGGCTCCTCTGTATTCTGTAATCCAGGTATCCTGTATCTTTGCGCCTATTCAGCAGATCCTGGTATCCACTATTAGATGCTTTTCAGCTAATCCTGGTATCCAGGAATCCTGTATCCGTTCCTATTCTGGTCACTCTTTGCCCGCTAATAACATCTTCTAATGTCAGTGTCGCCTGGTATCTGGAGGACTGCGACCTGTGGGGTGAAGCAGCGAAACCCAAATCTTCTTACGGGAATTGGTGGCGAAAATCTTCATCTCGTTACACTCCCCGCCTCAGTGGTGGGTGGAGTCAAACCAGGCAGACTGCAAAGAGTCCAACTGTCCCTGTGAATTCTGTGACAGAATGACACTTACCCCATAAGTACACCTTTTCATCTTTTCTGAACTCATTGAACTCCACCAGTATAAAGAGCCTGTTTCACGTTGGGATGTATGTCCATTTGTGTAGAGTATCTTGCGTGAAATAGTTCTGTGCACGCTCAGAAAGAGCCCTGCTGCCAATGAATGCAGCTTCATGCAATTCATGTCTAATGACACTTACAGCAACATATGACTTGACGGGAGGAACAGGGGAGGGAAGGGGCGGATGAACGTAGGCACTGTACAGTTTGGGGCGTGCCGAGGGCGTTCCCACACAGATGCGGCCAATTCAGGTCCTGGGTTTCTTGTAAGTACGCCTGGATTCAGCCGTATCATTTGCATCAGATACAAGGCAGGTGTAAGTGCCGACTGACAGTGATGACTGATGTGAGTGCGTTCTCTGTACAGCGCTGCGGAATTAGTGGCGCTATAGAAATAACTGCTGATGATAACTTTGTTTTAAAAACTACACTTGTGCCACTGTATGACGAGTTTACTCCTTCTAGGCTACACTCCAGCAGAAAATATACATAATAATATATACATAATAATAACAAACAGTATCCCCCCCGCGTTTGTCTTATTTAACCTAGGTCATACATGCCAACTCTCCCGGAATGTCCGGGAGACTCCCGGCTTTTGGGTAGGTCTTCTGGAATCCCGGGAGAGCTGGCGATTCTCCCGTATCTGCCCACTTCACTAAATTAGAGCCGGCATGTACGGCATGTACCACTGTAAAAAGACCCAAAACAGTCACCGGAGGAGGGTCCAAAATGGAGCAAATCGTGGAGCCCCACCCCCTCCGCCCATACACCCCTCATGCCATCTAGGATCTCCCGGACCTGGCGAACATAAGGTTGGCAAGTATGCCCTAAGTGTGCTGCAGGCCATTACAATAATGTGATGATGATAGTGATATTTGTCTGGTTGTGTAAAAATCAGCTCTGCAAAATAGATCAAAGGTTACTTAGATCAGAAGGGAAAACAATGTAACCTCTTATTCTAGGTGCACTTGCAGCCTACGTAGCATTCTGGGTAATCTGTGGGACTATTACTGAACCTGGGAAAAGCTCGGTCTACACACAGCACGTAAAGAAGTAAAATCTGCAGCATTTGGCAATTAATATGCAGGACTATAATTTAGACAGCAATGTATTCCCTTTCCCAAGCGCGCTCATTTCACTGAAAGGCCAATAAACAAGAGTTCAAGGGTGAAATAAATATGAGCCGACCTGGAAAGTAATTTAGAAACTCAAGCGATACTATCCACATATATGATTTATGAATGTATCACTAAGGTAATGGCTGCTGCTTGTTAGTTCTGGGAGCCTGGAATGAGAATGTATTTTTTTTTTTCTTATTTTCAAACTGCGCTTTATTTGAATATTTTTTCCTCTGATTAAGTCACCGGAAAATATTTATCCTCACAAGAAGCCGGTAGTAAAAGCAATGCTTGTGGAAATGAGCACTGAGGCGGGTATTATAGTCTAGGCTGAAGAGATATTGCTTTCTAGAGCGAGGTCTCGGATTATGTGAACTTCCCTTTATGGAATATTCAGCAATATCAACCAATATTTGCCTCTACACTGCGGGGCCCATTAGGAAGTGAGCACAATACATTTCAGAAAGCAGAAAGCAACTAGTCACATTCATTTTAAGATTGAGCGAATTTGACGGATGCAGACGGTAGCTTTTATTTGGGGGGGGGGGGGGGTATACTGCAGGGAAGGAGCAGTAACTTACCAAACTAGATAATACCTCTTTTGCAGATCGGCATTGTATATAACACAAATATAGATAATTATCTGTTTTGTGCGGTCCCTGATTGGTTCTAGCCCCCTCCTATTTGCATTCAGAAGTATCTCAAGTGATACGATTCACATACATCAGTGCAGGTGCATTAAATAAATAATTGTGTGGGTTTTTCCTTTGCCCTGCAGCTACAATTTGGATGTATTTTAATGAGACGACAATCCACATGTCAGAGATTGAGAGTTGTCTAGGAGCAGTCTTCTCTCCCATAATGCTTTGTGATCAAACGGTGAAATGCTCAGCTCACTGTTACATAGAGCGAGATACGAGTCCGCTGCACATAATGAATATTTATACTGATATAATAGCCCTTCTATTATCTTGCTTGTGTTCTGCAGAAAACAGCTACATTAAGTGGGGACTTAATGTTCTTCTACAGATGGCGGTTAGTAGTTAATGTTAAGATGGGTGTTGAAAATCAAGGACGTGATTGGTCCTTTTTAATATCTCAGCAAATAAAACTAAGGGCCTGATTCATTAAGGATCGTAACTTAAGAAGTTTCTTATTTCAGTCTCCTGGACAAAACCATGTTACAATGCAAGGGGTGCAAATCAGTATTCTGTTTTGCACATAAGTTAATTAAATACTGACTGTTTTTTCATGCAGTAAGATCCTTAATGAATCAGGCCCTAAATACTGAAATATTACAGAGGGTTTGGAATACATGGCCAGTCTGTTTGATACACATGAGTTTTTAAATGTTACATTTTAACATCAACTGTAAGAACAATGTATAATTTATCTGGATCATAAGAAGCTATAGGGATTATAGAATGAAGCCATTGTGAAATATGTTTAATTGTATTAAACCCTGATGCTTGTGATGCCAAGATTGATTGACCAATGTTGCCTTTTACAAAGACATAAGGGAAGCCATGTTTTTAAATAAACGAGTCATGTCAACCTCAATCTATTTATTATAATATCAAATTACAAAGAAACCTAACAATTCACCTCTGCACATTGTCACATAACATGATAGAAACGTTCATATATATCAAGGGTTATAACAAGGTACAGGAGGGAAACATTCTTCAAAGGAAGAGAAGTATTAGAACACGAGGACATGTACTAAGACTAGGGAGAAGTAGGTTCAAAAGGAAACTGAGATGAAACTACATCACAGAAAGGGTAGTGGATACGTGGAATAGCCTCCCATCAGAGGTGGTAGAGGCTGATACTGTAGAATAAATTAAACATGCTTGGTATAGACATAATAATATCTTTGTAAAGAATATAGGATGAAATAAGGTTTGAGGTTACCATAGGTTAATAAAACAATGGGGCAGACTAGATGGGCCAAGTGGTTCTTATCTGCCGTCAAATTCTATATTACATTCTATGTTTCTATCAGACCAATTAGGCCCCTGATCCACCAGTGTAAGAAATCATGCTGTGACTAGTATTTTTAATGTTTATAAAATCATGTTAACGGATATGGGGATGGAACCTACTGATTCCAATGACCTCATACCCGGTTGTGCCAGCATGCACCCTCTCTTACAGATGCAACCTAATAAAATTAAAATGAAAACAAATTAAAACAAATAAAATTAGTGCAGTCCCGCAAAGTACTCGATTTGTAAACAATTCTTTTTCTGTCTCATTACCCATTGTCACAATCCACTGTCACAATCCCAAGTGGTAGATTTACTAACTCTAGCTGCCATTTATCTAGTATGTTATAGAAAATGATAGATAGAATGTGATTGGTTGCTAGGAGCAATAACTCCACTGCTCCTAATTAGAAGTTTTAGTAAATCTAATCCAAGGGATTAATTTACAAAATGACAGAGGAGCAAATAAAGATGATTGTGACCTTATTCTGACGGATCAGGCAGATTAGTCAGTTGGATCCGTGCATCGTGGTCCGGTAATATCTGCATTATTATATACCCCTAACACAGTGACAGACAATCATATACACGCCAGGGCTACATGGTGCGGCCCTCTAACTGCCAAAAGGGCCGCACATCACCCATAATCTCAGTGATAAGGAAAAACTATACATTTAATCAATGACAGAGCGACCTATTTGTAATAACATAACAGCAGGTATATTAAGCAAGTGTTACAAGCTATAACAAAGATATCTGACAATAAAGCAGTCAGGAGCTGTGATACAATCCCTAGTCATGTTATAGTCTACCACTCAGACTGTCTTTTTTTTAAATCGATCTTGTCACAGTGTCACACAGCTATTGATGGATAGTTTTGGACATAGTTGCCTACTCTTCCGGAATGTCCGGGAGGCTCACGAATTTCTGGGACCCGGGAGAGTAGGGCAACCTCCGGGGCCACTTAATTAGTTAAGTGACGGGGGACGGGACTTAGGACACGATTCACGCATCATTGCGGCCCCACCCCCTGCTATAATAGGGTAGGGCCAAATGATGCGATTCACCAAGCCCCGCCCACCCACCTCGCCTGTGGAACTCCAGGAGGCCAACTTGCTAAAAGTTGGCAAGTATAGTTTTGGATAGAGAGATTATTTTTACTTTCACATCAAACCTTTAAAAAGTTTGAGATATTCACAGTATTGTTGTCAAAAGCCTAAACAAACAGATTGTATGCAAAGAGCAGAGACAGACATAAAATGCAATATATATATATATATATATATATGTGTGTGTGTGTGTGAACAACCGGTCTACCAGCCCGCTGGAAGTAATTCATTTTTACTACATATATCAGTAACCCTTGCTACCGTAATGAGCAACATCCTGACTCCCAGGGCAATCGTTAATCAAAATCTGCTCAGCTCCTGCACACTGTGGACTGAGCACTCGGGAACTTGATTCAAATATTAATGTTATATAATCCTGGAGAATAAATGTACAGTACAAAACATTTACATTTACCTGTTTGATTAATGAGCAGTGTATGCTGTGCTAGAAAATTACCTCTGTGTCAGATTGGGATACTTGCAGACCCACCAGAGAATCCAGAGTGAAAATAAAATATTTTGCATAGTGCATGCCATATATCACTACAGATTTTGATAATTATTTTCGGAGTCATCACAGTAAATAAACTGATATTCCTATTTTTGTCATCTTATGAAACATGCCAGTGAGGCCAGGGATCCCCCAGCAGTCTATCTGTTAGTGTTAGTCACTAAAGTTGTGATTTGGAACAATTATAAATAAAAGTGAAAAGGCGCCCCAGAAACAGGGGTAGGCCTGGCCTACCTGCGGCTCACCAGGTGTGGTGAATCTACAAGTCCCAGCATGCTTTGCTAGCCAACAGCCAGCCGAGAGCTTGCAGAGTACGCTGGGAATTGTAGTTTCACAAGCCAAAGGCTGTCCAGGCCTAAATTAGAGTGTACTAATGACCACAAATAATTTGTATTTATCTGATCTCTAAAGTGCAAATTACAGACAGTGAACTAATATTCCATTATGGAGGTGTTGGGAACTCTTAATACGTAGCGGAATAACAACTGTAGCTGTTGGCGAGGAAAGTGTATGCAGCTACTTTAAGGCAGCAGCACATACTTGCCGACTATTGATATCTGTCATGTGACCATAGCCCCACTCCCTAATAGAAAATGCCAAAATTCACGGCATTGAATAGCGGGGTGGCGCTTAATGACGTCATTAAGCCCTGCCTCCGCTATTCGATGCCGTGAATTTCTGCATTTCATAGTGAATGCAGTCAGGATCCGGGAGGTCGTCTACTCTTCCGGGAGGACTCCCCGAAATTCAGGAGCCTCCTGGAAATTCCGGGAAAGTAGGCAAGTATGCAACAGCATGATCAAGTACATTAAAGCACCCATCGGTGACTGGCAATTTTGTGCACTTTCCAGTGTTGTGGTGCAGTCTGATTGAGGAATAAGATTTAATAAAATAATAATATCAGTTCAAAGTATGTTGAATAGAAATTAATTGGACAAAAGTCACCGCTTGTGTCACCAACCGAAGATAAGCATTGTGGGAACTCATGTACTTGGATAACCTTTGTACTTAATAGCCAACCTGGTCAATCATTGGATCTATAGAACTATGAGTGCCCATGTACATGTGGCCTCTAAGAGGCTGACTAATAGACACAAGGACATTGCATGGGTGGTTATCCAGGGATGTCTGCCTCTCAGGACATTCATGCACTCCCGGAACCTGTGCAGATATGTCCACTGCCCCTTCTGCATCGCCAGAAAGGAAACAGCACAGCAAATTTTTTGGGACTGCCCCACTGCACAAGCACTGTTGGATGCCTTGGAATACGAACTTAAGGACAGTATGCCCAGGACTTGCCTTTCATACCATTCGGTATTTTATGGATTACTTCCTGGGACCCACACTATTGTGGCAATCCAGGAGGCTGAGAGCCTAATTAACTGTTTTAAGGACGCTATTTGGCTTTCCAGGAATCGCCTCATCTTGAAAAGGGAGAAGATGACCATCCAGGACTGTCGCAGACTGATCCACAGCCTTCTAAGAGACTATAACACCCTGGACAGTCCTGAGGAAGAGGAAGATGATTGTTTTTTTTTATCTCCCTCTTCTTCTTCTCCCCCCATGTGTCTGTTTATTCAACAATGCCTTGGGCTTGTGTCTCCCCTCCCTTACCCCCTCCAACCCATTCCCCCATCACCGTTTGAAGTTTTGTTGAATGTCTTGCCTTAATTTATACACCCTTCCCTATATTTTGTGTCTGTCTCAATAAAGCTTCGGGCTTGTGACTTCCCTACCCTACGCCTCTCACCTACCGTCCCATCACATCCATTACTTTTTTGAATATGTTATGAGGTTTATGTTTGCATGCTTAGTGCAGTACTCGATGTATAGTGTAGGATATATCTTGTACTTTATGTCTTGTATTGTACTAAAATG
This sequence comes from Mixophyes fleayi, assembly GCF_038048845.1. Classification (NCBI taxonomy): domain Eukaryota; kingdom Metazoa; phylum Chordata; class Amphibia; order Anura; family Limnodynastidae; genus Mixophyes; species Mixophyes fleayi. Next base: position 142,277,531 of record NC_134408.1, read on the forward strand.
TATGAATGATTATGTTTCACGCTGTACTGCATACACTTGAATGTAATATATTGTGTAGTTTTTGTACCTTTATACAAATAAAGACAATTTTTACAATTAAAAAATAAGTGCCCATATACATAAATAACTTGAATATATAAACTCTATATTATACAATAGTTGCATTGGACACCCAAATTTTCCCTGATCAGTAAGGCAGGGGCCTTATATAACTCCTACTTACCTACTTTTGACTGGCTCCCTCTGGGAGATCACTAAAGAGGGGTGTGAAAGGAGGGTGGAAGGGGGTGGGGCTTCATGATTTGCATAGTTTTGGCCCCGCCCCCAGGGACATATGCCTGTTTGGGGTCTTTTTACAGTGTTAAAAAGACCCAAAGCAGGCATTACGTCTCTGGGGGCGGGGCCAAAATGATGCAAATCCACCCCCCTTCTGCCCATACACCCCTCCATGCCGGCAGATGCGGAAAAATTCGAGAGTCTCCCGGACATTCCGGGAGAGTTGGCATGTATGATATAACTACTATGTGTAGTTGAAACAAGATTTTAGTCACTTGGATTAGCTACTTATTGGCCTTGCCCCTCTCACTTCAGATTTGTCTATGTGTGGACACAGTAGTTTTCCCCCTGTTATGCAAAATGACAAGAATAGATGGTCTGACTCAAGTTCTATACACGTAAATAGATAAAAAATGAATATTACTATGTCTATCATCAGAGGTACATTGTGGAGGTGATTTGGGTAAGTAATCCTTAATCGCAGAAAGACAATGCAGAAAGTATCACATAGACATCTTTTTAAAATGTATCTGTTTAAAAATATCTATATTTCAAAAGAGGGTAAAGGAGAGGTGGGGGGCAGGTGGCACCTTCGCCTTCCATGCTATGACATGTTCTAAGAGACTTTTTGGATCATTGGATAAAGAATACATTACGAGGGGACTCACCAATCTCACCCTGGCACGTTGTGTTGATGTGGTATTTCCCATGCCCACATTCCCCATTTTCGGGAACACAATGTAATTCCCCGAACACGGCCCATCTGTAACACACGGGATCATCACAGGGCACTGATTCTTCTAAATGTGGACAGTTTCCCCCACTAATCATGGACTCCACTGTAACTTGTCTTCTTCTGAATTTATAACCTAAAACAAGACAACTGAGTTAACATTTAGGAAAAAAAAGGTAACATACAAAGCCCAAAATGGCCCAGTTACAGAGCAAAATCAGCTTCTTGCCGTACGCCTTTATCAACCATGCCAACCTCCAATTCACCACGACAATACTTCATCTCTGAGAGGTCACACCACCTTCAGCCAGCGATTTCTGAAAGCTTGTGCAGCATGTGTGCCTCTCAGTAACTTATAGTTGTCATTTACTAACCAGAAATCTTCCACTGGGCAAAAGCAGCTTTGGGCTGCAGTGCACCAAGATTTGGGTTATGTGTACCCAGATCGCATAGTTTTTTAGACCAAGGTGGCGGCATTTGTAGAGGAGATGAAGTTTGCAGAGACGGAGGGAAGAATTGGGCAGAGTGAGGGTGTTTCTTGGTAGGTACGGATTAGGCACATACAGGAGTGAAAAACTATACCGCAGGGGTGAATAGCAATATTTGGGGGGGCATGCGTGGGTTCCAGCACGTGCATAGTGATGCCCCGTTTGGGTTTCACTGCATATGTTATGTGCAGATCGGAGAAGTAAGTGGTTGCAGGAAGTGTCGAAACTACAACCCTTGCACGGGGCGCAGCGTCTCACCTGCACACCCCATTACCCCACAACGGTAATGGCAGTAGATCCACCACTGGATACATGACTGTACCCATCCAGTGTGCTTTGTAAATGAGGCCCAATGTACACTAACATGGACTTAGGCTCTCTGACTCCTGGAGGAGGCCAAAGCTACCAGCTACAACATATAGGTATGTGTAGGTCCAACACAAGAATCACCAGTTGTTTTGGCAAAGACTACGTTATTATATCTGAGCAGTTTTTAACACAATCATCATCATCATTTATTTATATAGCGCCAACATATTCTGTAGCGCTTTACAATTGGGGACAAACATAGTAAACTAATAAACAAACTGGGTAAAACAGACAAAGAGGTGAGAAGGCTGCTCGCAAGCTTACAATCTGTGGGACAATGGGAGTTTGAAACATGAGGTTAAGTCTACATTTTGCATTTCGGTCCAGACAGACTGCAAAGGTAAAAGTGACTCATAAGCTTAATGATCCTGTCACACAACAATGTTGGTCAGGGGGTAGTTGTCTTGTGTGAAATTGTGCAACGGGTCGTAATAGGGTAATGTAGTGAGGTTAAGAGGGTGGTTGAGGAATATTATAAGCTTGTCTGAAGAGGTGGGTTTTCTGACAACGCTTGAAAGTTTGTAGACCAGAGAAGAGTCTTATTGTGCGAGGGAGAGAATTCCATAGAGTGGGTGCAGCCCAAAAAAAGTCCTGTAACCGGGAATGGGAGGATGTAATGAGGGTGGATGAGAGACGCAGATCTTGTGCAAAACGGAGTTGCCGAGTTGGGAGATATTTTGAGACAAGAGAGGAGATGTATGTTGGTGCAGCTTTGTTGATGGCCTTGTAGGTTAGTAAAAGTATTTTATATTGGATTCGGTAGAAAACAGGCCACCAGTGTAGAGACATACAGAGTGATTCAGCAGATTTTTAAGGTGCCTCAAAACTCCACAGTGCAGGACAGTCAGAGTTACACATCATACAAAACACAAATCTCATATGAAACAGAACAAGTACAGAGGAGGTGCAGACGTGAGACAGAGGGTAGAAGTGGCCCTGGTTATAAGAGCTTACAGTCTAGAAGGGGGGCAATGCTGAGACAATAGGAGCTAGTGGGACAGGTGTGGACATGAATTTGGAGCTGGTGGAACATGCAGAGGGTATCAAGTCGAGGCACGAGGATATAATAACTTGTACGTTTTGTAAGATACACAAAACATTATAGAAGAAAAATTACCTTTTCTCCCATGAGGGTCCAGACAATTTTCATGTATACACGGCCCCCAGTCCGTCCAGGAAGACACTAAGCAGTCTGTGGCACATGCGATGTTGCACAGCTGAGTTGAAGATGGTGCCGTTCCCACACAAAACTCTGGCCCTACAGGTCTGTAGACTAAATAATACAGAGCAATAAATATTATGTTACAATCATCATCATCAACACTTATTTATATAGCGACAACAGATTCCATACCGCTTTACAATTGGGAGCAAACAGTAATAAAACAATACTGGGTAATACATACAGACAGAGAGGTAAGATAATGTCTTTCAACAAACATTTAGTTATTTTACAAAATGTCCATTCTGTGTGTACAGTGACAAGACCTGATGCTGCGGGTCCCAAAACTCCAGATCTGGTCTAATTCTTATATGTATACTTAAATGGAATTTCATCAGACAGAGTTCAGCATTTGTGTTACCCTGGAATACGACACAAAGCTGCAGTCTGCATATAATCTTATCCGATGCAGTGAGCACAGAAGAGCTGTCTTATATTCCAAAGCAAAACAAGAACCAATCTACCAGATAATGGCTGGAAAACACAGTAGAAAGCCAGAGATACAGCAATTTATTTTGTTAAAACTACAGGAGTGAGAGAGCGTACAACCCAATAAGTTAAAGCATGAATGTAAGACTAACATCTTAAAAAAAAATTGTAATATTAAATTTGACTTTGCATTTCTAGACAGGGATGGGAGAGTGTTTATGTAACAGATAATTGACCTTCGTATAAATATAACATTGTTCAGAATCCATTACATGTACTTTTAATAGAAAAAGGATACATTTAAATCAGTTAAATGCTGAGTTCTCTTTGTGAAGAAGGCTTTGTCTTATCAGGAAAGATGTTCTGCATAAGCAACAAAGCTATGACATAAGACTTCTCCTTGTACAGTTTATGCAACAGTCCTACAATCTACAAGTTATTCTTATACAGCGAACCTATACCTCTGTTTATAACTATGAGCATTTCTAAAGTCTATCAGTTAATGTGGCTGGATTTGGCCAGTATGGACCCCCCCCCATCCCCCACCCCGTAACATCATTACCTGACTTCCCTAATCTGGTGTATGCAGTCCAGGGGGTAAATGTATCAAGCTGAGAGTTTTCCGGGGGGTTTGAAAAGTGGAGATGTTGCCTATAGCAACCAATCAGATTCTAGCTATCATTTTGTAGAATGTACTAAAGAAATGATAGCTGGAATGTGATTGGTTTTTCAAACCTGCTGGAAAACTCTCAGCTTGATACATTTACCCCCAGCAGTTCAGCCAGGGAAAGCCTTCATTCTACAAATCATACTTACAACATGACTAATTTGGACTCTGTACATCCCATTCTAATCTTGTGTCTGCTGCAGTTATCATCTCTCCTCCCTGGGCAGCACGGTGTCTTAGTGCTTAGCACTTCTGCCTCACAGCATTGGGGTTGTTGATTTTCGCTCAGGGCCTTATCTGTGTGGAATTTTTACTCTCAATCCTAATTTTTGTCAACTGTTTATCTGCAGTGTGCGGCTCCATATTTGTAACCCGGCCACTAGAGGCAGCATCGAGTTCCAGGGAGAGCATCAAAAACTGCTCAGCAGATTACAGAAGAACTTTACACAAGTGTAGATATTTGGTATCCCTGTAATATGGAGAACAAGCTGATTTTGGTATACCTTTCTAAGGTTGAGCTAAGTAAATCAAAGTAATTCATACTTGCCTACTTTTGAAGGCAGCTGTCCAGGAGGGGGAGTCCATCGAGCTGTGTGTGGCCACACGTTGTGTGCCGTTAGGCTCCGCTCCTGTCAGTCAGGCATTTTTAGGCAATCACAGTAGGGGGCGGTCCCACAATGGCACGTTTAACCCTGCCCCCACCATTTTCAACAACGGCAACAGCTGGATCCGGGATTTTTGCCTGCTCTCTCGGGAGTCCGGGAGAACTCCCAAAAATCCGGGAGTCTCCCGGACATTCCAGGAGAGTAGGCAACTATGAAGTAACTATGGACACAATCCTGGAAACGTATACTCCTTTTTCAATTTTACTTGCATAATGGTTTTAACAAAAAAAGCTATTTACTTCACTTACCAATCAAAAGAAAGTCATGACTTTCTCCAAAAATAACCCTCCCCCCCCACACACACACACACACAGAATGTGAATTCACCAGGGTAGAAGAAGTTTTGCCAAAAGTGTTCTCGGTTTAACCGGCACATTGCAAAACTATGAACAAGTGTTCTGGTCGCAAGAGGTATAAGGTACCATAACCAGGTACGTCTGGTCATGCAGAGGTTAAAAAGAACCACATTACTGGAATAAATATTCATAAATAAATGTAACATGGGACATCCAGTCCTTTCTTCACTGTTACCTCTCGGAAAGACTAACTTGCAGCTCATCGTTATCTAAGCAACGACTCATTATAAAACAAAATAATCTTCTGCCACATCTGGACAATCCAAGCAGGCGAGCAAAACCATTACAGAATTACTCAAATACAGAAATTACATAATAACAAATCTATCCCCAAGAGAGCTGGTATTAAAATTTCTCTAATTAATATAATTTGGCAGGATGTTATCGAACAGCGTCCTATAACAATACACTGGAATTGACGGCAGCCGTAGCCTCTCAGACAAAAGAATATAATTGTCAAACTACTCGAAAATAACTCCGGAATCTTCTGAAAACTGAGCCGGGAGCAGATTATTGTTAAAAGATGCACGATTCCGGCATCCGCGCTGTGTGAATAATTTCATGCTCGTACAATAGAGATGATAACAGTTTGGATGTGTTTAACTGGCCCTATTCCCATCTAGCTGGGGGAAAAAGGATGAGCTGACTGACAATCTTTAGAATTACAAATAAATGTAATTTGAGTTTGAGTGGGGAGCAGTGGCTTAAATTCAGAACAATCCATCGTTAATGTTTTTATATAACAGATTTATAAGGGCTTATTCATCAAGGTACGCCTACGGAGCGCAACGCGTGTTTGATTTAAAGCGCGAGTATTTCGGCTTTGTGCACTTCCGAAGACCTCAAGATACGTACGCCTTTGAATTCGGGTGTAGGTCTGCTGTGCTCTAGTATACAAGCCACCGCAGGAATACGCCAAATACCAATGTGGATTATAAAATTACAAAAGGACGCACAGAAGAAAGAATATATATATATATATATATATATATATATATAGTGGTAAAGCGCAGCATTCACTGGAGTCTAGCACAGCTTGGTCGAGCGATTTATTAGCAGTTGTCAGGATGCTTTAAACAGTGCCAGCTGTGGTTGCAGCAAACATATCCAACAAAAGCTTCATAACTCTCACACAGCCCTACGTCTGGCTGAACAGTAGTTCCCTCACTACTAGCCGGCCACTAACTGGCATCGGTGGCCCCGCCCACATATACAAACAGTGCCTTTATCCTCCACCCAAGCACTACAAACAAATCATAGCAAAAAAACCCAAAATCAATTACACCCATGTGGAACACCTGTGTGTGTATAAAAAAAATGAGGGGTTTTATTCCCCACCCATGCTGAACATAAAATACATTTTTACAGATGCATGTGATTGCAGACACATGTTATAGCATCAGGGGTGGGCTGGCCCAGGGGGCTGGGGGGCATCGGTTTCAGAGCTGTTAGGGCCGCCCCTCAGATGCAAAATCTCTTGATTTTGACTGGCAGCCGCATCTGATGACATGGGATGCGGCTGCGTCAGCGCACAGGCGGCCGCATCACATGACACGCGATGCGGCCGCCTGTGTGCCCCCCGGGCTGTACTGTGCCAGCCCGCGCCTGTATAGCATGTATACGAGACTGTCATCACTACTGATCAGGACTTTTACTAGCCCTGTAGCTGGAGCAAGAGATACGACAGAAAAACAAGTAACTTTGATAAGCCCGGAGCTTGATTCGGACTTGGCTGTGTGCTCTTGAGTTTGGCACACCCTTACTGTACATTGACTATGGCAAAACAATCCTTCCCTGCCTCGTTCACTCCCCGAAATCGTAGACTGAAGTAAGTGTTCTTTGTGTTTCAATACGGCGCGAACAGGGCTGCGTTTACTAGCAAAAGTCCCAGTTCTGGGTATACACAGATTGATCAAAATTAGCAGATGCTAGCAACAATGCTTAGGTAGGTCATAATGTATCAGTGCTTAGTAATGGCGTTACTAGGAAAATTCCTTTCCCTTATGCTGCCCAATGTCCTTCATACTTCTTAACAGCCCAGGGTCAAAAATTGGACTAGCCACGTCTCAATCTGCCCAAACCACATCCAGATCCATCCATATCAAGGTCATATTTGGTAATACTATGCTGCTAAATCACTAAGACACACCCTTTTGGACCCAAAAAGTGGGACTGTTTGAGGTATGGCGCTACCTCCACCAAATACCCAGTACTTCTAATCTTGGTGCCAGTATCACTGTGTTCCTCTTCCAGTGAGTGCACAAAGAACAGTTTAGTAATACATGGGACAATCATACATTCATTGTATGAGGATAGCACCGGTGACTCACAGAGGGGGTGGTACATGGTGGGAGAATATCTAATTTGCTTCCTAGACATTTGTAGACCCACAGGAAGAGTTTGAAAGGGCTGCACCCCCTGCAACTTTTGATACAGCCAATGTTTCTAATTGGAAAATTGGAACGCGCTATGCCATGCCCCCAATCCTCTCAAGCAATAGCTTTTCTGTGCCATTTTTTGGATGCCGAAAATTGTGACTTTGCCAAGAAAATGTGCACTGTTTGCAGGTGTGGAGTACAGTGACCCTGGGTCCTGATAAAGGGTAGTTTAGAGTGGGGTGAGCTGGCAGCCAGACGACTAGGTGAGAATCTCATCTCTGCCAACCCTAGACTTCTGCCGATAACGATAAAGCTAGCTGAGGGATGCTCCGCTTCCTGGCAATACTGGTTGGCAGCGATAAGAGGAGTCATACTGCACGCCAGGCCAATGATTGGTCCCTGTACACATGCGTCAGACGGTTTGACTTGGGCTTCCAGTTTCAGATTCAAAACCAAAAAAAAATTAAATAAAGACTGACCACTGCTGTCCTTGGCAAACAGACCCCCCCCCCTCCCCCCCAGCAGACGTTAGACTTCACTAGATTGATTTAGGGCTTTAGACCCATTGATAAATAGACCCCTTAATCAGTAAACCTCAGTTTATTGTTTCATTGTTTTATGTTATATTGTTTACATTCCATTACCCAAATCTTTCAGTTACTGATAATGGGCATTGTACATGTGTTACAGTGATCAATAGGTGCCCTTCACTCCCGCGAAAGAACTGGAGATCCCTAAATAAAACACTCTTAATTTCAGCACTAAACTCAGCCTGAGAGACGTTACCCCGAGACACGCCGAGCAGATGAGATCAAATTAAATTATTCCGCTGCTTAATATCAATGTTCTGCCAAAAGTTTGAGTCGTGCCATTTACAATTACATTCACTTCATTTTCACCAGCTGGGGATAATGAATTAGGTTATAAAGTTATATAACCTCCCTCTGATGGAATCATCTCCGGGGGAAGGGAATGCGCTGGTAATTTGCGAGTCGTACAAGCAAAATTATTTCCACAGTTTAGAGACATTTGAGCATTTCACAAGCAAATGATTCTGGAAATGCCAACAAGTCGTTCATTACCTACTGAGCTTTATCAGTGAGAGCTGCGAAACTGTCGGAGATTTCCAGGGATCGTCCTAATTTTAATGATTTATGGTTTTTGTGGTTTAATATTTATCAACGGGTGTTTACTTTAGCCAAGGGCTTGTTATCGCATTGTCCAATATGTGACAATGGTTATATATTTTTTTTATAATAAGTCTTACTATAATAATAATTTTGTAATAAGTCTTGGGCTGTTATTTTTACTGAGAATTATAGGTAGTTATTAATTATAATTATGCCATAAAATTGGGATTAACAGATTTGTATTTTCTTTATTTTTGTTGCACCATTATCACTATATAGAGTGCTTGCACAAATTCATTTGAGCATAATCATCATTTATATAGCGCCACTGATTCCGCAGCGCTGTACAGAGAATTCATTCACATCAGTCCCTGCCCCATTAGAGCATACAGTCTAAATTCCCTAACACACACACAGAAAGATTAGGGTCAATTTTGATAGCAGCCAATTAACCTACCAGTATGTTTTTGGAGTGTGGGAGGAAACAAGAGCACCCGGAGGAAACCCACGCAAACACGGGGAGAACATACAAACTCCTCACAGATAAGGCCATGGTTGGGAATTGAACTCATGACCCCTGCGCTGTGAGGCAGAAGTGCTAACCACTAAGCCACCATAGGTTCTAGATTTTCAGCACATAATTCACATTATGTCATATGGGTTACATGGTGCATTTCATAATTTAGTAGGGTCCTAGTTTTATGACAAGTCTCAGATCATTAAACTGATGATAGCTTTGACCAACTGTATGCTGGTTATATCTATATTCAAGATCTATAAGATTGATTGTGACTGCAATTTGGAATAAGGGCTTCAATGTAATCTAATTATTTATTGTATCTTTATTTTTTTGGGTGCATTAGGCACTAGCTGCCATCATAGGATCAAGAGAGACTTTTTCATTTTAAATTGATACTTTATATTAATTGAATTATGTAAATGAATAAGATTTATGTTCTGTTAATATAAAATGATTGTAAAATTCTTTGTACTAAACATTACGCAATATTCAGATCAGGTCCGGCAGAACACGGTAAGCTCGTTAAGGGTGGCAGGTTGGCGCTGAGCTGTCCGGTTGTCTGCCAGTCCGCCGGCTCCAGGAGACCATTTTTTCTAGAACGTCCTTTCAGTAACATTATGCTTGCTGTTAAGTTATACAATATCATGAGTGTAGTATTTACTAGTTTATTGACATTTTGTATTATGACTACATCATAGAGAAGAACACTAGCGATTCCCCTTGCTACATTGTAACTAGGTAGTGAACGGTATTCACATGATTCATTACTAGCGAGATATGGACTCTTCTTTTTCATGAATGGAATCATGTGACCACTCTCTTGGAGTAAGATCTCCATTGGTAATGTAGTAAAAATATTATTATAAGTTTGATGCGTGGACACACCGACTCGATTTTTAGAAGAATTTAAGCTGGTCAAAAGGGTTTTTTTATTTAGCGCACAAGATAAATAAATTTATAATTCAATCTCACAACATCAGGGCCGCCAAGTGAAATTTCGGGCCGCGGTACTGCAACTTCTAGGGCCCCTTCCATAGTCACCGAAGGGGGCATGGCCATAACATGTTGGTGACTCGTCCCACCACACAGACAGGCTCCACCCTCCCTGTCAGCATCCCTGATTAGCATTACCATTCATTACCAATATAAGATATGTGCTATTAGTAATTTTTTTTAAAAAAGGGAGAAAAGTGAGAGCAGCATTGTGTATTCATACCTTGGAGATGTTTAAGGCTGCTCTTAATTATACTGTTTGCAAACAAGATGCTTCACCACATGCCATTAACATTCAATACGTGTTTTGATATGACAGTACAATAAGATTTATATTATAATTATTGTCTATTGTTGAGCGTGATTTTGAGCTGTGAAGAAATATAGCAGCACCAAGTGAGGGGGTCTAATCCCCCTGCTGAAGATTAAATGGATTAGTTGGTTTACGTGAATGGATATCATGTGTTTTCTCGCACGGAGCAAGTTTACATTACATTGTCATTTAATATATCTATTTGATTCTTATGTCATTTTCATTTTATAACGTGACTGTTTTCTTTTGGCTTCTAGACAGACTTCTTAAAAGATAGAACTTTATTTTGTTTGACTACTCCTGTGAATCGTTACAGACTGTGATACAGACAGCTATGACAGCTATGTGATCGTAATTGCATTTAGTTTTGCAATTGAGATCACACCTCTATATGTGTGAATAGGATTATTCTTGTCTGGAAGTTGTCACAAGCACAACGAAAGGCATAAGGTTTCAATTCATAGTTACAGTGTTTATTTAAATGTTTTAGGCTTTTTTTGCCAGTTTTATGTATATGACTTTTGAGTAATGTTTTATATTTTTTGTTCTTGTTTGGATATCTTGTAGCCAAACATGGATTATACTTTGATGCTTCGTCTCTTATTATGTGTGTTACATGTAGTTCTTGCCATCTGTTCTTAGTCTGCATGTTGAGTTAGGATCTATTGAATATGAGTATATATGTATTTATACAGAGCAGCATGGTCTACCCCGGTGGTGGGAAATCTGCTAAATTTCGGGGGCCCTACATGTGGCCTTCTACTCCACCAAACGGCTGCAAATTAAATTTTTTGAACTGTGCTCAAAGAAAAAATTAAATATAAAGATATGCCACAATAATTAATTTTATTAATATTTCATTGGGGTGCCATGGGATGTCCTGTTAATGTTAGCGGCTGTCACATAGCACAGTAGGGAGCTTCCGCAGCGCCAATTGTGATAGTGGTAGCAGTAATGGCCATTAATTTTATTAATGCTAATTTAATATGTCCAGAGGAACAATTAACCCATAATCAATGAGTAGAAGTAATGCCCAGTGGTATGCGAACAGTAATGGTAGTGCACATTAATATGCCAGCCGTAGTATTAATGCCTAGTAGTATGAGATTAGGTCTAGTAATAAGAACTGAGATCTGCATAGGACCGAAGGATAATAAAAGCTTTGCTGTATCTTTAATTGAACTATTCTCTGGAGTGTTAACAGTTAATCTTTGGGTACGCCCATCTGGTGTCATAGGGGAGGGGTTTAGGACTATAAGTTGGATGGGCGGAGTTTGCTCAGTCCTTGGCAGTTTGGAAGTTGCCCACCCACCCTCCCTGTTACGTTTGATGAGAAAAGGACGTGATTGGATGCTCTGTTGATGGATATCAGCGTTGACGGCAGCATATCTCTCAGTGAAGACGGATGGAGTTATGGCCGGAAAAGCAGTACAGTCGACGGCCAGTGGTTTGGGCCCACATTACGGTATTGGGCATGGTGAACCCGCCTCCCTTCGAGTGAATCGGCTATTAGTCTCGGTTTCAGGCACCGCCCTTGTGGGCTGCCCTGTGGTTGCTTCCAGTATAGCCCAGAGGAGGGGCGGGTTCGGTAGATTCAGGACGTGGTGCCCCGTCCAGGTAGATATGTGCGCCCGGGGTTTGATTGGTTGGTCCCCCACTTGAACCCAGGGGTTTGGTTGTTCCCCAGTGTGTAGTCCTAAGGATATGCTAGGACAGTTGGGTTTTGCCTGGCACACGTCGGTCTGACTGCTTATTTCACCGCCACCATGTTTATGAATAAATCATTTATTTGTGCCCTATTTCAAGTCTCGTGTCATTACTTCAGGTTATAGTGATAAGATGAAGGAGGTAAAGAGGTTAAGGTATCAGACATAAGACTTTTATGGCAGTAATACTGGTAAACCATTAATATCAATTAAGTTACTAGCAGTAGTGGTGCCAGCTGGTAGTCTTCACAAAGCTTTACCATATTACGATAAACAATACATTATTAGGAGAAACCAGTACAATGACAGTAAAAAATATTAGGAAAGAGAACTCTGCCCCTAAGGGCTTACACTCCACTGAAAAAAAATCAATCCACTACAGGTATAACTTCATGCCAGATGTCATATTCAGAAAGAATCTTAGTGAACCTGAGCAACAGCGTACAGTTATTTGCTGTATCGAACCCTTAAGCAAAATGAAATGAAAATAATAACAAAGAAAATATTGTATGGGATTGTGAAGTGGACCTGATCATGTCGTCTCAGAAAACAAATTTACAGCAACAAATAAATGCTGTTCCTGTATTTCCAGCTGGTGCCTGCTCCCAGCAACCAGCCCACACGTCTCCTGATAGCGATGTTTCTTCAGTGGTCAGCGATCAGATAAGGTGATATATCATTACAGCCGGAGAGACAATAAATACACGCACAGGTGGGGTGTATTATATGCTCTGAGTTTATCAAAACAAATCATCATCTATATATAATGTTTTAGTCACGTAGACATTTTAGTACTGCGCAAGCGTAAATCACAAAGTTCCTCATCAGCAAATATTACAAAGAACAAAGAAAGATATACATGTCTTGTGAAACAGGACATAACTGTTACAAATCATAGTTGCAGTTCTTGCATGTCCCTGAAACTTGTTAATAAAACTAAAGCCTATTGTGACTTGCAATGCTGTAAGCCTGAACCCTGAACCGTATTTTTCTGAACAAGCCAAGTTAACTCTTTCCCTCCCAAGGGGGTAAATGTATCAAGGTCCGGTTTCTTCATCTCGCGGGAGATCGGCGTCTTTGCAGCTAAAATTTAAAGGGGCGATGGCTTGTAAAGGCAAACATTATACTGACCAATCAGTGAGCACCCACCTGGCACACTGCATGACGGAACATTAAACATTCTCCTCCTGATTTAAGAGTCTCCCTTTTGATGTGTAGGAGTATGCTGGACAATTGCTGTGAATTGCACTCATTGTAGTGTAGGAGAAAGCTAGCCACACCCACTATTTTCCATAGCCACACCCACTTAAAACTTTTCGCTACATTCCCCAGGACCCTTCTCTCACCTAAATTTTTCAAATTCCACTAATACATTTCAATAAGTATATGGGATCATGGCTAAGCAGCCACTAAGCACACTCTTGAGCCTACCTCTTGCACTGGATATCTAATATATCTAAGAAATCTCTCTACCTATCAAAAAAAAAAATAGAAATATCAAAAGGCGGCTTTCATAAGTCTGTTTCTAAATGTAATATATACATGATTCGTTCAGTAATTAAGCTGAACATGTAAAGTAATGTACTTGCCTACACGTAAAGAGAATTGTTATGCGAACACAATATTTTCAGAATTGCTATTAATTCTACACAAGTTCTGAGAAAAGCGACATCTCAGCTTACCTGGGAATAATACACAGAACATTCTTTTATCTGACAATACAAACTATCCAGAGATGTCGCAGTGAATAATTTAATGAGCCCACAAGGCGATTTCTCAGATTCAGAGCAGTAAATGTGTTTACATTGCAAATGATGTATCGTGCTTCTGCCAGCCTAATAATTTGAGAATTTCGATTACAAGAGAACTGAATGGATCATAACAGCATTTTTTAATAGTTATTCCGTTGGCCATCAATTTTAATTAAAGCTACTTTTACCGTATTAAATTGATACTTTCATCTTACAAGCTTGGAAAATGCAAACCAATTACACAGCTTAGATGCAGTAAGGAGAGGACGGAGAATAGGAAATGTGAAGAATGCTGCTATTACTCCCATTAAATTATTGTCACAATTACAGACACATCTGATAGATTTATAGACATTACACAAGAGAGAGGAAGCGAGTAGGCCTCTAGCTGCTGTGGAACTACAAGCCCCAGCATCCGCTGGCATTAGGTGCACAGTTGAACCTGACACATCTATAACAAAAAAACTATGAAATATAACAACTTTCAAAAGTTGTAATTTTAAGCTTTTGTAATATTATATTACTGTATGCATTATATAATAATTCATCCTACCAGTCAATGTTGCTGAAACTTTATAGGACCTATCTATCAAATAGGAAAGGCCCTAAATCCGACAAAAAGGGGGGAATTTTTTATGAAAGCCCCCTGGCCTTCGACCAGAAGTCTATTTCCACATCTGGCTCTTCGTCTATCTCCACATCTGGCTCTTCCTCCACCCCCTCCCGGTAGGAGTCCCCCAGGGCTCTGTTCTTGGCCCCCTACTCTTTTCGCTCTACACTTCCTCCCTCGGTGCTCTCATCTCCTCCTTCGGTCTTCAGTATCACCTCTATGCTGACGACATCCAACTCTACATCTCTACTCCTGATCTCCACCCTCCTCTCTCATGTATCTGACTGCCTCTCTGCCATCTCCTCCTAGATGTCCTCATACTTTCTCAAAATTAACATCTCTAACTGAACTCATTGTCTTTCCTCCCTCCAGACTCCCCTCCCACCACAATCTCTCTATTGTTGTTAATAACACAACCATCTCCTCTGTCACCCAACTCCGTTGCCTGGGTGTCACCCTTGACTCCTCTCTCTCTTTTGCCCCCCAAGTCCACTCCCTTGCCCAAGCCTGTCGCTTCCAACTGCGCAACATCGCCCGCATCCGACCCTTCCTCTCACAAGATGCCACCAAAACCATCATCCATCATCTCCCGTCTTGACTACTGCAACCTTCTGCTCACTGGCCTCCCCCTCTCCCATCTCTCCCCCCTCCGCTCTGTACTCAATGCGGCTGTTAGACTCATCTTTCTCTCACGTCGCTCCTCCTCTGCCTCCCTTCTCTGCCTCGCCCTACACTGGCTCCCTTTCCCCTACAGAATCCACTTTAAACTCCTTATTACCACCTACAA
The DNA here is from genome assembly GCF_038048845.1 of Mixophyes fleayi. Taxonomy (NCBI): domain Eukaryota; kingdom Metazoa; phylum Chordata; class Amphibia; order Anura; family Limnodynastidae; genus Mixophyes; species Mixophyes fleayi. Next base: position 142,292,924 of record NC_134408.1, read on the forward strand.
ATCTCTCTCCCAGACAGTCTACTGCCCCCTACATCTCTGACCTCCTCACCATTCACACTCCTGCCCGCTCCCTACGCTCGGCAAATGACCGTCACCTCTCCTCCACTCTAATTACCTCTTCCCACTCCAGAATCCAAGATGTCTCCCGTGCTGCCCCCCTGCACTGGAATGACCTCCCTCGCTGCATCTGTCTCGCTCCCAATCTGTGCTCCTTCAAACGAGCACTCAAAACTCACCTGTTCCTCAAAGCCTACCAACCTTCCACCTAACCCCCTCATCTCCTCCGCTCTTTCTCCCCTCTCTCCCCTGGTCCCCTTTTTTCTCCCCCTTGCATCACTGACTCCGTTTTATGCCTGTTTCGTCCACCCTCCCTTAGGATGTAAGCTCCAATGAGCAGGGCCCCTCTTCCCTCGTGTCTCCTTACCCATTCTTCTGCTCCGTATTTACTCCATTTGTCTGCCCGGAGCTTCTGAAGCATTGGTACTTTGTGTTTACTGTTCTGTACTGTTTCACCCTGTATGTACTGTTTGTACTATGTACGGCGCTGCCGATACCTTGTGGCACCTAACAAATAAAGGATAATAATAATAATATTTAAGAATCGCCACCGTGGTACTAACGCCATCTCCAGATGGCATTAGCAGGAAAAATGCTTCATTTCTAAAAAAAAAATCCTCTAAAAAAAGCCATTTCCCATAGACTTTAATGGACTGTGCGCATGGTTCGACAGCAGTAGAAAAGCCGTAGGTCACGTTGGGAAGTGACCTGTGGGTTTTCTTAATCCCTTAACAGTTCGTCCTTAACAGTTTAGGTGGTTATGTAGAGGATGAGTCCCTTTTGTAAAGAATAGCCTGATAAAAAGCTTTCTTGTTAATTTTGTGATCGGAGGTGTCTTGGTAAATAGACCGCTTGTTCTTTCCAAGTGGGACAAACTTAATTCTGCTACACTTTGACATATACTAATTTACGGCATTGCCAAAACAATTAGATATAGATATAAAACAGTAATACTTAGCAGTTCCTCTACAGCACTACAGTTATGAGCAGATAGTGGTTTTTTTTGTTTTCTTTTAGTCCATTTGAATAATTTTGATGCTTTAAATATGCACATAAGACTTTAAAATGAAATGTTCATCAACACCTATGAGTGTTTTGTTTGGGAGTGATTCAGCGCTGAATATTATGCACGAAGCAACTTCATAGATGAATCACTGCTGTGAAACAGAGAGAGGGCCGTGTCCCCTTTATTTCAATTTATCACCTTATCAGCCGGTGGTATAACTACAGGAGTCATAAGATCACAACTACAATGCAGCCTGTACTACATAGATGGCGGCCGCCCACCAGAGTGCGCCGGCTGTCACCGGACTCTCACTGGCCATCGCTGACAATCATAAAGACCAGTGTTAGAGTGGTGCACTGCTGGTTGGTTCCTGCGGTGCACTGCTGGTTGGTTCCTGCGGTGCACTGCTGGTTGGTTCCTGCGGTGCACTGCTGGTTGGTTCCTAGTGCTGCAGTTAGTCCACACTGTGTATACTGAACATTGCAGAATGTGGACGATATGCGGTTAATACTGAAATATGACAGTGCCGGCATTCTGTTATGTGCCGACGCTGGTGAGGAAGGAAGATTTATAGAGGAGGCAGAAAATGGGTAAGGGGCTCGATTCCAGCCCTTCGCAAACATACTCGTCCACTCTCCTGGGACTGTCGAATTTTAGGACTCCTCCTGGAGCAAGTACCCTCTTTGGATCCTGCCCACTTCACTAGGGAAGTGGGAGCAACAGGACAGGGCTTGATGGCACAATTTGCAATGGACGTCATCATGGTACTGCGTCCCACTGCGCAAGCCGTAAATTGCGGCATTGCACAATGGGGTGGGCTTTGGACACAAAGAAGCGATTTCCATGGACCTGCCCTTCGGGATCTCCCAGGGAGGACTTCTTAAATGTTGGCATATATTTTCCCAAAGGTTAACTACCTCCCCAATGGTGTGGAGGGACATCCTGATTCAAGGACCACAAAAAGGGTGGGGCTTAACAGGACAGTGGGTGGAGTTTTGTAGTAATTTTCCCCTTTCTGGTTGCAGTATGTTGGGAATGAGGGCAAGTCTTATTCTGTCCCACGTTCAGGATTATAAATGTTGGGTAAGCCACTAATAGCAGCTATTCAGCTTTTTATCATTGCTACATTATCCTGATTAGAAAATCTCAGTGTTCAAGTGATGCTTTGTGATACTGGGATGAGGGCTTGTTCAAATTAGCTTTTGTTATATACTGCACATAAAAGCATTCAGGGTGGAAGACAATACTAAATTACTGCCAAAGCAGCTAGCTTGTTTTGCAGCTGAATATAAGCTATTGTTCTGTGTTACCAGCCATCCTTCACAAACCACCACTATAACAGACCGATTGCAGATTTGTAAAAGAATGTTTGTTGCTCGTAGGAAAATAACATCTCTCACAGTCAGAAGTTTATTAGAAAAATCTTCTATTCTGCCATGATCCTGATATATACTGTACATATATATATATATATATATATATATATATATATATATATATATATATATATATTTCTAAAATGTATAAGTACTTTATTTTTATATAAACCAACTTCTATGTAAGGTTGAGTGGCCCTTTAATTTGGGATTAGTTCAATCAGCTTTCCCCAAATATCTCTGTAGTACAAAAACAAGGCAGCACTTGTTACAAAAGTCTGACACTAAGATTTGGAAAGAGGCTGTTCAAAGATATGAAGCCTTAGCAGCCAGTTGGGTGGTAGCTTTTGAAGTTTCACATCAGTAAGTATTTATTAGGAATGAACATTAAATCTGTTCTGTAGTGTAGTGGATGAGAAAAGCAGAACTCTACCACACATAAGAGGACACAGATTTACCCAGAAGCCTTGGAGTAGGACTCTGTAACACTTTATAAATAATGAAGCTGTATAACAAGACAATACATGGGAAAGGAGTATGATCGGAACAACTGACCTTCCTTTTGTGTCCCAGATTCCATGATACTTTGGGCACAGAACACCTTCTGCGTCTGAACTCCACCTCCGCACTGTGTCGCTTCCTCAGCCCAGGGAGTGTTGTCCTGGTCAGTGAGTAGAGACACCTGGCACTCCGTCCACTCGGAGGTCTCCCAGGAGAAACTTGCAATAAAAAACATTTACAGTAAGCTACAGCCTCACACGTACCAGCAGCAAGCTTCAGTCACTGCTAAAGGGCAGATACCATGAAATGTTAAATAAACTGGCACGGTTTAACTCCTTTGCTGCTAATGCATTTTTCTCCCTCCTATACTGAACTTATTTAGACTCTTTTGCTGATCACTTTCTGACTTCAACATCAATACAGACAGGAAATTTGCTCAATCAATTTATAGGTTAACAGCAGGCGCTTGAAAGGGTGGGGTTATCCTGAAAGGAGCAAATGCAGAGAGAAATCACCCAGCACCACTGTTAAGCAATATAAAAGCTGCTCTTTCTAATTGTACATAAAATGCAGAATTCTCAGTTAAACACATTTCATCATCACGCAGGATTTGTAGAGGGGGGTTTCCACACCACGCCCCCAGTGGGAGCAGCCAGCATGCATGGGGGCGTGGCTATACTTTTTGACAGTGGTTGGCTGCTCTCCAACTCTTCCTATCCCCATAATATACATGGGCAATGCTGCGTGCACTACTGTTCAGTGCACACAGCTCTCCCCTTTCAAGCAGAGCCGTGTGAAGCGGGGGCAGGGTCCGGCCACCTCAATTATACAGTGCCCCAGGCTAGGAGGGGGGTTTTCAGTAGAGATGAGCGGGCTCGGATTCCGCTAATCCGAGCCCACCCAAACAGTGCGGATCCGAACGGGATCCGAGCACTGTTCGGGGCCTTAATTAGAATATACGCAGCTGCAACATATAGAATTCTAAACAAATGCTATAAGTATTCTGAAATGTAACAGAGAAAAATATTCAATTTATCATGTATCAGTATTTCTAGTATAGTGTTGAGCTTTGCAGCCCCTCCCCTACACTCTGTACACCTCCACCACCATAATTTATGAAACAAACAACGTTATTGACATTTCAGTGAGATTCCAAATTGACCTGTTTCTTGCCACATAGTGGTGTATAATTTTAGACATCTTTTCTAAGGGTACAACCCTTTTACAGTGAAAACAAATGATAAATGGCAACCCCTGGTATTATCCTAGATAACGTATCACACCTCGTCTTCATGTACTGACAACACCAGAATACAGAATGAGAGAACTATGTAAAGGTCTAAAACCTCACCCACACCAGGGGCAAATGCAGGATTTGTAGAGGGGGGTTTCCACACCACGCCGCTAGTGGGCGAGATCAGCATGCATGGGGGCGTAGCTATAATTTTAGACAGTGTTTGGTTGCTCTCCAACACTTCCTATCCCCATAATATACATGGGCAATGCTGCGTGCACTACTGTTAGGTGCACACAGCTCTCTCTTTTCAAGCAGAGCTGTGTGAAGCGGGGGAAGGGTCCAGCCACCTCAATTATACAGTGCCCCAGGCTTGGAGGGGGATTTCCAGGCACTAGGTAACCCCCCTCGGTTTGCCTATGTACACAACCGTCCTAGCTCTGACCATTATTCAACATTTTGGGGAATGGTCTCCCTGTTTCCTTTCCTAGTGCCTATAATGTTTATTCTTGCTTTGCATTGAGTGTTCACAGATGACACATTGCGATCTCTCGTTCTCTAATGTTTACAATAGCGTTTCAAGTGCCTATTTACCTCATTCATTTTATATGACTGTTCCGAGACGCTGTGTACACGTCGGCTTCTCCGACTAATAAAGATTCATTTCAACGGAGTGCGGAGAGCGTTGACAATTTACAAATAAACATAATAAAGAAAGTAATTCCCCCAAAGAGATGATTATATGATCAGAGGCGACAGCCATTATCGCCGCATTAGTCCCCTCTAATGACTGACGTCTCATTCACTTTTACAGGCTGTAAAATGCCATTGGATCTTTCTGGGGAGATGTCACACCCAGGGAATTAATATTTTAGCAGGAGTGTTTGTTTGTTTGTTTTTTTTCCGCTAGGAAATAACTCACACGGATTTCTTTTGATACGGAAGCATTAATATAAACATATAATTACAGTATTGCCACAGAGCGTTCCTTTTAGCAAACCCGCGGGCTTCCCAAGTCACGAGCAGCAGGGTGTCATTAAGTGAGGAAAACGCTCAATCTGATGATCTGGTAATGACTGTAATTTGAAACAAATGTACTAATGCTGAAAGCACCGCCATACTTTGTTACAGAATTTTTTTTTATTTGCAGGAGACTTTCCAGAGAAGGAAAAAGATGTGTGTGTATATATATATATATAGAGAGAGAGAGAGAGAGAGAGAGAGCGAGAATCTTCCTGTGGAACCACTACTACTATCGCCATGGTGATGTTACAGAGAGGATGACAGATAATGGAATTGATACATTTTATGGTGATTTGGTTGAAATGGGGTATAAAGAGGGTGCAGTGTATCAGGTTCTGAAAGGAATGCAGCCTATCCGCAGGCAGAGATCTGGACATATTGGGCAGAAATGACCACAAGCGTATCGTATCAATGGTTTTGCTGTACCACCGTGAGTGTATATAGGCTTTGTGCAGGAAACAGGTTCACATACTAGGCTAAGTTCGATTGGACGATCAAGCTGTGCTGTATCCCTATGGACCAATTGGGGGATCTAGAGGGAAAAGGAGGCAAATTGGAAGCCACAAACTGAGTTATATGGGGGTCTCTGACCCCGTGACCCTCAGGCATTCTCAACAACTGAGAAACAGACAGAATAAGTCCATTTCTATTTTTCTTTACTCTAATTTTGTTCTGAAGACTAAACCGAATCCTGGTTCATAATACCGGTGGCCGTCATAATCGCGGCAGAGGAAGTGCCGGCACTGCCGTCATGAAAATCTTGGCACGCTAAATGCCGACACTACTATTATGCGGACAATGTCTACAGTGCGATTGGCGAGTTGCACAATGTCGCAATGACAATGCCGACATTAAAAGACCAATGCCGTAGGGTCCGTTGTATAATATTGATAGGTGGGGTTGGGGCAGAAAGAATGCAATTAGACGATATAAATTAAAATAATAACTCTCTGACGAATGATAAGCTCTGCAATCTGACTTAATAACACCTTCATATAAAAAAGTTAAAGTACTCTAATTAGAATATTGTTATATCTCGCTTCCATTAGACAAACACAAAGAGAATATACACAGTATAGGAATAGAGTGGCTTTCAGTAATAATCTGGTCTCTCTCACTCTGTTCCACTATTTTTAGACACAATAAACTTCAGCCATTTGTTCAGTTTTTCAAACAACAACTTTTCATTTATAATCGATAAGAGCAATAGCTTCCTATTCTCTCTTAACCTCTCAATAAATACATCCTCTAGAAAAGGAAACAATGTTTGTTATGTTTAATGGAGTGAAGAAAATGCATTATTAGGCACTTATAGTACATTAGCTTGTAAAGCGGAGAAACCATCTTATATTATTATCTTTGGAAAAAGGAATAAAAATAAATTGCAATTGTGTTTGCAGACTGAGAAATTTATTTGACAGCTAAAAAGTATGTTACTTTTTTCGAACTTCATGCGGAAAGTTGTAAAACACTAAATAAAGGCGGTAACTGGTTCTAGGAAAGGAAATTCTGGGACACAATCCCATCACTGATTGTTCTGATAGTGTAATGAACAGTAGATCAATGCTCTTCCTCTATCAGTGTTGGTTATGACATCCTGTAAAGTCTGCGCTACAGGGATGGGTAGCTAAATTAAAGTCAACTATTGCAAAAATATTTTTTTCAAAAACTAAGCATAACTGTACTAGAGCAAAATATTAAGTTTTTAATATTCATTATATATATATATATATACTTACCAACTCTCGTGGAATGACCAGAGTGGTATTTTTTTTGGTATGTGTGGGGAGAGGGGTTATCCCAGATTCCCGCGAGAGTCGGTCTCCCTCCAGTATCCTGCATCTCTTTCTTTGGAAGTGGGTGGGGTCTTGATGATGCGATGAACTGGGAATCGCGCTATTGTGGCCCACTAAACAGCAATGTAGCTTACGTCATCAGGCCCCTTCACTACAATATCAGTTATCATATCTATAATTAATATATATATATATATATATATATATATATATAAATATATATATATATATATATATATATATATACAAGTTAACCCGTGCATGATACTCATGCATTCTAGTCAAATCAAGCTACTTAAGGTGTTAAAAAGGTTTTTGTCATGCATTTGGGCCTAGCACAGGCCTCCTCAGGGGAAGAGCGTTACTTCCCGACGCAAGCGCCCTTTTTTAACGTGGTTTTGTCCACATGTCACCACCTCATCATTTTTCTCCATCACCTCATCCTTCATCTTCATCGCCACATCCTTCATCAAGCTACTTAAGGTGTTAAAAACTCCCCACTGTCACCCCCGGCAACCACCAACCTCTCCCAACTGTCACTTCTCCTTCAAGAAATATATAGGTCAGTGTATAACTCTGCCCAGCAGGTGGCGCTGCAGCTTGGTTTTTTTTCCCCACACACGCCACTAGGCATTTATATAGTAGATATATATGGAATAAAGAATTTATAATTTGTAAAAGCCCTGTGGGTGTCTCCTAATTATACTATTTCATACATCCATGGTTTTGGAGTTCCTGCACCCAGGCTTGATTTGACATATATATATATATATATATATATATATATATATATATATATATATATATTCAGCACTCACAGCCTTTATATTTGCTGTGAATTATGTTTGCAGCTATGTGCAGTAAACTGTGTCATTTATGTGTCCTTTTGTTAAAGGCTTTCTCCACGCTAAGTACAAACACAAAACAAAGCTATACACTGCTTGCAGGCAGCACAGTGTAAAATAGGGCAGCCAGGGGTGAGTATAATTATTAAACTTTGTGCTGCCTGCAAGCAGGATATAGTTATTTTGTTTTATGGAGAAAGCCATTAAAGCTGAACTAGCATGTATTAGATACATTTATTTTTTCCTATGAAGACACTACATCTCCCAACCCCAGCCGAAAACCCTGTGGAAGGATTAGAGGGAGAACCAATCAGAAGCCACAATCAAGAGATTGAGGCTTGTGATTGGTCCTCCAGCTCACACATCCCCTTCAGTTGTAGCTCCTGTCTAACTTCAGCTATTAAAATTCAAAAATTAATAAGAATGATTTGCATTTGTATCATGATGAGAGGCCGTATACCTGTGACATGGTGTTATCTAAAATTGGGATTCAAACACTATTGAACAATAAAGTATAAGAGATACACAGTAATCTGTAATTCAACAAAGAACTGTAGCGTTGGAACATTTCCTGACTATCTTTAAGATAGACACACATGGACATCCTGGTGTGCATTCAAGCCAGGAATGTAGTGGTCAAGATAACACCTTCCCCCTGCCAAACTAGTAAGAGGGTATATACCTGAGACATGGCGGCTCACGTCCTCCTGTATTACAGGTTTCCATCTCTTCCAATGCAGGGCAAGGTTTCCCTCCTCCGATCGCTATGTGTTTAACATCCCTCCTCCTTCTCCGTAAGCCAAGAACTGTCCCTCCAGGCTGACAGGTCTTAGAACACAGACTCCACTCCGACCACTCCGACACTTCGCAGTCTTTTGGCATTATACAAGATTGGTAATGTAGAGGCATGTTGTCCTGGGTGCAGATGCTGGGACAACAGATAACATCAACTAATTTATGTACCTCCTTTTCTTATTACCAGCATTTTAATTAGTAAGGGATGGCTGAATCAGTACTGGGACCCATTTCCATAGTGTGATAATGTTCTACTCCCACTTTTTCCCAATTGAGAAAGCAATGGTTAATTGTTGTAAAAGGGAAAAGCCACCATTGAAGGTAGGGACAGGGTTTTAAAAGAAAGATACTCTTTATTCCCTCAGGTTACTTGAGAGATGAACTGAACCAACATTCATAAGAATGGACCAAATTAGCCAAATATACTAATCAGTGACTGGAAATCAATGTGTCTTTCCACTAACCGCCTCTCCCTGCTTTCCTCACCGGTCTAGAGCGCAGGGAGCACTACCGATCAGCAGGGGGCAGCAGTGGAGAGAATGAATTTTGCCTAGAAGGTGTTTAACAGGTTAACCGCTCTCCTGGCTAGACACTCTCCAGGGGGCAAGGTTTTTATTGATCACTTTCTATGAATATCTAGGTAGTTATATAAGTGCTATTTAAAGTTTCTCTTTTTATTTGTTTTAAATAAAAATGACCTATTTCAACCCAGTTAATTACAACTGGAACATAAGTGAGTGGAAACAGGAACAGATCATTATCACATTGAAAACAGGCAGCTAGCAATACTTAAATAGTACTCATGTACAAATCATGTCTGTCGCCCGTTATATCAGGAGATCAAGAGATAGAGAAGGGATGATTGACCATGTGAAATAGCAACCATTAAAATAACTAAGGATATAAGTTTTCCAAACAACATAGACACATATCCCTTATGTCTGAATGTTTCTCAGTACAACATACGTATCAGAAGCCTCATTTCCGAGTTGAAATTGCCATAATGATGTATTTATTAAAATATAAGCCATACAGGACAAATTACGAATAAGGGGTTGTGCAAAGACTCAGTAGAATAAGGATCCATTCTTGTTTTGTGACATAATTGTTCAATCTGAGGTATTAACTCAAACATCAAAATGTACAATTATGACACTTGAAATCCAGACAACCCTGTCGTCACATTACGCCCCTGAGTTAATGACAACTTTAATCAAGCTACATTGATTGGTGGACAACAATAAAGGGTGATGTAATATTTTGGGGGAGTGTCTTCTAAAATTGTGATATGGCTGGGTTGGTCATGATGGGGCCGTGGTCAAAATTGCCCCTTTTTCAATTTAAGAATGTTGGGCGTTATCATTAATATGTTGGTTGAAAATAGGTCTTACCTGAGCAGAGCATTCTTTCCATCATTTTGCATACACTGCACTTGCCTTGTTTGATAACCAATTTCCAAATCCCACATGTCAGAGCCCTCGGGGGACCTAGGTCCTTGCTGTCTGAATGTGCTTCTTTCCCCAGAGTCCGAGCCAAAATCCAACATTGTTCTTCCACTCAAATTGATTTCTTTTAAATGAGGCAGCCTACACTCACTCCAAGGTCCAACTTTTAGGCTGTATGTATATTCTTCTTCTCCAAAAGAGCAGAAACCGTGAAATGGACAAGCCCTCCATTCTGTGAGGTTAGGGCAGTCCGAGCCACCATATAGAGGAGCAGATATGACTGAACGAGTGACGTATTGGAGATGGTTCCCACAGGTTTTACTGCATGCGGACCACGGGGAGAATTCGGACACTATACAATCCTGGGGGCAAGGTACCAGACAAGATTGTTCGGCTGGTGGCCGCGCCATAAAATGTTCGCAGATTTCAGTATGAGTGATGGACCTGTTGGCCTTGTGGACACAATCCACTTCTCTATGCTGCAAACCGCGTTGGGCAGTAACACAGTCCGAACTTCTCGTCTTCACCTCATTGTGGGAATAAGGCACGAGAACGCACGTGTCCCATTCTGAGACCTCCCACTGAAAGAGGTCTCGGTGCCAGTCGCAAATTTTAAAGCAGTTCCTCTGGCTTGCTGGCTCATCCTGTGGCTCACAGTTTGAGATGTGAGTAACCCAAGTCTCGCCATGTACGCACCAAACCGACCGGCTCTGCAGCCCACCGGGTCCACATTCACCAATGCATTGACCCCATGCACCTGGAAAATAGAAACATTCATCAGCTGTGACTAGTTCAACATGAAACCATATCAAATCAAACGTAATATCATCTAAGCTTAAATACTGTAGGAATTTACTTTGTTACGACATAGATAGCCCAGGCGGAGAGTGTCTTTTGGTTGGGTGAGCCCTCCACACAAAATCTTGATCCTACTTGGTGCTCTCAGTTACCTTCTTAACTTCTTACCTTAAACTTAAGACAAGAACCTAACATTCTTCCATAAATATCTTATTGTAATATTATATACATGAAAACTAATTTTGCTTTAGAAATGACAGAAAATACATTTTCTCCGCTCCAAACACCCAGCTGCTCATCCTGGTTCTTAAATGACCATAGTCGGTCAATTATATAATAGCGTTTAGTTAAAAAGAAAAGGATGACAGCAATAGGCGGACAAATATCTCGTTGCAAAATGAAACTCTTACATTGTGATTGTTCAGTATTATAAACAGCGAGAGACCTGTCATTGTTTGGTGCTGTGAGTCTTATCTGAGAAATGTGGGTTTCTGTAGCTTAGTCATTTTTCATATTCCAGGATTTCAGCACTTCTCAAGGTCACAGTCAAATCACAAAGACAGAGCATTATTTAATAAAAGGCATGGAAAAAATGTTCCAGAAAAGTAAATTAGTGAGACTATATATGTACTGCATCAATGGATAATGTAGCATTGCCAACACAAGTACACAACATTTTTATACATTTAGTTATTATATGGAAATAAACAATCATTAAGGATAACAGAGGGCTGGTGTTGGCCAGAAGACATACAGTAAAATAAAATGAAGTTGGGTGCAACGTAAAACCTAATAATGCCAGGTTTGTTATTAACGGTTTGTCAACCTATCAGAAAGATTTTGGGGGGGCGGCCTGTTTCATAAGCATAAATATAGACTGGATACTTTCTCCTTCACTGGAAATGTTCCCTTCCACCCGGTCCCTTATTTTTGATCATCATGTTGAATTATTGTTCAATCACTAATTTTATTTCAGGTGGATCTTGGTGTGGCGGAAAAATCTTTGTAGTAACAATCCATCTTGGGGAATTATGGGGCACTGCTTTTTGTGGGCAGACCCCAACTACTAAGCCAAAAGAAGGAGAGTCTAGTTCTGCTGCCTAGAACTGTCAAAGTACGTTTTGATTGGTTACTACAATTTGGTAGGATGGATGGCTGGTAGCTGATTGGGCAATCACTAGGCAACTTAGGAAATAAACAGCCAACATTCTGTATGCAGCATCCAGTGTGGATTTGTATACAATGTATCCAGTCAGCCCTAAACAATACCCTAGTTGTTTAATAAAGATTTTGGTTTGTGTTTGGAGACTTAAACAGGCAGAAATATAGGTAAAGTTTGTACAAATGTAAATACGTTAGACACTATTTATTTCAGGGCTGTTGTGATCAGTAGCCGGTAGCTGTAAGTGGGTCCTGTCTTTTCCTATTCAAACTCAAGTATGTCCTGGACAAAACATATTAATCAAGCCTTAAATAATGCAGAAATGTCTGTTTATATATGGTTTAGACAAAAGTTAATTTAGAGGGCTAATTCACATTTGATGGATGCAGGAGATATCAGAGATATCTCCTGCATTAGACAAACTATCGCACAAACTATCTGGTCCCACCACTGGCTTGGACAGACTTCACATGGAGTCAAATAACGGACTATGGGGGCTTCCCTGAGTGTAACCTTGTCTTATACAGTCCTGCAGAAACACATATATAAGCCTCTTATCTACCTTGATGATGATTAATAAATGAATGGACGGTACTTCTCTCTTACCCTGTGCAGGCTCCTGTCACTGCTCTGAGTTGAGTCATTATTTCCAGCTACTGCCCAATAATTGCACTTTGTGTTTGTTTTACTCGGGAAATTAAAAACATTTTTCAAACATTTCTTCATTCTAACTTTTTTTCTATTAAAACCTAATAAGACCATCTGCTCTTGGCTGTTAAAGCAGAACACCCATCTGTTTAAAGGCGCTGTTGTGCGAACACCAAGTGTTGTGTGTAATTAATGTTACTTAAAAAATACTGTCTGCATACACAGTACACATGCTGAAGTTCAGGATCACAGTGTAGCAGGTATATTTTTAACAAGGAGTCAACTGAGGTTAGTAGCTATCAGACTGCAGTGTTGCGGTATCACATCGCAGCCAATCAGATTTGCATATTTAACTTGCATTAGCGAGTGCTTGAATACTGAGGGATCGTACACATGAGCGATATCTACTCACCAGTTTGTTTCATTTGGAACGAAAGTTGAGAAAATGTTTTTGTGGACGAACCCATATAGAGATTGTCCCCTGATTATACTAAAATCTATGAAATGCTTAACGGCTGATAACCTTTCCTTACGTTATACTCTTAAACCATTTAAATCTAACCATAAAATAAAACACAGACAACTTAAATGTGGCGAAAGAGAGCAGTCAGAGTCTACATCCGCCAGGCAAACCAGGATGCCCCAGCATTTACCATGGGACATCCGCAAACAGGGGACAACCAGCACACCGCAAGGTGCACATATCTACCTCAATGGGGCCACCGCCCCGGACACTACAGAACCCTCACCCTTTCTAGGCTAATGGCAGCAACCACAAGCCAACCCGCTACTAGCCCATTCCATTGAAAAAAGGTGGGTTAAGTGTGCCCGCTACCGTAATGTGCCCTTACCACCGTCGAGTGCCCTGCGATTTCCGGCCACTGCCACTCCAACACAACCACAAAAACCAAACCATACCAGTACTGCATAACCGGTACTGCATAACACTGAAACAATAAACCATCAAACAACCATCAACAGGGAGGGAGGGTGGGCAACGTCCAGCTGCACAAGAGACTGTTTCTTCTCCACCTAAATATAACTTCCATAACCCCTCCCCATCATCATCACCATTTATTTATATAGCGCCACTAATTCCGCAGCGCTGTACAGAGAACTCACTCACATCAGTCCCTGCCCCATTGGAGCTTACAGTCTAAATTCCCTAATATACACACACACACACACACATACACACACACACACTCTCACACACAGACTAGGGTCAATTTCATAGCACCTACCAGTATGTTTTTGGAGTGTGGGAGGAAACCGGAGCACCCGGAGGAAACCCACGCAAACACGGGGAGAACATACAAACTCCACACAGATAAGGCCATGGTCAGGAATTGAACTCATGACCCCAATGCTGTAAGGCAGAAGCGCTAACCACCCGGCCGCCGTGCTGCCCTATGACTCAGATGGGCGTTCTTCCACAGGCAAAACTATTAACCCCCAGAGTACCAATACAGTCCAATACAGCCCTCAGTTCCTATACTTCATCTGTTCAACAAACCAGACAAAATGACATTCCCAGGATAATCCTTTCACACTGACTCACCTGATAGGGTATCTGAGAATCCCCGAATTACCCAAAGCTGGGACACCCAGGGATAAGATTGCAACTGACTATATTGATTAGGACCCCCTAGATCTGTGATGGGCACCAGGCTGCCCTCTGAGCCTTCACCTTCACACCCAGCTCCTGCCTGCTCTAATGTCAGATTTGTTTGTTACAGCTTGTAACAATTGTCTATCTTACATTAAAATGCCTGTTGATACGTTATTACAGATAGGTGTCTCTCTCTCTGATTAAATTTATTGGTTTAATTTATCACTGAGATTGAGGGTGATGTGTGGCCCCTTTGAAGGTTAGAGGGCCGTCCTTGCAGCCCCCGAATTATATCAGGTTGGCTATGACTGCTCTAGATCTTAGGACTATACTTGTATTTGTTATTGAAGAAATGTCATTCTGTCCTAGAGGCTAACTTATCAAAGTGTGAAATTACCATTTTCTGCATCTAATGCACCCATGTTTATTTAACGCCAACTTTTCACAAACGCCACAATTAATTTGAGCTCCTCCAGACACAAACAATTTTGTTGAAGGCGTCTGTCACTTATACGTTGCATTAAAAAAAGTCCCCCTTAATTTTAACTTTTTTTCTATAAGGTTATTATTTTGTTATTTTCTTTTGTTTTGCTTTTTGCACATTTTTTGCCTTTTTTGGCCTGTTTCTTGAACAATTACACTGCGAGGCGATATACAATGCCATTATTGAGCTGCTGAGCTTTTTATTGCCTATGATAAGTAGTTGAATAAAAATGGTCTTCCTACAGCAATACACAATAAACAAAATTGAGGAAGATAATGTGGAATTTAACGCAGAGGACCCTTAACAAACTTCGATGAATAGTCCTTTTAAGATGCCTATACAAGATGCGGCTATGACGGCCCCAATGCAGTGTGTGTGCACGAAAAAGTCTGCTAATACTCTGCAACATCTAATCTGCAAAGCTCAACTGTCGATCGGGGGCCGGTGGAAAATGCGTCTGGACAATAACTGCTATCTCACCAGCGTCCAATCACAGTAGCTGCACCCCATGGGTTTCAATATGTTTAGCTGACAATAATTAGCAGCCCTACAATGAACAGATGGGAAGCCAAAAAGTCAATGTAAGTAATTAGGAATAAAGCAAACCACGGTGACACTAGCAATTCTTCTTAAGGCTTTGTATGTAAATACTGTTTACTTGGGTACCGTAAAGAGTTAAGAAGTCTTCACCGTATTTCAGTCAACAGAACCATACAAGAAATCGTGAGATTTGGCCGTGTCAGTCATCCATTCAGTGATCTTTAAAGACAGCAACACATTGAATGTGCAATCACATAAGGAAGACCGGTAGAAGACAACTTGTATTGTTGCATGAAATGTGTTTACAATATAAACCAGCGAAATCAATGCTTTTAGTATTAGATAGGAGGCAATTGTCAACCTAAACTTTCTTTTTTAATGAAATGAGAATTGATTTTTTTTTTTATCCTTTTGAATCATGGCCTCAGAGCAATTTCTTCTTGTCGAAGGTTCTCACATTTAATTTGGATGTATGCTGAGGGAAGAGCACTTATAAATCAGCCCAGGAGAGCTCTTTAGCAGGATAAAGTGTAATTGCTGCACGATACATAAATAAATATAAGGTATCGCATAGCGTTACTGTGTTTATACACCAAGGCAGAACATAGACCCCCCAGCAGTTAGATTCCCGTCAATATAAAGCAGATAAGCACCAAGCTTCTGTTTTCCGCACTAATATTAGATGAATCTTGGGGGTGCCTGAAACACTGGCTGCCTCTATGTCAGAGTTATACTGGGAGTGTGAGGGTTGGCTATAATGTCACGCCATTCTCCTGGTGGGAGGAGCTGAACATGCGCCCCCCCCCCCCCTCTAGCAGGGGAGGGCTGGCAACTTTTATCCCAGGGTCCAAGACTCGACTTAGCAGCCTATTAGGAGCATTTTAAAGGGAAAAAATGCAGGTGGCAGAGTGACCCTTCCCAATATTGCCCACTGTGGGACCGGCTCGGTGGGCAGATGCCCCTTGCCCCCAACTCCAGCCTGCCCCCCCCCCCCCCAGTGAGGATGAGGGTGCTGCCGGCACGGTTAAGAAGCAAAAAACGTCATTCATGTAAGTGCAAAAATGCATCCCCAAATACATTTCTATCTGCACATTTATCTGACCTGCGGCTACGTAAATTCAATCTCCTGTTTTAGGAATGGCCCTTGTAAAGCCAGTGTGCACCTCCTTTGGCTATATTGTGAGTCCATCTGGGAATTTCTTTGGGGAATACAGTAAAAATATCACAATCTCTGCCTCCTCCTACTTTGAATTATTGCTCAGTTTTGGTTCATTTATGTGTTTAAATTAATCATGGGATATCAGGGGGGTAAATGTATCAAGCTGAGAGTTTTCCGGTGGGCTTGAAAAGTGGAGATGTTGCCTATAGCAACCAATCAGATTCTAGCTATCATATTGTAGAATGTACTAGATAAATGATAGCTAGAATCTGATTGGTTGCTATTGGCAACATCTCCACTTTTCAAGCCCACTGAATACTGGCAGCTTGATAAATATACCCCCAGGACTGTCTGTATTATCTGCTTAAATATTGTACATTTCCATGTTTGTTCCTATTTGCTCCCAACTGCCCCGGGTATAAAGAATACAGTGCATAGAGGTGGTCTGGCCAACCTGTGGCTCTCCAGGTGTAGTGAAACTACAAGCCCCAGCATGCTCTGCTAGCAGATTGCCAGCTGATAACTGGCAAGGTATGCTGGGACTTATAGTTTCACAACACCTGGAGAGCCACAGGTTGGCCAGGCCTGGCCATAGAGTAATATAAACTACAGAGAAATAAATACATTGCATTGACGAACTGCTGAGAACACATAAGCAAGAGGTCCATGATCCAAGGAGCCATAGTTGCGTACTCTCCCGGAAGGTCTGGGAGACTCACGAATTTCTGGAAGTCCTCCAGGACGCCCGGGAGAGCAGGCAATTCTCCCTGATCCTGGTCGGCTGTGTAAACTAAGCAGAGGGGGCAGGGCTTCGTGGCATCATGGACGCGTCATCGTGCCCCGCCCCCTTATTTTTATTGGTTCATAGTAGTGATGTCCATTTTGGGGGCGGGGCTAATGACGCGATTCTTTGAGCCCCGTCCCCACACACCCAACTGCACCCTCTCGGGAAACACCTTGACAAGTATGCAAGGAGCTAACAGTCTCACTTGATTGGAAATTAATTTAAGTAGGGCCACTCTGCCTATTGTCTACTACTCAAGTGTTGCTGAATTTGTTTTTGTTGAATATTGGCACACAATGCCACTAAAAAGTCAAAAGAATGAAAAAAAGAACAAGTTGTGGAACACACAGCAAGCATGACACTAATATTTTTAGAGTACTACTAAAATCTTTGTTAATGGTGACAGGCAGAACTTTAACATTACTAAGTGTTTTGCTTTACTAGTCCCGGGAGCTTACAGTTTACAAGGCGGCAATTACATTGTGACTATACTCCCTTTACACTCACAAAGATCGATGTACAGTAACTCCCAAATGAGAAGCGAACATCTGTGAAATTTTGGAAAAAAAATCTAAATAATGCTCAGAAGCTGGAACGCACCCCACATGAAAAGATTCTCAAACGTGTACTCTCTTTCCTTTGGGTTTATATATTATGTAGGCAAAAAAGTCATTATGTTTCAAGATTTCTTCAAAGATACAAGGACTGAATAGAATCAAATGACTTTTCTTTTGTGTTTCTTTTATGTAATGTGCGGCTGATAAGAAAATTGCCAGAAGTCCTCAAACAGACTCAAAGAAAGTTACTGAGATGGAAAAGTGTGGTAATAGGAACGAGCTGAACTACCCGAAAATAGTGGTCAAGTTGTTGTGTAGAAAGTGCACAGTAAAAAGGGTATTTAATTAGATGAGCTATATATTATATACTGCACTAAAAGCATTAGAACAGTTATTTAAGATATTCCCTGTATGCAATAGTTACTTCTAAATAGGAGAATAGACTTCTGGGTAATCATCATCAACATTTATATATAGCGTCAGCGAATTCCGTAGCGCTTTACAATTAGGAACCAATATTAATAAAATAATACTGGGTAATACATACAGACATAGAGGAAAGAGGGGCTTGCTCGCAGGTTTACAGTCTATGGGACAATGGGAGTTTGATACACAAGGGTAAGTGCTACATCATATTGCACACTGGACCAGCTAGAATACAAAGGTAAAAAGTATTGAGTGGGCTGTGTGATCAGTCACACAGCAATGTTGGTCAGAGGGTTGCTGTCTTGTGTTACCTGTGTAGAGGGTGGTAATAGGGTAACCTAGGGAGATTAAGATGGTGGTTGAGGAATATTATAAGCTTGTCTGAAGAGGAAGGTTTTCAGAGAAGGTTTTGAAGACTAGAGGAAAGTCTTACTGTGCGAGGGAGGGAATTCCATAAAGTGGGTGCAGCCCGAAAAAAGTCCTGTAACTGGTAATGGGAGGATGTGATGAGAGTGGAAGAGAGACAAAGATCTTGTGCAGAACGGAGGACGAGTTGGGAGATATTTTGAGACAAGTGAGATGTATGTTGGTGCAATTTTGTTGACGGACTTGTATGTTAGTAGAAGAATTTTATATGGGTAATCCTGAAAAGAAATGGTGTGACTGTATATTGTCCCTACGATGTAGCTCAAAGATCTCCATAATTCTTTTTGTTGTTTCAGCTAAGTTGTCTTTGTAGCTTGACATGCTGATCAGAAAACCCTATCCTGCACTGAGGATTAACCAATTAGAGGGGAGGTGGATTTATTTAAATCACTAACTAAAGTGAAAGTGGGAATTAGTGAGTTTTCTGCTAAATGAAGGCATTTGCACTAATCCAAACAAACTTTGTAACTCATATGAAAAGCCACTGAACCTGTTTCTCCCTACTTGACGTGTTTAGGAAACTACTTGATGGTTTGAAAGCGTGATCAATCAGCTCATATGAGTTGTAACTAAATTTGTCTTTTCAATTGCTCTGTTTTGAGGCTGTTGTTTACTTTAACCCTTGCACACAATTGCTAGCAAACACTGCTCTGTAAGTGTGCCTGAATAGATGTTAGCTTATTAGTGCCCTTTATTTAAACTGGCTCAGATCTTTAATATTATTATTGACAATAATACTTAAGGCACCACAGTGCCGGACAATGGGGAAAACAAGCCATACATAAATCAGAGACAAACAAGATAGACAGAGCAAAAATGCAGGCATGGAAACAAAGGGTATGGAGGACCCTACTCACGAGAGAGTTTACAGTCTAATGGGAAGAGGGCACAGCTGAAAGTAGAGGAGCGAGTGTGGCTCAGAGTGGAGATTGGGACAGGTGTGAGGGTGCATTAGTGTGAGTAGTATACCCCCCCCCCCCCCCTCCACCAGACACACCCAACCCACTCCCTCTTCCTTGTTGCATTTCAAAACTAACTCTACTATTTTTACCCGATTTCGACGGTAACCACAGGCCAGAAACAAACTACCACAACTAGACCCTACGGACAACAACCAAGGAAACTCATCCAGTCAACCAACTGCAGCCTGCGCTCCACGACTGTGAACAGGTAAACCATGTACAGAAGACCCTGCCGCGCTCGATGTGCCCACAACGTGTCACCAGGGGGACACAATGGTTTCTGCTTTGCATTGAGAGATACGGTTTTCCCAATCAGTGCAATTCTGGTGAGAATCACCAGTTCTGTCCAATTTTGCAATACAAACAATAGTAACAAAAAAATGGCTCTTTATTTTCCCTTTATTTTAACTGACCTCCAACTTTGAAATGGAAATTTTTACATATACATTTAATTAAACTGTGACCCTTTGCCAAATTTAAACTGGTGCCCGTGTGGTTATTTATAATATGAATACAGTAAAAGGATGAACATTAGAAGGAGGTTACAACATACTTAACAAACTTTTTGTAGTTGCCGGAGGAGGTGGGTGTGAGGGGGGCGGGCTCCGAAAATCGCGTCATTTTGGACCCGTGACGTAATGATGCAAACGCGTCATATTACAACGGGGAGCGGGATCAAGTGCCATGATTCCTGGAGAATCGCGGCATTTTGGACCTAATTCTGCCCACTTCACTAGGAAGTGGGCAGATGCGCGAGATTGCCATACTCTCCCGGGAGTCCGTGAGGCTCAACTGAAACGCATGAGTCTCCCGGACATTCCGGGAGAGTTGGCAAGTATGGGTTGCAATCGTACAAGTTTACAATCCCATAGATTGTAAGCTTGCGAGCAGGGTCTTCTCACCTCTTTGTCTGTTTTACCCCGTTTGTTTATTAGTTTACTGTATTTGTTCCCAATTGTAAAGCGCTACGGAATATGTTGGCGCTGTATAAATAAATGATGATGATGATGATGATTATGAGGTTGGGTGCATGAAAAGGGGAACATCAACACTACGCAGTTTATTGCTTCTTGAATGTTATGCATTTTGCCTTTGTACTGTGCTTGTTGGACCTTTGTGCTTAATGCCTCTAATTCCCACCTGCACCACGCCGTATAAATAAATAATAATAATACTTTAAAACCATTGTTTCCACATTGAAAAGACTATAGGCCTCTTTCACATAAAATCATCATGCTATTTGAGTATTACACTTACTTCTGCAATCTGGAAACCTGCAGAGCAATTAAATTTTGATTGATCAAGTGGTTTTCTCATCTCTTCTCTGATCAATACCAGGAAAGGGGAATTCAAGTTTCAATGGAAGAGGAGTCATTTTTGTAACACTGAGCAATGCCCAGTGCACAGATATGGGATAATGACTCCAGGACTTCATCATTAAAACAGATTGTGTACAGAGACTCCTCTCTGACACTGTGAAGACCAAGCGGGGAATTTAACAGACCCGTGCAAGACGGAGTCTATTTTTATCATCCCAGGTTCAATATGGTAAGAATCCATTAGTGGATAATTAATAGTTCATTAACTTTCATTCATTAGAATGGATGTTAAGACATGATTACCATATTGAATGAAAAGAGTCAGGAGCATTCTTAAATACAGATGGGACGTGCCCCAATATTGAAAAAGTCAACAAAAGTCGGAGAGAAGAAAAAAGATGGATTAAATGAGAAAGAAATTAAATGACAAGACAGGATATAATGAGAAGGGAATTGGGTACTATAGTCCATGGTTGATCACCGTATGTCAACTCCTCTGTACATATCATATTATCTATAATAATGTTGTATAATTCATGAGGCATAGTGGACACACACACACACACACACACACACACACACACACAGTTCTTCTGCTTTTAGGTGTCTTCTGAACATTGGTGCCCCAAGCAACCCTCTAGGTTCACTTAATGCTAGCATTGGCCCGAGAGCCATCCAGGTGCATCTGTTAATAGAATGGCCCTAAGTCTAATCAATGAGAGTACCAACATTGTGTCACATCTAGAAAGTTGCAACTGAGTGCAAAGTTTACAATTATCATCATTATTTTTTCATTTATAAAACGGTAAAGGTTAACGAGGTCAACAATCCAGACAGGTAATATTTACTATGGGAGGCCCAGACTTACCCTAACCCTAATGACCTCCTATTTCCGCATCTTTAAAAAAAAAGTTGCACAATCAATGAACAGGAATGGTGCAAATAATGGGAGGAGCAACTCGCTGCAGAAGTGGAGAACACAGGATGCCCCTCCCACTCGTGCATCTGTTCCAGTTAAATGACCCCTAGGGGTATATTTACTAAACTGCGTGTTTGAAAAAGTGGAGATGTTGTCTATAGCAACCAATCAGATTCTAGCTAACATTTATTTAGGACATTGTACAAAATGACAGCTAGAATCTGATTGGTTGTCAACTTGCTATAGGCAACATCTCCACTTTTTCAAACCGGTAGCTTAGTAAATATACCCGTAGGACTGATCTTTCCTCGCATGCTCTTTGTACTTAGTGTAAGCACCCGTGTATCCAGTCATGCTTCGTCTACCTTTTTATTTATGTACCTTTCCTGAACTCTCTTCTTTTCTTTTAGCTTTTCTTCTTTCTGTTAAGTACATTAAATAAATCATACAGACATTCATAACAGCGGGCAAACATTGCCTTAATAAGTAGTACAGAGAGCACAGAAGAAAAGGCAAAGACCTCTAACACATTAAGTGCAAATGTAAACAATATTCAACAATAACTCTTCATTCTCCAGTGACATTGCTCAGCGCCATTGCTCACACAGAAACAGGAGTAGCAGTGTTCTTGTCACTCTCCAGTCTCCAGTGACATTGCTCAGTACCATTGCTCACACAGAAACAGGGGTAGCAGTGTTCTTGTTACACTCCAGTCTCCAGTGACATTGCTCAGTACCATTGCTCACACAGAAACAAGGGTAGCAGTGTTCTTGTTACACTCCAGTCTCCAGTGACATTGCTCATACAGAAACAAGGGTAGCAGTGTTCCTGCCACTCTCCAGTCTCCAGTGCCATTGCTCATACAGAAACAGGAGGGATAGCAGTGTACTTGTCACTTGACAAAATTTGACTGGAAATAATGTTATTGAGGTTAATAATAATGTAGGAACAAAAAAAGGGCCAAATTATGTGATTTTAGCAAAAAAGATAAGGGTTTTAGAAAAAAAAATAGGGATCCAAAACCAAAACCAAAACATACGAGGGTGGTTTTGCCAAAACCCACAAAAAACAAGGTTAATCCAGATCCAAAACCAAAACACGGGGGTCAGTGAGCATCTCTACTATTTACATGATTTTTACCAAATAAAATCCAATTTGCACTATAGGAGATTGTCTTATTATTGCAGCAGTTCTTCAGCTTCCAGGAGAACCTACATATTGCCGTATGGAGAATAGTGATATCATGCTTTACATCACTCTACATTTGTAAGTGTACGTATACCTTTATTTATCCTGTTGCTTAAATTTGCACTTGATTTATTTCAGCGCTCTTCATCCTACTTAAAACTCCAACTACACTAAACTTGGTCCCCCGGTGCAGCAGCAAATACCCTCCAGTCGGAACACCAGGGTCTACTCTTTGCAGCCATTTCCCCAGGCACCAGAGTCTATTCTGATTCTCTCACAGCTCTTCCTGAAAGCCGGCTGATGATTGGTCCTACGACTCACCCTTTCCTTTTTTACACAATATAAAGGTAGGTAACTTGATTGATTTACCAGTATTGCAGATCCAGGAGATCCCCTGGAAAAATAGATGCATTTTGCAGCTCGCAAAGGCTTCGGCTAAGGCGACACGGTGGCCCTGCCATCATCATCATCATTTATTTATATAGTGCCACTGATTCCGCAGCGCTGTACAGAGAACTCACTCACATCAGTCCCTGCCCCATTGGGGCTTACAGTCTAAATTCCCTACCACACACAGACAGAGAGAAACTAGGGTCAATTTTAATAGCAGCCAATTAACCTACCAGTGTGTGGGAGGAAAACCGGAGCACCCAGAGGAAACCCACGCAAACACGGGGAGAACATACAAGCTCCACACAGATAAGGCCATGGTCGGGAATCGAACTCATGACCCCAGAGCTTTGAGGCAGAAGTGCTAACCACTGAGCCACCGTGCTGCCCATACCACCTAGCTGGTATGACAGGTAGCAATTTTACTAGGTGGTAGTCCAGCATTAACATAAAGTTTTTTTCACAAGACATTGGAATTATTTCTACAATAAAATCTTTTTTTAATCAAAATTACTACTGAACTTTCATTAAAACAAATTAACAATCTGAGTAACTTTTTTGTTGCAAATTTGACACAATTAAAATGAAAAAAATAGTAGTTAAATTATTCCTTTTTAGAATTTTATTTTTAACTTTCATTATAATGATGTTCACCCAACAGCCCTTTTTACTTTTATTGAAATCTAAATGCGTCATAAGTTTAAACAGAGTTTCACCAGTTTTATGGAGCTCATTTGTAGAAAGAGATATTCATGGCATGTATAGTAGATCGACCATTGAAATAAGCCGTTGCTTCCTTGGCTCTGGCATTAATGTTCTGAGGAAAAGACAGAAGTTCTGATAAGGTTGTTCTACCAACTCAACAATAAACCAAACGACTTACATTTAATCAGGCCTGGGAGAAATGTAACACGAAAGGAGATTTCCACCTCATAGAAACGTAGAAATGTAGAATTTGACGGCAGATAAGAACCACTTGGCCCATCTAGACTGCCTATATTTTAACCTATGGTAACCTCAAACCCTATTTGATGCTTAGTTCTTTGTAAGGATATCCTTATGTCTATCCCAAGCATGTTTACATTGCTCTGCTATTTTACCCTCTACCAGCTCTGCTGGGAGGCTATTCCACTTATCCACTACCTTTTCTGTAAAATCATTTTTCCTCACATTTTCTCTGAACCTACTTCCCCCCAGTGTCAGTACATGTCATTGTGTTCTAATACTTCTCTTCCTTTGAAGAATGTTTCCCTCCTGCACCCTTGATAGATAAGAAAGTTTCTACCATGTCCCCCTTTCCCTTCTCTGCTCCAAACTATACATATTAAGTTCTTTTAGTCTTTTCGAGTACGTTCTGTGCTGTAGGCCATGCACCATTTTAGTTGCCCTTCTTTGTATTTATATCCTTCTGGAGATATGACCTCCAGAACTGAACACGGTATTGTAGATGAGGCCGTACCAATGACCTATACAGAGATATTATTACTTCTTTCTTTCTGCTCCTCTCCCTATGCAACCAAACATCTGACTTGTCTTTCTCATTACTTTGTTATATTGTTTACCTGCCTTTACGTCACCTGAAATAATGACTCCTAGATCCCTTTCCTCCTCAGTAGTTTCCTTTATAGTGCCCTTAATACTATATTTAGCCTTTGGGTTTCTCTAGGAACGTGGGACATTATTGAGCAGACATGGCTTTTGTCCAATAGTGCATTCTCAGACAGATGAAACCAGGCTCAACCTCTTCACATTCCTACCAAGTTCTATTCATGTTAACGACTAAATCTAGGCTAAATCTGGGACCCTGACTCAGCGTTGCATTAATAATGTAGTTCATATTTCATAATTATTACTTTCATGTTGGCCAAAAGGTAAATCATGATAACAGTTTCCCTTGACAGACGGAGGGAGCTCCGACAATTACGGATCCCAGCGGTGAGTATTTTTTCTCTCTCCTTGTATTGTCTTGTGGAATAAAGAAGGAAGTGGCAGCAGTTTTGGTTTTCATTATTTTACTCTTCGTCTAATCTAAAGTGAAGGGCAAAAAGGTTCTCAGATTAGTTCAGCACAATTGACGATAAATGTCAGGAAGGATCTCAGGCAGTCACTTATAATTTAAGGCTGATACCTGAATATCTTCTGTCTGTAGTTGTGCTGTGAAATCAAAAATAACAGGGCACCCGGAGACCAAGGTTTTACGCTGATTTGGATACGCCTGGGGGGAAGACACTTCTCTTCCTACTTTCTACAGGAACTCAGCAGAGTGTATCGAGCCATAGGACACACAAGAACTACAGCAGGAGAGAGCTAAGAAAAGAAATGGCCTCTGGGCTAACTAGACCCTTTCATGGGCTACAAATACAGATGAGCGAGATTAACTCTTCATATTTTGTCAGTCAAGCATATAAAACTGATGTTATAGTTAAAGTTGCATTATAAAGAGCACAAGCCCTTTATGGGCAGAGAAACCCAAATTGAATTTCCTTCTGTCTAATACAGATGTTACAGATTACAGTAATGGCTAATCTCTGCTTCACAAAATAAAAGAAATCTCAAAACTTGTATCACTTTTGAAAAGACAGAATTAACTGATACGATGATGATGATGATGATGATGAGAATGACAGGAAGCTGGCTAGTGCTTGATCAGACCAAGGGATGAAGACAGACAGTTCTTTCCCTCCTTGGCACTTTCACTTATTCCTCCAGACATCGCTCAAGCCTCCCTAATAGCAGTGTTTCCTTAGCGCGATCAAATCCTGTTGTTCAAAGTTTTGCTACTAGTAACAACATAGTTTTTACTGTCTCTACCGTACACTATGCAGTGGCACCAAGAAGGCAAGGGATTAATTCCTGCCTTCTGATTGATTTGTATATCTTTCCAAACATTTGTATCAAACTTTTTTTCGACCCCAAATGCACAACTGTTTTGCCTTCCCCAAATACCAATCTTTAGAACAACTCAAAATCCCTGATCCAATTCGCTCATCTCCAGTTACAAATAACTACAATGTACTACACAACAGTTTGCTGTTATAAGATAGTGGGGATTCACACCAAGCTGCATTCAAGGCCACATTTAATCTGTCAACCACAGGTGAAGACTCTTTGATTTACAATAATAAGAGTATAGAAGGAAGCGTAGAAGGTATTTGAGATAAAGGAATCATGATTGTTTCTCCTCTAAATAAGTGGCAAAGCAACTTCTGTTATGATAAATTTGTCACAATAAAGGTCAAATCGGAATTAATATCTGTTGGAAGACAAAAGAAATAAACTGAATCAAAGCACAGTTCTGCGTGCAAGATACTGGACAGAACTGCTAAACAGATTATCTGTACTATGCATTAATCTCTAAAACACATATCGGGCTGACTGTGATTCCTGGCTCTTCTATCTCTGCCGCTACAGCTCAATCCCTGTATTAAACGGCTGCATAACAAATCTGATTCCCCAACGCACTAAACACACAAGATAAATAACTCTTGTTTGCTCGATGCTAAGACCTAGTCGTCTAACTTACGAGATGTCAAATGCTCCATCTCTGTGTTCCGATTGGATTCTCTTTGAACATATGCCCTTTCAAGTGAAATTAATCAATCTCTTTATCACTTCGGCAACATCTGGAGCCGTAATCATTACCCAACTGCTGAGAAAGGAATGAAACTGCTAATCGCCCAGGGAGACGGGCTTAGCGCTCGGAGGAGAAAAGTTTTTGTGAAGTTCTAATTTGGAGAATTATTCTTTCTAGTTGTCTGCTCAGGATTCCACATCCACCAGGAGATTCTCACTATAGCAACAGCTCTCCGCAGGCTGCAAATAAACAAGTGGGAACCTGACTTTATTTTTATCCTTGTGTATTATATTTCATGTGGTGTCCTAATTTTCCCAGGTAGTACCAGGTCCATCAGTACGTGCTCCCACTCAACGGACGATGTCAAGATGTCTGTGTTACATATTTGGGTTCCAACAGGAGGCTATTGACTTTCCTTAAGTCGACATTGTTGAATTTTTATGACTACAATAAATGTCGCTTAAAGGCGTTGTCTATCTTCAGATAACTTTTATTTGCCGGATTGTCCAGGCCCCCCTCTTGCAAACTTTACTAAAATGTTTTTTTTTATTAATTTCTATATTTCTTTTGTATTTTTTTATACATTACAGCACTGGTCTGATTCATTAAGGAACGTAAATGCCGATAAGCGGTGCATTTTGCGTAAAATTGTTCTGTGCATGCTCACACCTGGACTACACGCCAGTGAACCAAGCATCTTCGATCGCAAAGGACCTTCCTGACAGTCTAGGATTTCAGGGCCGGATCGGGGAGAGGACTGGGCGTATGCAGGTAGTCAGTGTACAGTAAGGGCGTGCCAAGCTCGAGCGTAGCAACATACGGTTCAAGCTTTGGGCATCTCAAAGGTACTTGTGTTTCTGTTGTATCACTTGCACCAGCTACAGGTCGGGTGCAAGTGCCGATTACTAGTGATGAGGGCTGTGTGAGCATGCTATAACATGTGTTTGCAATAAGGAACAACTGTAAAGATGTATTTTATGTACAGTAGATATTAATTACATCCTAATAAATATATTCTAAGGAGGAAAAAACAAAGAAGTTTTGTTAATGTTTTGTTATTAATGACTATATTATTAACATGTGACATTAAATTTTTTTTTTTTCTGTGAGTTCTTATAGGACTTAAAATTTCCACGTATTCAACAAGAGACATATCTTCAGAACAGCCCCTTGGTGAATATAGATGTGCTTTTATGCCTAATTTACGTGCCTTTTAAAAAACTGCAATGTACGTTCGTTTCAGTTCGTATATATAATTGGGTGTAGTAAGAGCTATCAGTGCTGTAAACACGACACTGTTTACTCCTACATCATTATTCCGATAATGAACAGAGCGACATAGAAAAAATAACTTCTTACCAGTTAAAAGACGCAGAGGAAATCCGATGAGAGGACATCGCGACACTTCCAAATGGCGTCAGATGCGTGCGCGACTTTTTTTTTTTTTTTGAAAGCAGCAACGCACAGACTATGGTAATATTAATTTTATTCCTAACCCTAACCCCTAACATAAAGGTAATACTTACCTGGGTCCGTGCATTGCCGCTTTAAAAGGCGAAATTTAAAAGTTGCGCACGCAACTGACGTCATTTGGAAGTGTTGCAATGTCCTGTCTGTCATCGGATTTCCTCTGTGTCTCTTAGGATTTGTAATTAATTTAAGACATAAATAAGTAGAGAGGCTCAAAATTGTTTAAAAGTGGTCTTCAAACCAGTTCTTCGAATCAGATCTGGCTATAGATATCACTTGAACTTTAGATAGACTGAAAGATTCAAACTGAATTCCGCGAAGGCCAAAAGATTCAACAATGCCCTTCTGCTCCATGGGAGGTTACTGTCCTCCCTGAGCTCGCCTTAGGACACCTGCGTTACGGGTTGACAAGTGTACCGCTTGGTGGCTATAGTGGTGAACCTCGTATTTATAACGTCAAGAATGAACCTCAGTGCAACATTAATGTTTTAAGCGCCGTGTGCCTCGGATTGTGGAAATGCGTCTAAATCTCTGCCAAGAGGATAAAAGAGCACAAACGCTGCATCTTATGAAGAGCGGAAGTTCTCACCAGCCGACGGAAGGAGATGGAGGGTACAAGGTAGGTAGGAGCACTTATGCCTACTGTTGTAGAGCATTGACAAAACAAGATTTTAATTTGTGTCGTGATATAATTTAAATGAGATTAAGGGTGGTAAAAGTGTAGATTTAGGGGTGTTCCTTGTTTTTACCCACATATTTCTTTGTTTAATGAACCAGGACAGGGCTCTCTGCAGTGACAAAGTGTTTGGTTGATGTTAATCAAGACCTGTTCCTTGTTTGGGTTTCTCGCCAGCACAGAGTGTGTGGGGCATGAACGGACTGTGGAAGTGAGCTCTAATATAGAAATTTGGCTGGCTGTAAAATTGCCGGGACATTGACAAATGAGCAGCAGCATCCAACATTAGAGTCTGCAGGCTGCCGAAAACATTTTGGAAAGCAGAATGTATCCTGACACATTAACGTGGAGGCATCATACTTTAATATTCCCTGTACACCCTGCCCTGAATGATGAATCATGGGTTCAATTATTCAGCTCAAATCCAATATTATAGGGAGAATTTTTTTCTTAAAACAGCCAAACGCAGATTCTGTGTCTCCATTTTGTCCGACCCAAAATTAATATTATTTTTTTTAGAGAGAAATTTATTTATGTTTTCAGAAGAATAAAATATATTTGCTAATATTGTAACATTGCAAAATTGTAACAAATACAGAAACAAATAAACAATTACACAACCAGGAGGTGGCAACAATATATTGGGGTTGTGGAATCAGTGTGAAATGAAAAATGTTGTGTGTAGGGGGAAAGTCAAGGCCGGGACCCCTGGGGGCCACAATTCCACAATGCTAAATAAATGGTTATATATTTTGTACTTTGTTTTATATAAAAAGTATCGATTTGTAAAACCCAATCAGGGATCACTATGAGTCTGCGTATATATGTGAGATTTATTATATCAATATTCAGAGATCTCCTCTATTGTTGCCAAATGCCAAATTTTATTGATGAGTAAATATCTCACTCACACCAATGTGGTTGTAATAGGGTGTGCATGTACTAGTTACCACCTGAAAACCTTATTACATTTAAAATAAATTGTTGTTAGTAGAACTTGTCGTCACCTCTGCATTGAAGACCAGAAATCTGTGTGTTAAAAATAAGTATTTTTTTTTATTTACAAAATTTATTTCTACTTAATGCATCAACAATGTTTAATAAAAATAGAGGCTTTTTTTTGTGCTTTTGTTGATTAAAAACACTGGTGGTAATTAAGCCCTGAATGTTCAATCTTCTATCTATCTCTCTCATATCAATCTATCTATCTCATATCTAACTATCTATCTATCTACCTATATATCTACACACACACACACACACTATATATATATATATATATAGTGGCAATGGGATTGGTTTTCCACAGGCCTCTCAGAGTGGAACTAGCTATGAAGCTAACAGTCTGCAGGTAAAAGGCTGCAAATCAAGTCATACATGGGTGTAGCACTTTGCTTAGGTTCAGTTATGTACAGGTCAGAGACATGTGATAAAGTAGATGTAAAATGTAATTTGCTTACATGCTTTAATGTGTTTGTACCCACAGCTAGCAGCAGAGCTGATAGGGGTGGCTGTACTGATTAGGTGTTACAGATCACCTGCGGAGACTTCCTTTAAAGACAAGGTGGGCGTGTCGCCTGTCAGTCATCCAAGCCTGTGGGAGGAGACCTGTGTATTTAACCTGGAGTTGTGCTCTTGTCAGATGTGACTGATGCTGAACTAGTTGGTCAGTCAGTAGTGAGCTGGTCTGTATCTAGTTCTAGGTCACCAGGAGGTGCAAGTAAAGGGAATGCTTGCTGGTGTCATCCTGACAGGAGAAGTGTTATTTATTGTGATAACAAAAATAAATATATTTGATTTAAACCAAGAAGTTTCGTGTTGCTGATATCTGCTGGGTGTTCTTGCAACAGAAGGTGACAAAAGTACCACGAGAAGGGTGCGGTTTTGTTATAATATATATATATATATATATATATATATATATATATATATATATATATATATATATATATATATATATATATGTATCATTGGTAGAAGTGGGGGGGTATACGGGGGTATGTCATACATGGGGGGTATACGGGATATGACATACCACCACTTCTCCTACTGCCTTCCTAGTTACACATTCCAGTCACTTACAATCTTATTACATTTTTCATACAGCCGCTTCTAAATTTCCACATCAACCGCTGGCTGTTATAATATCCTTCTCTCTTTACCAATATAAACTACAAGGATATTTTATTTCAGGATTACAATGTAATTGTTTATTTGCAACTGAATTCATTTAAAACACTGGCAGAAAGCAGTAAATTGGTGATATAACCGCAGTGAGGAATAGTGCACAGATTCTATTACTTTCTGTAAACAAATCTGCAACTATTTAGCATGGATGAAATGAAAATATTTAAACAGTAAAAGAAAGTTGCAGGAATTGGGGGATGTTTTCTATGACAAATATACACTAACATAGAGAGATGTGACACCACCTGATACTGCTCTCTGGGCGCTACCAGCTATACCCCCCTCCCACCAGCTGAGTGAGGGGGCAACATGAAAGAGGTGAAGGGCCAAGTGTGCGGTTCTCCAGCCTACAAATGGGCCACACAGCCCGTCTGTTGCCCCCCCCCCCCCTATTGTTTCAGCAATAACCTCTTCCTCTAGATTGTAAGGTCTCACAAGGAGGGTGCTCCCCACTCTCTGCCTTCTGTCTGCATCTTCTCTGTATGCCCTTGTGGGCTCTTAATATATTTGAATGTATTAGTAATTCTTTTCTCATAAGTGAGGTTTTGTACCTTACACACCATTATAGAAGGGAAAAGCACAGGATTTTAGAGGAGGGGATACTAAACGCTAAAGTTGCATGGAGAATATCAAATGCCTTACATAAAATGCACACAACAATGTGGCTTAATCCTGCACTGGTATAGTTCACAAACTACACTGCACATTAAACATACAGTTTGAGTGATAACTCAGCACCGCCACCTGATGGTCAAAAGCTATACTGCATTTATTTTTTACTTTTCAATATATTTTTGATAACATTCATTGGCTTACACCAACCAACACACCAGTGTCTTTCCTAAATTGTTATTGTTTATTAATGTCTTCTGGGTGATATAACTTCTAGAATTTTACAGATTACTTGAGTTTAGGCGCTACCACTGCCAATAAAACCTCCACCTTCCTGCTAGTAATGCTTTTAGCTATATTACTGTACTATTATATCCCCCTCTGCTTTCTTACAGTTCAATCTGACCTTTATGTCGTTTGAGACTAGAAATTCTAGGTTATATATTCAGCGCTTGGGGTCTAGCGTCTTACAGTACATGCATTATCTTACATTTTGATTCATTATATGTAGTCTCCCTGGTCCACTTCTCTATTTTCCTAAATCACTACGCATTTGACTTTCCACTTCTGGGCTAGGAAATACAGATTACACAGATGTATGAGATAAGGAGATCATAAATGCAATATAATATTCATATAAAAAATTCATACAGTCAAGAGATAAGAAAAAACATTCTTTAAATATTACTTATTTTCTTATTTGAAATAGTTTTTAAAATAAAATATATGTAAAAACAGAATTATGACTATATTCTTAAGGGTACATTACATAACCTGAAAACAGCATATCAGGCCTGATTCATAAAGGGACGTAAACGGCTGTTTTGTGCGCAACATCGCAAAGTCACTCTGTGCAGGCCCAGAAACGGCTCATATGCCACAGAATGCAGCCACATTCAATTCATCTTTGAATGTAAAGGACACGCTATAGTCTACGATGTCAGGAAGAGAACAGGGCAGGGAAGGGGCGTTTGCCCATAGTCAATAGCCAATGTACAGTAAGGGCCAATCTTGAGCACACACAGCAGCGACCAATTCAACCTCTGGTCATATCTCAGGTATTTGTTTTTCAGCCGTATCTCTTGCTCCAGCTACAGGGCTGGTCTAAGTGCCGATTACTAGCGATGAAGGCTGAGTATGTGTGTGAACACATGTATTTGCAATTAGGAGCAACTGTAAAAATGTATTTTAAAGTAGACATTCGTAAAATATCCTAATGAATGGATTTCATTGAAAAAAACAAAAAAAAATATTTTCTTTAATAGAGGATAGAAGATGGAGAGAGGTATATTTATGATAGAGGAAGGAGAGAGGTATATTTGTTATAGAGGATGGAGAGAGGTATATTTGTGATAGAGGAAGCAGAGAGGTATATTTGTGATAGAGGATGGAGAGAGGTATATTTGTGATACAGGAAGGAGAGAGGTATATTTGTGATACAGGAA
Source organism: Mixophyes fleayi (assembly GCF_038048845.1). Taxonomy (NCBI): domain Eukaryota; kingdom Metazoa; phylum Chordata; class Amphibia; order Anura; family Limnodynastidae; genus Mixophyes; species Mixophyes fleayi. The sequence continues at coordinate 142,326,340 of NC_134408.1, forward strand.
GGAGAGAGGTATATTTGTGATAGAGGAAGGAGAGAGGTATATTTGTGATACAGAATGGAGAGAGGTATATTTGTGATACAGGAAGGAGAGAGGTATATTTGTGATAGAGGATGGAGAGAGGTATATTTGTGATAGAGGATGGAGAGAGGTATATTTGTGATAGAGGATGGAGAGAGGTATATTTGTGATAGAGGAAGCAGAGAGGTATATTTATGATAGAGGAAGGAGAGAGGTATATTTATGATAGAGGATGGAGAGAGGTATATTTGTGATAGAGGAAGCAGAGAGGTATATTTGTGATACAGGAAGGAGAGAGGTATATTTATGGTACAGGAAGGAGAGAGGTATATTTATGATAGAGGAAGGAGAGAGGTATATTTGTGATAGAGGAAGCAGAGAGGTATATTTGTGATAGAGGAAGCAGAGAGGTATATTTATGATAGAGGAAAGAGAGAGGTATATTTGTGATAGAGGAAGCAGAGAGGTATATTTGTGATACAGGAAGGAGAGAGGTATATTTATGATAGAGGAAGGAGAGTGTTATATTTATGGTACAGGACGAAGGTATATTTGTTACAACTGCAATAAAGTATTAATGCTAAATTTCTCCGTGATTTTACACATGTCTAGTCTATAGCCCCGGTAGACACAGCAGAAGTATAACAAAGCTCACACTATCATTACACTACAGACAGGAGGGTACGGTACAGTTTGGAGGGCTTTGCAGTAAACGATATACAGTCATTGTCTATCCACTTCACAGAGGAAAACTTTCTGCATAGGCTGCCTATGCACAATTCCTCTTCTTCACAGATAAATGCTAAACAAATAGCCCCTGGCAAGAGTATTAGTACAGTCTGGTCCTGCAATAAATCATCTCGGGTGAGATTCTGCAAAATAACAATGTTTCCTTTGTAAAGTTATAGTTACAAAAATATGCAAACCGGCTGAGGTTCCCGAAAATGGAGCAATCGGTGTAACTTCCAGATAATTAAACCCAATTGTACCACAAAGCCATCCATCAGCATCATCACATATTGAATACAAATAAAGAAATATTGATTGAAAACAAACAAAAGACGGACAAACACTCAATATTATGGATCTGAATGGTGCAGAATAGATCAATATATATGGCAGTGTGTGCTCTGCTGAAGTTGGCTGTCATTTTATCCCACTTTGTTTGATGCAGATTGAGACCTGCGCCAGTTTACGTAGCGGGTCTTGGGTGTGATCACTCAGACATGCCCAGAAAGTGGTCGTACAGATATGCTGCTATGCAGACTTATGTCATTCTGACAAATCTGCAGCCTGAGAACAGTAAAGACCTGTTTACATATAAACGGCTCATGCAGACCTGTAGAACCATACATATATGTCTGTTAGGAGGCGTATCTTATACACCTGCTATAGGGCAGGTGCAAATACTGGCTGATTATGAGGAGTTATCATAAACCAGACGCATTGCTGATGCAGAGGCGGATGCATCTCGAGAAATACGTGTGTTTCCCACACCCTCTTTTTTAACAGTAATTTACTCCCATTTTGCTTCCAACTCTATGTCAGCTGTGAAAACCACTGTGCAAATTCTCCTTTCTGATGTCACAAGCCGACTTTTGTGCAAAAGTGCCTGGATATGGAGCCAGATAGGTGAGGTCTGCAGGGGTGTGAACCTTTGCAGTTCTTCCATTGGTTGGTCGGACTGGGGCATGCCTTGCTAAGTGTGGGTTAGGTGCACGAGTAGGGGAGGTGAGTGAGTGTATAGAGAGGCTCTTCCAGTTTTACAGAAATACTTTTATTGGGACACATTTCACACCTTACGGTTGTACTTTGGGGGAAAAAAACACATATATTTAAAGTACATAAAAGTGCCACAAAAAGTCCTGAGATGTCCTCGTTCTCATGAATAATTAAAAATATAGGTAAGTCCAAACTGACCAGTATTTGTAATGGAATGTGTGGTCCTAAATTATAAATACGTTGTACTTTGATGCGATACATTTAATTAATTCACCCTGAGCATTTTCAGGAGCACACACAAAGCTGCAGTTGTAGGCTCTTCCTCATTTTCAGTGGTGTTTCCCAATGGGCCTTGATCTTCATCATCAGTTATTTATATAGCGTCACTAATTCCGCAGCGCTGTACAGAGAACTCACTGATATCAGTCCCTGCCCCATTGGAGCTTACAGTCTAAATTCCCTAATATACACACACTGACCGAGAGAGGTACTAGGGTCAATTTTTTGATAGTAGCCAATTAACCTACTAGTATGTTTTTTGGAGTGTGGGAGTAAACCGGAGCACCCGGAGGAAACCCACGCAAACACGGGGAGAACATACAAACTCCACACAGATAAGGCCATGGTCGGGGGAATTGAACTCATGACCCCAGTGCTGTGAGGCAGAAGTGCTAACCACTAAGTCACCGTGCTGTCCACTGTGCAGCTTGAAATGCGTTTGGCAGGCAAGGACGCACATTTGCAGAAAACTGCGGGTCCAGCGCCTCACCCTGGGTCAGTTCACAGCTCTATGTTGATGGACCTGGTCCGTCCAGTCCTCTTCAATAGCTTCATAGACCGCTAATGACAAGTATAGGATAGACCGAGCAGGCTGTTCCGTGTACCGGCTTCCAGCTTCACACCCGGAGGTTTTGGTAAATGGGGGCTCCCTATATATGAACAACATCATGACTGCTCTTCAACAAGCTGTCAATACTACCCCACAAAATATTAACTTGGTGCGGGTTCAACGGGGCAACTACCTCCAGGGCTAATCTCGTTTGTACATATGAGGCTGCCACAGAGCAGAGAGGGGTTAGAGGACCGTACGATTCTTCTTTTTATTTCATTGAATCAGACGGAATTATTTGCAACTTTGCACTTGTAAAGGTGATAAATTCCCCTCTTAGATTCCCCCTCCCCGGGTGACGGCATCTACTGAGGATTATATCTGTCAAACTGTGTTACTCCAACAGAGAGTACATTTCTATCCACGAAGTGTGTTGCTTCCTCCAAAATGAAAAAGCTGATAACTTTCTTTTGGCGTTTTGTTTGTAGGCCGACTAAACAGAAAACACAGACAGCCCTGTATAGAAGAACTACTTAGAGCATTCAGAAATATTTGTTCACAGAACTAAACCAGTTGTGCAGAGTGAAGACATTTCTAGGTACCTCTGGAGCACATAGGAACCAAGTTTGGTGGAGAAGTCTAAAAACAAGATTTCCTTTGGCAGCCTGAGATTATTGCAATGATATACAATGTCTGAGTGGGCGCTTTTTGTTAGAAGCTTTTCGTGCCATGTGGAGGGGGGGCAGAGCCATTCCCACTCCATATAGGGATATCCGTTTTGCACCAGATGAGAGGTAGTGGTCTCAAAATATACTGTTAATGGGATCCGTTTTGTGCATCAATATTGCATTTGGCAGAAGCGCATGTCATGATTAATTTAAGCCATAAATGTTGTTAAACCTCTGCACATGGAAGAAGTTGTGCACTCAGAAGGAGAGATTTCATTTATTTAACCAAACATAAGGTTTAATAGGTCTTTAAAACTATGACTAATAAGTAAACAATTCTAAGAAAAAAAATCTGAAACATTTCTCAGTTGCATAAAAGGAGAGTAAAAATGTTTTCGGGTCACTCGATTTGGAATCTGGCAACAAATGCATATTGTTCTTTTGTAGAACCTTTGTAGTGAGGGATAATAAACAGCTATTACCTGAATTCCAAGTGAACAGTTTGTCTTCTTGAGTTTCCAAATCAGCCCACGTAAGAGGCAGTAGAAAGGCCACGAACCACAGGAACCTCTGCTTGCTCCTGTGTGGCCAGGTACCCGGGGATCGCTCATATCTCAGATACATTCTGCAGCTGGATTCCTTCCCCGTCCTTTCTGCTCCTGAGAAAAAAATATCAGATTTTATAGAAGCACAAATATTCCATTTCACATATAAAAACTGCATATTTGTCATGAGGCTGTTGAATATACTGAAAAGAGCATTTTAATAATGTTTCGTTTTCTTTACACTGTACCTATAGCCTATAGGCAGTGGAGGTAACCATATAAAACTAATACCGCTTTGGACCTGCTGCTCACTGCGTTTTGCACAAATGTGCCTAGATTTGTGGTGAAACGCGTCGGGTGAAAGAACAATGAGGCACAAGGCTGAGGGGCGGAGTATAAGCTGAGGGGTGGAGTTTGAGCTGAGGGGCGGAGTTTGAGCAAAGGGTTGAGTAGGCACAACACCATGCACGAGACCACTTTCTCTCAGCAGAGAAACTTGAACTCTTCACTAACTCAGTGATGGCGGTCTACGAAACCTGTTTTGTGAATCCATGTTGTACTTCAGCAGAGAAGGCTACTCTGAGCAATGCAATAAAAAGCTTCACACACATAATTACCACATGTATTAAAGACAGCCTTAATGTTCTCTTAATTATGGCTAACTTAACCCATAAATTTACCTATACCATGCAGCTTTTTAATATAAACATGAAAAAGTTTAATTTCATGAATGAGGTGGTACTAAATTGACAGGATATTAGGTGAAAGGCATTTTGCAATGTGCATCAGCTGAGCTTCATAAATGGCCTTCAGCGGAGGCAGCCATTGTGGGCTGAACCAATAGTCAGTCTAATGGGTTGATAGGCTGCATACCTATGAAAATTGGTTCGGTCCACACAAGGGCTGCTCCAATGTACGTAGGTGACAGGCTTAGTCAATAAGCAAAACAAGACGATTAAAGTGGACAAAACAGTCCAAATGTATCTAAATGAATGTACTCACAGATGCAGTATTGTTTCTCAGTAAATAAACTTGATTTAAAATGTATCTTATATATTACATTACTATGTTGATGCTTTTGTAAGCACCTGTTGAATGGCGTGATCCTTCCTTCATTTGCATAACAGATGAATATGCAGATAAGTAGCGCTAAGCTGTTTTCAGAAAACTATTATCAGTTTGCATAATCATATATAAGTAACAATATCATGGTGCCACCTTCATCCACAAAGTAGTTTTAGAACTTACTGAAATTAGTTGTGTTTTACACTTATGCAAAATTTTTACCCCGCACCAATGACTTTGTTATTCCTTGGTCTATGGAGGGAATTTAGCAATTTGTGTGGGAATAATTAAGGATTTCTTCAGCATTTAAAAAATAAATACTGATAAATACATTACACTTTTTGTTATTTTTTTTTGCATCTGTGTATGTCAATACATAGGCCATCACTGAAGGTATATTCGGAGAGTTGATCTGCATTAGAGCTTGTTAAACACAGAGTACCTTTGTTTTAAATAGAGATGGGCAGGCTCGGTTCCCTGAGATCCGAACCCGCCCGAACTTCGCCTATCTGAGTATTTTTAGCATTTTTTATTTTTAACCTCTTTATGGCTGAAATACAGAAAGTACAAATGCTGTTTTGTAAAACAGCTCTCCTCCCATGTCCCCCTTCTTCTCCATCCTCTACTCCACCTAATCCTCCACTCTCTCCTATCCTTCCTTACCTACCCTGGCCCCTCTTCTGCATCCTCTACATCCTACTATTTTGCCTTACCTCCCCTGCCACTCTACTCCATCCTTTACTTCACTTAATCCTCTACTCTCTCCTATCCTTCCTTACCTACCCTGCCCCCTCTTCTCCATCCTCTACTCCGCCTAATCCTCCACTCTCTCCTATCCTACCTTACCTACCCTGCCCCCTCTTTTGCATCCTCTACATCCTACTATTTTGCCTTACCTCCCCTGCCACTCTACTCCATCCTTTACTTCACTTAATCCTCTACTCTCTCCTATCCTACCTTACCTACACTGCCCCCCTCTTCTCCATCCTCTACTCTGTCTCTTTCTCCACTTCCTACTATCCTACCTTACCTACCCTGAAAGTAGCAGAGGATTTCAATGCTGGGATTTCAATAAATCCCTTTGTTATCAGCTGGATGAATATTGCAATTACTTATAAAAACCCTTTCTTGTGTCGTTTAAAGACATGTTTATAAAGTAAACCACAAAAGAGAAATCTTACAAGAATACTGCGGTAAACTATTACAACACAATACCACCTATGACATATATATATATATATATATATGTCCTCTACCATTTTCTGACAACAGATACGTGTTTCCCCAAGGACAGTCACTCAATAAAGAAGGAACATATCATATCTGCCAATAGTTTGTCAATCTGCGTCAGGGCGACTAATGTGGATAAGCTTACAATAAACAAAGCAGCAATTTAATTACTGTATGCTGTAAATAAATTATGTATTCAATCACGTGTGTTCCATCTGGGCTCTCCTTAATAAAATTCAATCTAGTGTAATTTGTTTCTGATTCATCTGCCGCTAATCTTTATTAGCTTTTATATTTGGGTTTTAATTTGATGTCTATGCTACATTATAAAAATATATTGTATATTTAATTTGGCTTTGTCAAGCTATAACCACCCTCATCATTATAGAAAATTGATAGGGAGAATAAGTATAATTCAAAGTATATCATGATATTATGTCATGATCCTGCAGAAATATGACACTACTTAAACAGAAATAAAGTATCATAACAGATCAGTCGAGAAAAATGTGTGATATTCAAGGTCTATAATAAAGTGCCGCTATGGCAACTGGCAAGGAATGTGAGATGAACTGACACCTTGTGTCCCTTTTCATGAAACTATTAAATCAATTGAGTCAATAGTTGTATTTTTGACTACACAGTTACTAGAACGACGAGCTGCTGAAAAACATTAAAATAAGTTTTGAGTCAACTGAACGCATTTCAGGTTACATCACAAAAGAGACAAAACCTCATTACCTGCATATAATGAGGTGCCCTTGGCGCTGGGATGCAGGCTTAAATGTTTTGATCAAAATATGAACCAATACCTCACGTTTACATTTTGCTAGATACACAGAGATATGCAGTGTAATGGATAAGCGCTGACAACTGTCTTTTTTGTTTTGTATACATGTATCGGCATTTATATTGCCACGCAGCTGGTACCATATACAATATGGGATATACCGAGCGCGGGCTTGTTTTTTCTCTGGTTTTGTTACAATACTGACATCGCAGTTTTTCTTAATAGCTATGTAGAGATGTTCCTGAGAACTCATGGTGCACACACAAGCACACACACACACACACACACACAAACACATACACACACACGTACGTGTGGTGTTATTTAGAGTAATACGTTGAAATTGCACCTTACCAGTATTAGATAGTTCTCTTTCTGGTTTTAACATTTCAGATATTCTATGCACCAGAGAGGTCAGGAGATTTATCCACAGAGATCTAAAATGACACAAGTGTATTCTGAACTAACTTCCTTTTATTATTATTATTAATTATTCTGATATTTATTTTAGAAGCAAACAATTATTTTTAAACAATATCTTATCACTTCAAAAACTATTTACAATTGACAAACCTTTAAATTCACCTTACTAATAACACTGACATCTCTAATATTAATATATATAACTTAATTTCTCAATACAACTTTAAGATCTACATCGAATATTTCAATAACTATTTGTAGAAGTGGTGCACGTGGTTGGGGCCCATAAATTTCTTCTTCTTTTTTTTTTAGTAAGCAGTTCAAGTAAATATAACGTGTATCTAAGTAACTGCTGATGTTTCCAGTGTCAGTGATGTAATGGTGGAGTTATGCTGCACTGTGTCTGTCTAACTGTTATTGTACAACTCCAACTTGTCTCTCTCCTCTCACACTGTCCTCAGTACATAGCTCAGTCTCTGTTGTGTACTCACAGATCCCTCTATTCTCTCTCCTCTCACACTGTCCTCAGTACATAGCTCAGTCTCTGTTGTGTACTCACAGATCTCTCTATTCTCTCTCCTCTCACACTGTCCTCAGTACATAGCTCAGTCTCTGTTGTGTACTCACAGATCTCTCTATTCTCTCTCCTCTCACACTGTCCTCAGTACATAGCTCAGTCTCTGTTGTGTACTCACAGATCTCTCTATTCTCTCTCCTTTCACACTGTCCTCAGTACATAGCTCAGTCTCTGTTGTGTACTCACAGATCTCTCTATTCTCTCTCCTTTCACACTGTCCTCAGTACATAGCTCAGTCTCTGTTGTGTACTCACAGATCTCTCTATTCTCTGTCCTCTCACACTGTCCTCAGTACATAGCTCAGTCTCTGTTGTGTACTCACAGATCTCTCTATTCTCTCTCCTCTCACACTGTCCTCAGTACATAGCTCAGTCCCTGTTGTGTACTCACAGATCTCTCTATTCTCTGTCCTCTCACACTGTCCTCAGTACATAGCTCAGTCTCTGTTGTGTACTCACAGATCTCTCTATTCTCTCTCCTCTCACACTGTCCTCAGTACATAGCTCAGTCCCTGTTGTGTACTCACAGATCTCTCTATTCTCTCTCCTCTCACACTGTCCTCAGTACATAGCTCAGTCTCTGTTGTGTACTCACAGATCTCTCTACTGCTTAGTAATTTTTTCTTTCCTTTTTTCTCAGCCTCTTTTGCTCACTTCTTCTCTTCTTACACTTTCTTCACTTTCAATCTGCTTATATATCACTTTTTCCCATTGTCATTCTGTCCCTATCTTTTCACTTTACGTTTATTAAACACAGGGATCTCTCTCAGCGGTCCTGAGTATCACACTCCTCTCTCCCTGTCACCCCCGGCAACCACCAACCACTCCCAACTGTCACCCCCGGCAACAACCAACCACTCCCAACTGTCATCCCCAGCAACCACCAACCACTACCAACTGTCACCCCGGCAACCACCAACCACTAACAACTGTCACCCCTGGCAACCACCAACCACTCCCAACTGTCACCCCCCGGCAACCACTAACCACTCCCCACTCTTACCCCTTGCAACTACCAACCACTCCCAACTGTCACCCCCGGCAACCACCAATCGCTCCCAACTGTCACTCCCGGCAACCACCAATTACTCCCAACTGTCACCCCCGGCAGCCAGCAAGCACTCCCAACTGTCACCCCTGGCAACCAGCAACCACTAACAACTGTCACCCCTGGCAACCACCAACCACTCCCAACTGTCACCCCCCGGCAACCACTAACCACTCCCCACTCTTACCCCTGGCAACTACCAACCACTCCCAACTGTCACCCCCGGCAACCACCAATCGCTCCCAACTGTCACTCCCGGCAACCACCAATTACTCCCAACTGTCACCCCCGGCAGTCAGCAAGCACTCCCAACTGTCACCCCTGGCAACCAGCAACCATTCCCAACTGTCACCCCCGTCAACCACCAAGCACTTCCAACTGTCACCCCCGGCAACTCCCAACTGTCACTTCTCCCTCAAGACATCTTTTTTTTTTTTTTTTTTTTTAAATCTTTATAAACACTTATAACAAGTAACAAATGTAACCACATCTAAACAGGAAGGTACATGAACATAGCCATACACACATATATCTACATACAGATATGTACTCAGGGTACTCAGGTTTTGGGGTATCACAGTTTTATTGATAAAAAAAAGTAACAGTTGAGAAGTTGCATAAATAGTTATAGATCATTGAATTGGACCTTAATGTAAATATTTAATGTGAATCATAAAGGGACCCATGGATGATTCATTGTTTGCAACTGTATAGTGGGCAATGTAAAGTAGGACGTATGCACATTTGTGTATAGTAATTTCACGTGCTCACAACCTGCATCAGTATTTTGTATTGCACATACCTAACACTTGCAATTTGAGAGGCGGATTAGGATATTCACATCATCATCGTTTAGTTATATAGTGCCACCAGTTCCGCAGCGTTGTACAGAGAACTCATTCACATCAGTCCCTCCCCAATAGGAGCTTACAGTCTAAATTCCCTAACAGACATAGACTAGGGTCAATAGCAGCCAATTAACCTACCTGTATGTTTTTTTAGTATGGGAGGAAACCTGAGCACTTGGAGGAAACCTCAGCGCTGTGAGACAGAAGTGCTAACCACCGAGCCACCTTTCAAGTGCAGTACAGTAAGGTCGTACAGATGCAACTTAAGAATGCCGTGAGATGCATCTTGTTTTGTATTGCAAATATTTTTAAAATACCTTCCTTAGCAAATATGAATTACAATTTATGGTGATGATTGATGGATATTTTCTCTGGATACATAAAATCATTTGATTTAAGGGAGCCTGGATCGTAAGACGCATGTAACTCAAAATGCAGACGGACCATAACTGTGAAGGAGCATGTTTGCCCATACACAATGAAGCAACTTCTACATCCAGCTACAAATCACTCCCATAGTTACTTTCTACAACTGGAGACTCTGCACATTATTATATTTCTCAGAAGTTAAACAGTTACTTTCTACCATAACTGGAGACTCTGGGCATTATTATGCTTATTAAAAATCTTAATTACAAAAGTCGATAGGGGCATTTTAATGAACAGCTCTCCTAAAGCGACTTAAACAAACTGCATTTAAAGACGGGAACTCTGGAGAGAGACAAGTCCAATATTTTTAATTAAGCATGAAACCCACAATACACCTTGTACATGTCTACACAATGATTTAATATTGTAAAGGCTAAGCCGCAGTGCACCTATTATGCATTTAAACTACTATGTGCTCGATCTCCCACATAATCATCTTCCCACAAGTGTAAAACAGCTAAAAATGAGTGAAGGCAGTGGGAAAATACACGGCAGTGCCGAGCAGCCTCATAAATACAAGTAGAAGGTTGTTTAGGAGATCTACTAAACATGATTTCAGGTTAGTTTCTGGACCCAGTGAATAGGCAAACCGAGGGGGGTTTCTTAGTGCCTGGAAACCCCCTCCAAGCCTGGGGCACTGTATAATTGAGGTGGCTGTACCCTGCTCCCGCTTCACACGGCTCTGCTTGAAAAGGGAGAGCTGCGTGCACCTAACAGTAGTGCATGCAGCATTGCCCATGTATATTATGGGGATAGGAAGAGTTGGAGAGCAGCCAATCACTGTCTAATATTATAGCCATGTCCCCATGCATGCTGGTCACACCCACTGGTGGAGTGGTGTGGAAACCCCCCCCCCCCACCTCTACAAATCCTACTTTTGCCCCTGCAGTGAGCTCAGCTATCATTGCTATCTCCATCTAAGTTATTATTATTATTATACATTTTTATTTATACCACTAGGTATCCGTAGCGCCGTACAGGGACAGACAGAAACACGATACAGGGTGAGACAGCACGGTACAGTTAACAAAAAAGCACAGTAACTGGGAAGTTCAATGTACCGCTAGATGAGAGGTGAGAGCCCCCAGTGAGGTAGCTAGAGGGGTAGAAGGGCAGGAGGACCTCACGGAGGAGACAAGGAGCTGGAGAGCAGAGTTAAGGTGGTGGAGAACAGGAAGAGAGGAGGCCCTGCTCGAAGGAGCGTACAATCTAAGGGGAGAGTAGGACGGACAGAGACGCAAGGGTAGGAGGAGGAAAGGGGGAGAGCGAAGGCAGAGAGGGAGAGGGGGGGAGAGGAGAATGACGAGGAGGGAGGTAGGAGGAGGGCAGGATAGGGAGGGCGGTAGGTGGAAGACTGGAAAGAGGTCAGTTCCTCCTTTGGTGGACTCCGCTAGTGACAGCGGCTGTTGCCAAACTCCATAGGGAACTGCGTTTCCAGCAACAAGAATGATGGTAAAGAACAACACCAGGTACACTGTTACTCCAAACAGGTGAGTAACTGCCATAGTACCTGTGCAGGATGAAAACAGAATCCTTTCCAAGAAGCAGCGGAGGGAGGAGGTTCAGTTAAGATAACTAGTGAAGGACAGTGATTGGTTCACATTTGTGTCTCTGTGTTCCGCTGTCTCTCAACATTCCAACAGTGATGTCAGCTACAGCTGCTTTTTTATTGGCGGCTGATAATGCTGCTGCCTTACAATAGCCACACCCACTTTCCCCTCCAGCAGCTACAATTGTTTTTCCGCTACCTTATGCATCAAATGTTCCCCACATCTCTTAGACTGCAAGCTCCTCTTTACCTTTTAGTTCATGTCATTGTATGTAATGTAAAGCACTATGGACTTTGTTGGCGCTATTAATATAAATGTTGATGATGATGATAATTTGTGTGTCTCATGATCCAACCAACACATAAAAAGTCAGCGCTTTAATAATAGTATATAGAACACTTATACACTGAACATTAAACAAAACATAAAACATAAAACATAAAACGCAGAGTAATCATACCATTCTAGTCTCATATGTATTTCTCTGCCACTTCCTGAGTGAGATGAATGTATAATTTTGGAAGAGTCAGTTATTAGGTGAAATTATCGACTTCTTCTAAGGAAATACAAACAACTAATTGTTATAAAGATAAATAAAATAAATACAATTTGAAATAATAAATATTAGTAAGTTTATCAAAAAAACATCCATCCTGGTTTTCTTTAAACCAAATACAGTATAAGCTATGTCTTTGGTTGTATTGTAATTAGCTTATTTTTAAACTTTTGCTGCATTTTTCATTTTTTTTTTTAGTTGTAAGAGGCAATTGTACTTAAGTGTTATTTGTGCTCTTTAAATTGCACGGTGCACTTCAAAGAATCAGATATGTAAAAAGGATACGTAACTTAGACACAGTCTATTAGAGTTGAGCCTATAGACGTACCATAGAATCATGGCGCCTGATTAATCTTCGGACATAAGTCCCACCGCACGCCGTATCTTGCGTTAAATTGCACTGCGCATTCGCCAAAGTGGGACTTATGCCAGTGAACGCAACTCCGTGCAATTCATATTTGCAGGCAAATGACACCTACGATCTGAAGTCCATAACGGGGAGGAGAAGGGAAGAACTAAGGTAGACAATGTACAGTAAGGGAGGGCCAAGGACGGACACACGAACATGCAGCCAACTCTGCTCTGGGCATCTCTCAGATACGTGTTTTTTAGCCGTTTCACTCGCCCCAGCAGGTGTAAATGCCGATTGATAGTGATGACTGACATGTATGCACGACAGTGCATGTTTTTACAATTAAGAGCAACTGTAACTATTCACTTTCATATAGAGTTCGCAGAACATCTCAATAAATGTATTTCATGTTAAAAAAAAGAAAACGACAAAAAAAAAAACATTTTTTTCCCCAGTGTATTTTTATGAATGAATATATCATCAACAGGTGACAATAATTTATTCAATATTTTTTCCTGTGTATTCTGTGAGCCTACTTAAACCCGTATCCACCAGGAGACGTTTTCAAGATCCACTTGTCGCTGAATACGGGCGTACGGGCGTTCAAATTACGTGCATTTGTTTTTAAAAGCAGTTTGTGTTCACTTTGCGTTCCTTAATGAATCAGGCCCTTGATGTCTGCCGAGCTCTTAACTACAATACAGGAGCTCATGGAAGCTCCCCCCTCCCTCCTTTTATCCCTATCCCCTAATCATCTTCTTTTGGTTTTCATTAAATTCCACATTATATTAAAGAAAAGACCGAAAATAATGTTCTGATTTTATACTTTGTCTTTCAAGTGCTGTATGTGGTCATTGTTGAATTAATGGGGGGAATTCAAGTGACCCGAAGATATTTTTTAAGACTGCGTTGTCATTTTAACGCTGTTTTCATTTTCGAGCGGGTTAACTTTACCCGCGATTCAATTCCATTGTTTACACTCAGATTTTTTCATGAAACGGTCCTCTCGCGATCCAGTAGAAGGTTATTGAAAGTATAGGGTGTGCGAGAGGCAGCCGCCTTAAAAGCAATTCAATGTTTTTTTAACGCGGAGCGTTAAACAGGCCAATATGCTTTTTTATCTCGCACCTCTTTGGGGTGTAATAAAAATAAAAAACCTAAGAAAACTATTTGAAATCATATAATAACGGGAAAAAAAAGATAAACTATGTTTATCAGTAATGCCTAACATGTAAAAGTTGATTTTCTTGTGAAAAAATAATGAAAAAAATAAAAATAAAATAAATAAATAAATAAAAATCACTAATTAAATATATTTATATATGTTTTTGGTACAAATATGTATGTACTAATGTGTTTTGACATGGTATAGATGATTCTGTAGTAAAAAATAGTTAAATAAAGAAATATGCTAAAGAAAGTACTGTAATGTAGGTATTATCAAATAGAATGGTTGCAATGTAATGCAATCTAATGTATGAAAATGTATGCCAGTCCTTTTTTTGTGTTATACATGACCGCATTAAACACTCCCCTTCACTCCCCTAAAAACTCGCAAACACAATGTTTAACGCGCTGGGGCAGCGTTCCCTCTTTTTTAATTGAAATGCACGAGTTTTCACGCTGCGTTAACTAAGAACAGTCGCTATAACAGTTAAAACCCGCATGTGATTTTTTTTTTTAATGCTGCGGGAAAAGAAAAACTTGCGATCAATTGAATTCCCCCATAGGGTTTGCAAACAAAAACAAAAAACAATTTGCATGGTCTAGGGCCTTTACCCAGTCCCAGCCCTCTGCAAACCGCTGCTCCTTCACAAAAGCAGCCATCTTGCCCCACCCCTGAACCACCCAACCCCACCCACAAATACTCACATTTTTATAAAACCCCACCCACTTTTGGTTAAACGCCCCCTCGCCTGCAGCCTGCGGCAAAATCAGGACAGTTTGGGAGGAATGTATGAATATTAAAAATAGCAGCAGATTTTTCAATATGCTGCTGATCTTCAAAATGAACTGAACTTTAGAACTGAATCACAATCATTTCCAGCATTTTAGAATATGTGACTTGCAAGGGATTCACTGACTAAATCGGCAGCCTAGGAGATAACTGTTATTATGAAGGTTTTATCGCAGCATGTTACAGATAGATAGAAATAAACTCATTTCTACAGATATCTAGTGTTGGACTCACCTGGAAATTCAAGTATGATTATTCCTACTCCTTGTGAAAACTATCGATCACATTTTAGCCTTACAAAGAAACTAACTAAGAAGAAGAGTAAGCACACTGGAAGAAATGTTTTTTAAAAATGTAAAGTTTACACATATAGCTCACTTACTGCTTATCTCACATTTTTGGTACATCCTGAAATGAGCATGGTTTGAGTGATTTTAGGTGTATCATGGCATAAGCTAATTTGTCTCGAATATCCATTAGAAATTTTGGCCAATATATATTTTGTTTTACTTTCCCATATATCTTTTTTTGTGTTTTCAATCTCCAGTTTACATATCTCCAAAAATGTATATATCAAAATCCTCCAAAAGAGGGTGAGAAATGTGATTTTGCTAAGCTGACGAAATCTTGTTGCCTTATATCCATTTTATTCTGTTATAGCTCAAAGACAGATTAGATACAGCTAGTTTGTAGGAGTTATTCATTGTTTGCAAGAAACTATGCCCATGACCTTGGATATGGCAGACAGGAGTTAAACCAACCCCCCCCTGGGGAGAATTCCTGTGTGTAAATATGAGAATGTAGCAAGATCTGTGTAAAAGAAGCATGAGTAGTTAAAACCTTTTGGGGCGTAGTTTTCAGTAATACGTGATTTTGTGCTATATAGGTATGAACTTGTAACTAATAAATCAGAGTTATTTGTACACACAGAACTTGCAGTGTCTTTATCTCTCCGGCCGATGAGCTCATAACTGATAGACTGACACAGGTGAACAATCTGATTTAGATTCAAGATGGGGAAAGGGGGCCTGGCTGTGTTAGGTTAGGTTTGGTGAGACACCCGATCACCATGGTGAAACACACCTCTCAACTGCCCGCAGTAGGGACAAATATGTTGACTTGTAAGTCCCCTCAAATAGGGATTGTCCTGCTAAAATCGGGACAGTTGGAAGTTATCAGTCTACCTCCTATGTCAAATACTCATCTCATCACAGAAAGAAATATTTTCTTAGTCACAGTTTCCTTGCTGCTGTTGTTTATTATTATTGTACAGTTGGATACCCTCTGCCGGAGAGGGTATCTAACCAACTAAGAAAACCAGGCAGAGCATTCTATTTACTAAATTGACTCGTTCAGTCTATTAAATATAACATGTAGAGAAAAGAAAGCCAACAAACCTGGAATCACCATTTAAGATACTAAACAACAGTATTTAAAGTACAAGGAAATTACTCAATAACAGTATTCAACAAATATGTTGTGAATGGTATTGCACCTTGCTCCATTTTATCACAGTACATATACATTCCCAGTAGCAAAGCATCCTGTAAATTATCTTAAATTATTAGTAACTATGGGGATGGAGACATGTTTTGGCTAGAATGACTTAAGCGTAGGTGTTTTAAGGATATTTACAAAAAATAAGGTAAAAACAAACTACTTATAAACAAGTCTTGTTTTCCCTTTACAAGCAGCTACTTCAAAGCAGATGTAGGAAACAGGATGCATTGTCCCACTTTTATTCAATTCTAAAGCTTCTAGCCTCCTAATAGAACATTTTTTTTTGAACAAACAGTTTTGTTCACTCCTGAGATGTGTCAAACTGCAGTGCCAACAGAACGACGCACTTCGCCAAGTCAGCACTGTGCCCGGGACCTAATTGAGATGTTTTAAAACCAGGAGATAGTCGGAAATAACGGACGCCTCAGGAGCAATTATAGAAGTTAATGTGTCAGTTTTGCTCACCAAATAAAAAAAAAAGCTTCCTTGCATTTGTTTTAAAAGTCTTACAACCCTATATCATTCCTCAGCTAATAGCTACTGCATATGATTCTAATCTTACGGCATTAACACAGATTTTCGCAGGTGCACATTACGGGATAAAAGCATTTTTCCACAACTTGGCGTGATCAGCAGATTTAACCACCGAAGAGATTTGTGTTAATGTTTTCAAGGCATTAAAGGTAATTCATGAAAGTGCACAACAGGCAGACTGTGTATAGCTGTTTGCTGGGCACAGAAGCGCCAATCTGTCCACCCAGCATGTTTATACTTGCACACCCAAATTCCAGTTTTGGGAACTGCTCTGGTAAAAATCATTCTGACCCTACATTTGCAGGATTGCCATTCAGACTGAAATGTAGAAACATAGATTTTGATGGCAGATAAGAACCACTTGGTCCATCTAGTCTGCCCAAAGTTTAAACTATAGTAACCTCAAAACCTATTTGATCCTTATGTCTATCCCAAGCATGCTTACATTGCTCTGCTATATTACCCTCTACCACCTCTGATGGGAGGCTATTCCACTTATCCACTACCCTTTCTGTAAATTAATTTTTCCTTAAATTTCCTCTGAACCTACTTCCCCCCAGTGCCAGTACATGTCCTCGTGTTCTAATACTTCTCTTCCCCCCAGTGTCAGTACATGTCCTCGTGTTCTAATACTTCTTTTCCTTTAAAGAATGTTTCCCTCCTGCACCTTGTTATAACCCTTGATATATATGAAAGTTTCTATCATGTCCCCCTTTCCCTTCTCTGCTCCAAACTATACATATTAAGATCTTGTGGTCTTTCCAGGTAAGTTTTGTGTTGTAGGCCATGCACCATTTTAGTTGCCCTTCTTTGTACAGTCTCTAATGTATTTATATCCTTCTGGAGATACGGCCTCCAGAACTGAACACAGTATCTAGATGAGGCCGTACCAATGACCTATACAGTGGTATTATTACTTCTTTCTGCTACTGATTCCTCTCCCTATACAACCAAGCATCTGACTTGCCTTCCTCATTGCTCTGTTACATTGCTTACCTGCCTTTATGTCACCTGAAATAGTGACTCCTAGATCCCTTTCCTCCTCAGTAGTTATCATTATAGCGCCGTTAATACTATATTTAGCCTTTGGGGTTTTGAGACCCAAGTGCATGATTTTTCATTTTTTGGCATTAAACTGTAGTTGCCACTCTCTTGACCATTCCTCTAGTCTACCTAGATCATCAATCATTTGTTTTACCCCTCCTGGTGTGTCTACCCTGTTGCATATCTTTGTGTCATCTGTAAAAACACACACTTTCCCTTCAATACCATATGCAATGTCACCAATACAGATATTAAAAAGCACTGGTCCAAGTACAGATCCTTGGGGTACTTCACTAATAACCTTTCCCCCCTGACTGGATAGGCACATGGTGGAATGAGTTCAGCCTGCAATCCATTTAGACTCTCCCCTTTCAGTAATTCAGTTCAGCTTCCCAAATTTGCCAGCCTATACAATTAAATGTAAGTGGGACCATAGTTGCACATTTTCAGAACAGCAATGGTTAAAAGAATACCAGGGATTTTATTAGCTTCTCTTTCAAACAAACTGCTTGAAGCTGAATACAAACTGTAATATAGACGTAACACACACCTAAAGCATTACGCACAGTGTTCCCAATACCCCAAGGAGGACCAAACCTTAGGTATGGGGGCCAAGCAGTGATTTTTTCATAACAACTTTGGCTACTCTCGATAAAATTCCACAAGACAATATAAACAATATTGTAGTTTCCTAAACCCTAAAGTTACAATCTAAAGTCAGCTGACGTTCCCCTCCACTACCTCTACTTAACCACCTCCCCTCTCTGCTATCCTTACTAGAGATGCTCACTGACCCCCGTGAACTGGTTTTGGCTTTGGATCTGGATTAGCTTCGTGTTTTGGTTTTGGCAAAACCACCCTCGTGGGTTTTGGTTTTGGTTTTGGACTTTTTAGAAAAAAATCCTAAAATATGGTAAAATCACATAATTTTGCTCTTTTTTTGTTCCTACGTTATTATTAACCTCAATAACACTAATTTCAAGTCATTTGCAGTCAATTTAGACCATCTCACAGATCACAATATTATTTTCATACACTTTCGGGCAAATACTGCAGCGACCTGGCTGGATGGTAAGCGACAGAGCAATGACACAAACACACGGCAGTTCCTAGCACATCTAGGACACATTGGCACACAGCAGTGGCAGAAAAGATAAATGGGGGTCCAAAAAAAATTAAAAAATCGCGAGATCCAAGATCCGACATCACAATGACGTTATGCCAAATCGGCTCAATATTTGGATCCCCTAATTTCGCGTGTGTTCAGTTTCCGGGGAACCGAGCCTGAGCATCTCTAATCCTTACCCATCTTATTCCATTTCTATTTTTCATTAACTATTCCTCTATTTCTCTTAATTTAAAGGAAAAAAGGAAGAGGTTGTCATAATTTTAAAGACACACACACACACACATATATATCTATAATATAAATGTCTAGTGGCGTGTGTTAGTCTGTCTGTGTGTGGAAAAAATAAAACCAAGCTGCAGCGCCACCTGCTGGGCGGAGTTATACACTGACCTACTAAATTCTTAGTGTGTGTGGAAAAAAAAATTCAGAAAGGGCTGAAATTTGGTATACTAAGATGTTTTTAATTTGTTAATTGTTAAAAGTGTTTATAGATTTAAAATATATATATATTTCTTGAAGGAGAAGTGACAGTTGGGAGTGGTTGGTGGTTGCCGGGGGTGACAGTGGGGAGTGGTTGGTGGTTGCCGGGGGTGACAGAGTGAGAGGAGTGTGATACTCAGAACCGCTGAGAGAGATCCCTGTGTCTGGATAGACATCTGGATAGATGTGGCGATGAAAATGAAGGATGAGGTGATGGAGAAGAATGATGAGGTGGTGACATGTGGACAAAACCACGTTAAAAAAGGGCACTTACGGCGGGAAGTAACGCTCTTCCCCTAATGAGGCCTGGGCTATGGCCCAAATGCATGACAAGAACCATTTTAACACCTTAAGTAGCTTGATTTGACTAGAATGCATGAGTATCATGCACAGGTTAACTTGTATTATATATATATATATATATATATATATATATATATATGCATTGTATATTCTGGTTTTACATTTAGCATCTCAAAAAACAATAAAAACGTAATAAAATAAGGTATATATGTGTGTTTCAGCAGGTGGCAAAGCAGCATATTCACAGACAAAACCAAGATATGCAGGGAAAATCCAGCACATAGGAATTGTACGTAGGAACATGTCAATACCCATGTTCTATCAATGTGGTATACATGTAACATGCAAATCATTTAAACCTTGGAGTCATGGAAACAGGATCCCCGACTAATAAACAGCTGTTTCATCCTAAACAGGTCTCTTCAGTGTAAGTAGACGAGACTGATCTGTTCTCCCGCACTGTTCAATGAATTATTAGTTATTTGTTATTGTTTCCAGTAAATTAATTCACAAATCTCTGATTTGTGGGTCAAAAATAAAACCGTGCTTAGATGTTTTGACAGTAAGACAAGTTGCTTAAATCTATATATATATATTTTTTTATGAACACCAAGTATGTTTTTGAGGGTAAATGATTTCACCGAAGTAGGATGCCTGTAATAACAAGAGGTAATAGAAAGTGGTCGCTCATCTCATGCAGTAACTTAGGTACCAGATGTATTCAAATTATTTAATAGTAGATTTAAACTCAAAGTCGAGTCGAACTTTATAATGCACAGCATGTACAGATTATCATTAATGACTTCTTGCCGGGACTTAAGGTTGTATGCAAACGTTAGGGTACTCCTGGTAATATTCCATGTTTCACTGAATTTCTAGGTGAAAAGAAGTTAACACAGCTCTACTGAATACAAGACACATGTCTGCACATTTTAAAACACAATTGTTATCTATATGCTGCATATAAAAGATTGAAAACAAATATCAGTGAATGGGGCGTGTGACAAAGTTTGGGCACCCTTCCAGTCAATTTAATAATACTTTGATTACATTAAACCAGATTAAGCCAATTCCAGAGTTTTATAAGTAGTCTGACCTCTCTACCCGCTCAGGATGTTGTACCTACACTCAACAACCATATATACATTTAGGGGGGAAATTCAATGGCCGGCGATGTGCTGCTGGACATCATTGAGATGCCGGATATCATTGTAGGGAATTTCCGCTCATTTCTGCTCGTGCCTCTACGGGGTGCGAGGAAGAATGAGCAGAGGTTATCAGCCCCCAAATGGGTGCGATGTCTCTCCATGGACGATCCGGAAACACATCGAGCTGATTTGAATCTCCCCCTTTAAAGTCCAAAGTTAATTCATAAACAGAATAACCAGAAGGCGTATGGTATAAGTCACCAATAACAACACACATGGAAATAACCTCTAGGTGTTTTATAATGATGCTAATGATTACCTACTTTTATATTTATGCTTGAGAATATCATGTCCGTGGGCTTGATTCATTAAGGAAAGTAAGGCAAAAAAATGAGTAAGATTTCTCCTGGACAAAACCATGTTACAATACAAGGGGTGCAAATTAGTTTATTATTTTGCACATAAGTTAAATACTGGCTGTTTTTTCATGCAGCACACAAATACTTGATAGCTTTATTTTTACACTAAAATTAAAGTTGATCTAGGACATGACCGGCTACCCCAAATCTAAATCTGTCCTCACATTTTAAATTTACCCCCCCCCCCCCCTCCCTCCATGGCAACATGGATTTGCCAAGGTGCAAAGTTACTCTTTTTTTTTTTTTTGCTTTACTTTCCTTAAATAATCAGGCCCAATATGTTCTAGGATAGTGTATTCATTATCATAACATTCTACCTCCTTTTTTATTTATTTATTATGTAACACTGTTAATAATAACAATATAGACACATTCACATCAGTTCTGGAGATTACAGTCTAAATTCCCTACCACCCAAACTATGGTCCATTGCCGATTAGCCTACCAGTATGTTTTCGGCCTACTGGCGGGAACCAGAGCACCCAAAGGAATCTCACGCAAACATAGAGATACTTACAGAACATACAACTTGCCCTTCTTGAATATAAAACATTATCAAATAATGTTATCCCCCAAGATATAAGATATTTTAGTGTATGTCGGCTTTATAAAATCCTGGCGACGTTGGTTCCTATGGATTACAGCATACTGGTTCTGTTTACCAAGTTTTACCTAAGCCTGATAGCATTACCCCATGTCCCAGCACTGCAGTAATACCATACTGTTACATACATTGCAACTAAATTACCTTCAGGGACGGCAGCAAAGAAAATCCCAGCAGCCACCTGGAGTAATTGAATGAGGATACAGTACAGAGGAAAGAAACTAAATAGAAAGAACTTTCTGTACCCTTTCTTTAAAAGAAAATGCTTCTGGGGAACCACAAGAGACTTTAGATAAAAATCCTCTGCAGTATTTTCCTCAACACTCATTAGGAACTATTTTCACCCTCTGATAAAAAGAAAAAAAAATCAGTATTTCACCAGGAAGGCCGATCTATCTGCAAATAAAGCATCTGTTTCCAGCTCTCAGAATAATTACCAGATCAGCGCACAGGACCCTGGAGTGATAACTGTGTCATACATGTTACACAACTGCAAAACTTTCATTTATGCAATAGCTCTTTAGTTTCATTGTAGCCAGTTATTTATTCACCAGAATTCCGAGATTGTAAATTGTGATATTTTGTTGGAGACAGCTGTAACATTTCCTAATGAGGGAGAGAGCGCTGCAAGGTCACATTTAATAACAAGTTATCTAATGAAAAGGTTCTATACACTTGTTCGCATTATAGTTTCAGGGTCCTAATTAGCGTCCTGCGCTGCACGTTGTATGTCATATTTCATGCGCTGCTCTTTACCACCTCAATGTCTCTGTCTCGTTAGCTGCCATTAATGTAATCAATTCAATTAAACAAGACTACTTCCACACTAACTGACACACAATGGAGAATTATCTACACGTATAATCAAAAAGCAAATACTTCTTTATATTTTTCATGTGTGCAAATCCTGATGTCATTTAAGGACAACCATTGTTGAGGACAACTTTGTGTCTCCTACTTTGCGTCTAGTTCCAAGGCTGTCTTCTCTTTGCATAGTAGCCACCTGTCCTTAATTCCCAGGGACAGTACCAGGTTTAAAGGATTTGTTTTTGAACATTTTTGTTCCTATAAATATCTTTGTTTTTCAAAACTGACTAAGTGTGCAGAATAATACTTCTTCTATATACTGAATGTGATTCCACTATCTTCTGTCTATCTACTATCCACTATCTACTGTTATTTATATGGCTTTATAGGTTAATATTTACACTGCATTTGAGTATTTAAAGAAGCAATCCCGTGTACAAATCAATTGTGTGTTTTAATATAAATAAATGTGGCAGGCTATAAGAAGAATGTTGGTATCTACACTTTCCCCTTATCTTTTTTATTCAGGCTGCTAGTAATGATTTATGATTTTGGATTACCATGGCAACCACAGTCACATGGCTCATGATGTAGTGAGCTGAGAGGCTTTGGAATGCCCCTCTGAACTCTGTTTGCATTGTGAGATCTTCTTCCCACTTCTACCATTAAATGACATGCTGTGAGCCTGTGTCTGTGCAGCGGACTGTCTCTGGCAGCCATATTTGTTTGCCAGAGAGACTTTGAAAAGGAAATAATGATTTGTAGGAGGATAGCTAATAAATATGACCATAAGATGCATGTTTAAAAGATACGTATCTTGCCATTTAAAGAAAAAAAGAACATAAATCTTTTCTATGGGATTGCTGCTTTAAAGTGCAAAAACATCATTACAACCAAAGTCAGCAAAATATCTAGATGGAGATTGTAGTAGATGTATGTCTGCCTAGAGCAGTATTGGCCCTAGGGCTCCCTGCTAATTACTGCTTTATTCCTTGTTGGTTATTTTTTCTGCTTTATGTGCTGTCAGATCCAGCTCTTATTTTTTGCTTTATGTCAATGAGGGCAAAGTGAAAAGGCGGAGATCTGCGTGTGCGGCCATCCAGATTGAAACAGGGCCACACAGAGGAAGGAGAGAGAGCCCAGTTCACTCCTACAACCTCCGGGTATGTCACGTGACCTCCCTGCATTGCGCTAAGATCCGGAGCAGCTGATTGGGGGGCCGCTGGTCAATGGCTCAGCGGACATCTAGCAGCCCGCGGCCCACCACTGCTCTATTGCCCAATTCTGGTTGCCATATTCCAAATAATATTCTCATTTAATATTCGGCTGGAAAAATACCTCTTTCATTGTATGACTATGGACTCTATTATCTTCTATTAAACATCTATATCTCTTGGGAAATGTACACTCCAAAAGATAGCCCTGAAGATAGTTATATTTAGTGTTCCTATGATCCCTTTATACTCATGAAGGTGAAATCTTTATAATGAGTCTGTATCCTTCTTTCACGACACTGTTACTTTGTATCCTTCATAAAATCATATGTTGCTGCTGAGTTTTAAAACACGGTACCTATAAGTCTAACAATCTATATGGCGTCAATCACAGCAATACAATGAATCACATTTAAAGAATTATTTATAATCTCACATAGGAACTGTAATCATGTTAGCATTTTCTGTAAGTCTTTAGGTGATTATAATAATGAATGAGGATGCGCTATTAAAGTGTTTTAAACGCATTTGATATTTTATCATGGGAGTAGATGTATCAAACTTTCTAGAAGCAAAAGTGGAGGTGTTGCCCATAGCAACCAATCAGATTCTAGGTGTCATTTTTTAGAATGTACTAGGTAAATGATAGCTGGAATCTGATTGGTTGCTATGGGCAACACCTCCACTTTTTCCTTTTTGAAGTATTAGTAAATCTATCCCCTGGTGGCTTTCTTATAAGGGGTTCAGATGTTAATATTCTCCATTAACCAACACATCAAATTGCCATCATATAATGTCACTATCAGGTGACAGGGCAAAGGAACCCTGAATTAGGTATCGTTTGGCAGGTAGCTTTAACCGACAAATTTTACATTGACAGTATTAGAGATGGCAATACGGGTCACCTATGTACAAGACCTACAGAGAAAAAACTCTATCAGTCCTCACCCTGCAAATGAGACAACATCTACATGATTAAATATTGTATTAAATTAGTATAAAATCCTATTATGTAACATATCTGCGCTAAATAACATTATTTACAAAGTGCAAAAAAATATAAAAACTTTTTCTGGTGAAATTGATGCACCACAAAATACCGACCTTGTCATAAAGGACATGAAAATTTAAAATACCTGCCCTGATGAACAGGATGTGTGGCGGGCGGTGTGAGATTACACAGGACTTGCTGTAGTCTAACATGAAGTTTCTGTTTTGCTCAAGTCACCTTCAGACGTTATTGGGACAAAAAAGAAATTCTGACAATAGAACACTGGAGATCTCTGAATAACACAAGGGCACTGTCATGTCTATAAGATACTTTGCTCAACAGTTATACAGATGCAGATACATTTTTCTGTCTGGCATAACGCATGCACGATTTACTAAAGATCTACAGAACAATAAAACAAACGTTATCAATAGAACATTTTTTATTTATATACTCTGCTTTTTAAACGTTCGGTATGATATATAAGTAGCCATTAGTGTATATTTTCCCCTTTAAAGCAGCAATCCAACGGAAAAATCAGATGTGCTTTTATATAACTGTGGCAGGCTATAACAAGAATATTGGTTTTTACCATTTTCCCAATTTAATTTTTTACTTCAGGCTTTTATAAATGATTTATGATTTTGGACTACCATGGCAACCACAGTCAAATGGCACATAAGGTAGTGAATAGAGATGCTTTGGAACGCCCCTCAGCTCTCTCTACACTGAGACATCCTCCTTCTCCCCTCTCTGCCATCACATGACATGCTGAGAGCTGTGAGCCTGTGTCTGTGTAGCAGACTGACTGTGTCTGGCAGTCTTGTTTACCATCCAGAAAGCTTTTAAAAAGGAGATAATGATTTGTAGGAGGGTAGCTAAGAAAAAAGAATGCTTAAAAGGTTCTTAATTAGCGATTTAAAGCAGAAAAATCTTTTACAAGGAATTGGTGCAATAATAAGTTAAAATACAGTGAGTTGTTAGGATCGCCGAGGCCCCTCAGGCAAGCCCTGCCTCAGTGGGTGTGGGTATGCATCCTGGGTAAGGAGGGGGCCGCACAGACCAATTGTCCGGCCCCCTCTTTACCCTATCAATAATCCAACTCAGATGGGGACATGAATGGGCAGATAGGAACGGAGCCATGGGACAAGGAAGATGCCCTAGCAAACCTAACCATAGCCAGTTGCTACTAGGCCCCGAAAGGTACCTTGTATACACCATACTTGCCAACTCTCCCGGAATGTCCGGGAAACTCCCGAAATTCGGGTAGGTCTCCTGGGAGAGTAGGCAAGTATCCCGCATCCGGCAATTTGCTCGTCAAAATGACGCTATTCGCGGTGAATCGCGCCATTTTGTCGTGGGGCGGGGCCAAAATGACACAATTCCCCGCGCCCTGCCCCTCCCGCTCTCCAACCGCGACCCCTGCCCGGGATCTCCCACAATTAAGTTTTAAAAGGTTGCCAAGTATTTTATTCCCTCACCCCCTTTTGTTTCTCTGATAATACCAATGCTTATAGTTAATTAGCTGAAGCTTCTTTACAACAGTACTATAGTGTACGATCAATCGCAATTGTTGATGGAATAGTAGAGTGAAATGTTTTATTAAACAGTTCTGTTATCTGGGAGAACTAACGTCTCATGGATATTCTGCTCACATACCAGGACGTATGCCGGACACCCAGGCTGCTCCTGTTGTTGTTGGCGTTTGGCTTCCAGCATATGGCTCTCAGTTCCCACATTCAGATGGTCGCAGGAAGATAAGAACATCATGGAACTCGGATACATTTTAATTCAACGCATTTTTACTGAATAATGTCTTTGGCTAGAATATAATTTGTTTTTAATGTATAAAAGCAAAGAGCAAGACAGGAAAATCTGTCACCCTCTCTTATCAGGCATCTGTAGGCGACCGTGTGAATTCAAATCTTATTTTCTTTGTAGCAAACTTCTGTCACTATCACAATTAATTCAAACAAAAGTCTTTTGTTTTAATGTCTCATCCTGTGGAGCTTCTTGCAAACCAATTCAGCACTGACAAATATTTGATTTCAGCACAGAAGAGAATAAGCGCCAACAGGAGCCCAGAACCAAGTCCTGAATCTCCAATTCAACCCCGTGGATCTCTGGGTGACGGGTGGACATACGACGTGGAGTTTGGCGTCTCTGAATAATGAGGTTTTTCCCTATAGCCCAATGTGCGACTGATTAAAAAACAATAAATACCATACAAATTTAAACTGTAACTACAACCTATCAATTTGTACACGTGACAGACATAACTTTGTGCCTCGTGCCTCACTGGTGTAAATAGTTCTTGTGTGTGTTTAAAGTTTCTTTATAACCTTTGTTGAAGTGCGCCTATAAATGGGCGTTCCCATAGAAGCACAACGGCAAAGTGCAAAGAACCAGCACTTTCAAGGCCCCGGAAAATTCAAGTCCCCTTTGTTGAAGAGAAAAATACTGTGGAGCAAATGTATCAGACCTTCTAAAAAGGAAAAGTGGAGATGTTGCCCATAGCAACCAATCAGAATCTGGCTATCATTCTCTAGACTGGTCTAGATAAATGAGAGCTAGAATCTGATTGGTTGACCAGGGCAACACCCCCACGTTTATTATTTAGTAGGTTTGATACATTTAGTCCCTCATTTTTAAGTTGGTTAAAATATGAAATGCATAAAGGTACCCTATCCACTCCTGTATCTAGCGGATACAATTGTTTGGAACAAGATTATTGAAACAATGTAAGGGTTATTGAGGGGGCATATTTAGGGGCAGTCCTTGCTGTGCAGTGGGGCTCAGAGTACTATTGCACCAGCTCTGAGCTGGAGGTCCGCGGGGCTCATCCTATACTTCTAATGGGACTCATTTTGCGTCTCGATGTCGCACTTCAGCAAAGAAGCGCACGTCTAGGTATTCTACGAGCAATGTTACATAAAGCATCACACACACACAAAAGTGACACATATAATGAAAACAGACCTGATGCACACCGCCTAGCATTTAGAATCCCGAAAGCGGGATAAAATAAGCCCCGCTCTGGCTGAATCTGTCAGCACATCAGCGTATTTGTGCAAAACACCACCCACTTTCCTGTTAAGCCACACCCCTTCTGCTGTCCACGAATCGGGATGTCCTGCCAAAATCAGGACAGGTGGGAGGTATGCTGATGTCACCTCACTCTCATGAAAAACTGATGCCTTAAACGAGGCTAAGTCGAGTAGTATTTTAGGAGAAAAGTTTAATCCAAGGAAGGGATGATAGAAATGCAATAGGAGGCTGAATCCAGCTACACTTCTAGTTTTTGAAAGCTTGTCTGAGAGCAGAGAGTTGACGTGCACCTTTAAATGCACTTGGGGAGGGGGCATTTAAATGCACCTTTGCAAAACCAAGGTGCTTTCGAATGCTCTTCATAAATGACCTACACTGATGGAAGACAAGGAGAGCAGTGATGTTGTCACTCACTTCCTCTTGCATAACTTCCGGGGCGCAACAGTGACACAGGCAGCATCAGAAGGTATCGGTGTAAGGGTGCAGATAGGTTGATTAAAGCCCAGGTCATGTAGACATGATCCAGCCAAAAAATACAACTCAATTTTTTTTAATTGAAAAAAATAATCCTGCCCAGGCGCCACGGAATGATGAATGAAGCTGGAACAGACAAGAACGTGATGATTAGATTGCTATAAGGAATTTCTGGTGCTGATAGAACTTTTTTCAAAACTCTGGTGGACTAAAAACAGTAAACACTAATTTCTTATTGTGATATATTAATCAGTAGTCAGTGCCTCATACCTCAGTGATGTTACATCAGGACTCGATGTTTCTACAGATATCACACACAGGAGTTTATACACATATTAACATCACTCTTATTATATTATTATAAATGTGCACTACGGTAGCATACTTCGGATGTTGTATGTCCAAGTCAACGATAAATGGAGGTGTTGCCCATAGCAACCAATCAGATTCTAGCTGTCATTTTCTAGAATGTACTAGGTAAATGATAGCTAGAATCTGATTGGTTGCTATGAGCAACACTTTCCCTTTTCCTTTTTGGAAGGTTTGATAAACCTCTATCTTCCACTATTGAATAATGTATTATTTGATAAGCAAGCTCCATGATCACAGACAAGAACAATGCCAGAGTTTAATTTACACTGGCAATTTGTAACTTAGATTTCTCCTTATCTTTTGCCTGCAAGACGCAGGTTTCTCTATAGCAACTGTCCTGTTTTACAGAGAATTCCCAGTAGCCATAGATGGCCATCTCTAGTCCTTTATATAGCCATATAAACCGGTGATTTATTTGTTTTCATTGCTTTTTCACCCTAGAGATGAAATCAGCAGGGCTGTCAGTTTCCTGGTAAATGGCTCCGAAAATGGAGAGCTGAAGACATTCAGCCACCATGATGTTATAAATGATAGATCCAGGATACCCGTTAATCAGGCAGCGCTGAGATTCTGCAAGGCTGGCATTATGTGTTCCTTGGCTCACGCAGCGGCAGATATCTTAGTTGCATTCTTAGCATTTTTGCTTATTTCTCTCAGCTAAACTTTGTTTTGGCTCCGATCCCTCCCAAATGACTACATACCAGGGCCAATCTTCAACTCCTCTTTATTCCTTAAGATAAAATATCCACTTTTAAATCGACTGTGTACTTCTCAGCCCAGTCCCCATATTATTATTTGTTTCACATTCCAACCACAAGTTTAAATATAATACCGCTGACCCCCAACAAGCAGAGCGATAGGGCTCCCGCTGCTTGTGCTGTACTCGGCCTCAGCAATTCAATAACGTTCATGTGTATTTAGAATCTGAGTGGTCTTGACGCGTTGTGTGGAGAGCAATGATTAGATGTCAATGAACCATCCGATCAGAGTTCTCATCACGAATGCCCAGCGAGGTGTCGGGAGCAGTGAGATTCCCGTGGCAGGAGATTATGATGCACATTAAACTTACAAAGGGTCGTGTTCCTGGCGCTAGAACGCTGGGATAAGGGGAAGGAGGGTTATATCCTATTTTTATATCTGGCTGGAATTCTTCTTTAAAACAGTGATTTGTCTAGGTGACTGCGGAGTCTATTTAACAAACTGCGAAAGCCCAAGAATTCAGAGAAAATGTCTGTATTCTTCCGAGGATGGTTGTTGCGGGTCTACTCTTAATTATCAAGGGATCCACACAAGAGAAAGCTGAGATTTTTCCAGTGTTAACCTACTTTTCATTGCATGACTCAACCAGGCTCTTTAGCCTCCAAAATGGACCTGATACTTACATGACCATACAACCTGTCTCTCACAGATAAAAATAGAGCGCACACAGCTCAATCTCAATTACAGTAGCAGTCGCTTCTCATATTTTCATTTGATGCACCTACATCCAATTAAGTATAAAGTGGAAAAAGTATAATCTGCTCTCCTGTGTTTGAAGAGTGACAAAAAATAGCAATGACCATAAACAGCAGAGATCCCAGGACTTTTTACGCCTGTTTAATAAAATGTTGAACAACTTCGATTTTTTGCTACCGATATAATATACTTTTTTATAGGTGCAGCTATATTTAAAGGGCTTGCCCACTTTGGACAACCTCTTCTTACTTAAACGTTTCCCCTATTCATAGTGTGTTTCCCCCTTAAAGGAAGCCTACCTGTTGACTGAAGAAAGTGTGAGGATACCACCCTTAGCTGGGATGCCAGTTACCCTCTGTGGGATTCAACTCACTCGGGTAGACCAGAGTTTATCCAAAATAAGGCTTTATTACGACAGCACAACACCCCAAGACGTTCACAAGATACAGGGTAAATGGTAGCATGTATCCTCCAGCAGCCTCTTGCAATCATCACTTCAAAGTAATAATCCCAGTCTCTTTCAGCAAAGTAATAATCTCTGTCCCTTCCACAATATTACCATTACCGATTAGCTAGACCAGTGTTGGCTAACCTGTGACACTCCAGGTGTTGTGAAACTACAAGTCCCAGTATACCTTCCCAGCAATTAGCTGCTATATATTGGCAAAGCATGCTGGGAGTTGTAGTTGTAGCCCCTGTCCTGGTAGGGTATCCTCCAGCAGCACCACAATGCCTGTCCCAGAGTCCTTTTCGCTGATGTCTTGTACACCAGGATCCTCCAAGCTAGACTAGCTCCCCTGGCATTCTGCTCTCCCTATATTCTTGGCTGTATTCACAGGGAGTAGGGTCAAATGTCTCAATCCCCCCCTCCCTTACAGCAGGGGTCTATCAGTGGATACTTTAACTGTTAGACATACGGTCTCTGTTAATTTCACACAATCTGGCAATATTCTTTCTATTTCTAATACATACAATATTGCAGGCAGGGCCGCCATCAGGGGGGTACGGGGGGTACTGTTGTACCGGGCCCGCGCTCACTAGGGGGCCCGGTACAGCAGCTCAGCAAAGACTTACCTGGGGCCCGCCGCTGATCTGTCACAGGCAGAGCACATGATCGCAGGGGGAATGAATCCTCCACCCCTGCGATCGGATCCTGGTGCCTGGCTGTCACGGTGACAGCCAGGCTGAAGACAGAATAGCGGAGACCAGCGGTGGGCCCCAGGTAAGTATGTGTTGCTCATGGGGGGGGGGGGGCCGGGTGGCACGGGGGCCCGATTTTTTCTGAAGGCGGCCCTGATTGCAGGTAATAGCAAGGGCAAAATGTACCTAATAACATGAACTAATAATGCACATAATACACTGGTGCTCTGGTGTATATACTTAGACTGGGCCAAAGATTAAAAAGTACATTAAACTGTGGGAAATGGGTGATGAATAAAAAGTTCTCAGTCCAGTAGCACACAGTTTCCTCCCAGAAAGGAAATGGCCACTGTTAATTCACATTACCGCATGGAAAACATATGCATTATATGCCGTCTATAAATCTTTAATAATGCTCTACGGTAATGCTTCCATAAAGCTCTATTATAAGCTATACACGGGCTTAATCCACCAGTGGTGAGAGTGGCAGCGGGAGACTGCTCTGGGCTTCAGATGATGGGCGGGTGCCCTTTGAGTAAACTTAGAGAGTTATGTCTGACAATTTTTTACCTGTTCTGACCTCTGACCTCTGGCAAGCCTTGCAATCAAATATTGCATACCTGTGCCTTGCCACTAAGAAACTACCCTAGGTTATTGTATTGTTAAAGGATTATCAAACATGAATAAGAGTGACATAAAGGCTCTAGGGAACGATACTAGGATAATAATAAAGGGTAAGAGAAGACAAACAATGGCAACTCTACTGAACAGTGAGTTGTGCAAGAGTTGACCAGCAGGATTGTCTATCAAATTGGCCACACATGTGGATAGTCAAATTGGATGGGTTGTGGCAGTACCTCTCTTGTGTTGAGTGATTGGATTCTGGCTTTATTATGGCCTGATATAGCAGGTGGATAACGATCATATTCTGGCATACCTCATAATGATCCTATTACTTTTGATAGGATCATAATCTGGTTTTGCAGTAGTTCTGGTATATCGGGCCATCTGCTAGTCTTTTTATTTGCAGTGCCGCTTATTAAAATAGGGATTTTAGAAGTCACATGGTCTGCTACCGTTATAGTCACGCCCTTTGCCTCTCACAGCTGTGTCCAATCATTATCCTGCATGAGTTAGCAACTAAAACGGTTTTTCTCACCCCTATGTGCGGCATAAATATTTCTACTAATATAATGTACTTTATAAAAGAAAAATATTCGAAATATTCTGAATCATTATTTGATTTACCAACTAGATAGAAATCAATAATATACAATTTTGAAGAAACAACATTAACATTTTAGCATTAATTCCGTACATATTGCGTTCCCCAAATACCGCTGCCTGTGACAGACGCCACCCTTTGCGTCCTCATAAACCTCTATGTTCTAATCGGTGTCGCTGATTGAAATCATGTTATTATGTTTTTGTTCTTATGTTCTATTTTTTTGAGGTGCGAAGATCTCTGAATATATGTATAGCTATTCCACTTTCACCTTTGCACCATGCAAAACCTGGTAGTGGAATAACTTTCCCATGACACTTCCCATACTCTGTTTTTGACGCTGGCCATAACTCCGATCTATTCTTCCAACATGAGATCCAAACACTAACCCAATCCTGCTGCATTCACTGATACAATATGTCTAAAGTATGCCCTCATTATACTCTGGCATGGCTACAGTAACTCTCTTCTTACTGGCTCTCTGTATCACTGTCAGGCTTTCTCACCCCAATAACCGCTCAACCTCAGCCACCCCCCAAGGTTGGCTTCTTCTACCTTCAACGATAGTCTAAAGACTTATCCTAAATCTATAAATCTATCCACCAATATGATCCAACCTCATCTCTAATTACTCTCCCAAACACACACTTCTCTTGTTCTACTTCGCTTGTTGTTATTCTCACCACCGCTTCTGCTACCTCCTCCCAGTCCTGACATTTCTAGAGGGGCTTATTGTCCTTCAACACTCTTCTACACTCCATGAGACTGCCCCCCCCCCCCAAAAAAAAATTCTTAACTGTAAGCGGTCACTGAAAACCCATCTTTTCGGAGAAGCTTTAACTGACTCTTCTGACACCATCTTCCTCCGACTTTCCTTTCACCGCAGAACCTAATTTGCCAAAACTTGTTCTTTTCAGATGGCAAGCTCCACCAACAAGAAGGGTCAACTTCATCCTTTTGTATCAGCTCTGAGTTTATAATATACCCCTTCAGAATTGTACAATGCTACATAGATTATTGGTGCTTTATAAATAATAAATAATAATAATAACAATAATAATAATAATAATAATGATAATAACACATACGATTGAAATTTGAGGTGTTTTTAATTTACGTATACCCCATGTAAAGTCAGGCATTTTTTTTGGAGGGGGGGGATGTACAAAAGAACAAAGCCTATGGCTTTTTTATCTGTCTTTTTTGCTGCAATACATACTATATATATATATATATATATATATATATATATATATATATATATATATATATATATTGTAAAACCAGAGGTTTGTATTTTTCTCCCTTTGTAGTGTTGCTGATGGCAGATTGTAATGTTGAACTGTTGTGAATTTATTAAAGGCTCAATAATATATTCTATGACGATAAGAGTTTGTATTTATCAGTGGAATACATTATATACTCTATGACCCTGAATGTTTTCATTGACAGAAAAGCAACAATGGATATCTTTCTGGAAATATAAATGGAATTAAGTTCGTTAGTTTGTAACACAATACAATATCTGCACAGTGACCAATGTGCAGGGATAAGAGTGATACTAAGTTTCACTGGGAGATACGTGACAGTAACATTGCAGAACATACTGTACATAATATACTGTACTCAGCAGCATCTTTACAACATATAATATTATATCATATAATATGAGTATCCAGGAATAAGGTGCTAATCTCTCAGCTCTCTGTCACATACACTGACTGTACTGAGGCTACTAGAAGCCTAATAAGGCTGCAGGTGACACGTGTTGATTGTATCACACCACAGACTGATGAGAGACGGCAGCTTATAATCTAGTGGTGATTGGGGCAGCAAGTAAAGTGTTCACACAATGATATCTGCTAAATATAAAGCAGTGTACAGCTGGGCTTGTGTTACAGGGTGAGATCTACCGTACTGCTTTCACTCTAAGAGGGACCTTATTCCCCATATAAACATCTCTAAAACCGAGGTGCGTCTTAGAATAGAGGGAGCATTTTCTTTTATTCATAGGACTTATTCTTAGTGTGCGGATTACAATCGAAGAAATATGATATATGGTATACAACCAGCTTTCTTCCATGCTGGCATCATATAGATATAATTAAATCTATTTCATTATCTATCTATCTCTATGTATCTATCTATTTATCTATCTATCTATCTATCTATCTATCTATCTATCTCTATGTATCTATGTATCTATCTATCTATCTATGTATCTATGTATCTATCTATGTATCTATGTATCTATCTATCTCTATGTATCTATCTATCTATCTATCTATCTCTATGTATCTATCTATCTCTATGTATCTATCTATCTATCCATCTATATATATATATATGTATCTATCTATCTATCTATCTCTATGTATCTATATATATCTATCTATCTATCTATCTATCTATCTATCTATCTATCTATCTCTATGTATCTATCTATCTCTATGTATCTATCTATCTATTTATCTCTATGTATCTATCTATCTCTATGTATCTATCTATCTATCTACCTCTATGTATCTATCTATCTATCTATCTATCTGTATCTATGTATCTATCTATATCTATCTATATCTATCTATATCTATCTCTATGTATCTATCTATCTCTATGTATCTATCTATCTATCTATCTATCTATCTATCTATCTATCTATCTATCTATCTATATCTATGTATCTATCTATCTATCTATCTATCTATCTATCTATCTTTCTACATATATAAGAGTCTCACTACACTGATATGACTCTTCAGCATTTTATGACACCCCCAGCAGGGTTTCCTTCCTCTATATCCCACATTCTCATTGGACAGTTCAAAATTACTCACTTCTTGTTACTTGATAACATTATTCAATGGTACAAATCTGTTCTAACACCGAAGTAACCATTATAAGGTAGATTTTGTCTGTCTAGTGCAAGTTGGACAATTAAATCTGTCTGTGGTTTTACTGTAAATTTGCATCTAATGATCAATATTAGTAAATAACACTCATTGTCTGAACCGTAGTTCAATCTCACAGTGTTCTCAGCTCTGGTATTAAGGCTCCTCCCAAGGGTCGCTGGGTCTCTATCACCGCAGGAAATCCCTCTCTCCCTCCCGTCATATGTCCCTGCCGTGGGTTTTATCGTTTACATGTCTAACACTTCTTCTCCCTCCGCACAGAGCAGGCACGGTTCGGCAGGAAGGCATCTGTGAGTCGGCGACTAATTCATACGATGCTACCGCTGATTGGCCGCAGGTCACTGCCCTCTTCGAAGTAACTTCGGCTCTTGATCCCTCTGTGAGTGGGACCCCTTGACCTGCTTTGTGAGGGCACGTCATTGTGAGTCCGGAGGACGTGTGGTCACGCTGAGGCCATATTAAGCACCGGCCAATCAGAAAGTATTATATCCTGGGTCCAGTAGTTAGTGGCGGATGCCCATACACTGTCTGGTTACTGCTATTAGTTGTAGCTGACTCGCAATTTCCCTTCACTGCCACCATGTGTGGTGTTTAATAAACTGTGACCTATTAATTGGCCACAAATTCTGGTGTCAGTGTCGTTAGTTTATTATAAGTTTAGTTTAAGACTTGGGGGTATATCATTTATATAGTGCATTCTACAAAATGACAGCTAGAATCTGATTGGTTGCTATAGGCAACACCGCCACTTTTTCAAACCCGCCGTTTAGTAAATATACCACTTAATGTGTGAGTTAAAGTGAACCATCTACAATCTGCAGTTTATACATCCTGAAACTGTATCTGAAACTGGTTCATTTCAGAAATGTTCCATAGTTAGTGTGGCTCACAACGAGACCACCGCAGAGATCTCCTCCGTTTCACAATGAGACCCAATAAGGCTGGATACTAATTTTCTTTATTGCTATCAATGCATGAAGCATGGCTACTCATTAATGCTTCCTTTAATTAGCGATCTTATTATGTGCATTTCACTAATTAGTAACAATTTTTCTTCATGTTCTGTTTTTCTTGCCATAAAAAAATTTTGAATGCCGCTTTTCAGAGCCAGTTTAATGTCACTCTGCAATAAAGCACATATGATAGTGAGGCCTATTCAGCAATCTGTCAAAATTCATTTTCAGACTGAATTGATTTATACAGGTGAAAAAAAATAATTAAAAGCCTTTTTCTATTTATCTTCCAATCTATCATAGGCAAACTGAGGAAATAAACTTGTACAGGCAGACGTTTTATGTGCTGGAGCTATATTTCTGATAATGCTATCTATCAATTCACTAGGACCCAGTCAGATCAGAGAGGCACGCAGCACCTCATGCCCCATACCTCATGCCCCATACTTCAGTGATTTCACTAAGCTGCATTCTCATGAATTTTGCTTCAGAGGTATGTAGGAGACAGGATCACTTTAACAGTACCTGTTGTGTAGTTTGTTTTTTAAATTATGTTTCCTGTGAGTGATACATTCTTACAAATAAAATACCATAAGAAGCATTTAACTGTCCTAATGACATTACAGAGACTGTGTAACATTTATAGAACTATAAAACATTTCTCCAACATTAAGATTCACTCTAATCCTTCCATACTGAAGAAGGTAGGTGACAACCTCAATGGATATCAGCACATACAGCTTACACCGTATACACCCAAAGCAATGAGCGACATTTTCCTCATCACCAGACCTTTATCCTGCGAGGCATTAAACATTCTTCACAAGACAAACGTCCCTCATATACGAAGCACACACAGGGCTTCATCTAGCGTCGGACGCAATGTGCATCTAAGACTTACATGAAAGAGTAGGAGTGGGAGTGTGCCGCAGCTTGGTAGGGTATTATGAGTGGCATGCAATCCCAGTTGCGTCCCACTCGTAATACCTTACCAAGCTGCGATCAATTCCCACAGCTAGTTAACTACTTGCGCCACCTAATTACTGCCGCACTTTTCAGTCTTGTTTTGACGTGTGTTCTGCCAGCATTTTGATCCTCCTAGAGCAGTTTTTGCGGGTAGACGCCCATAGTATCCGAATTATTCACGGTCACGCCTACATAACTCTGTGTTCCACTCTTTCCCTCATACTGAGACGCAAGCTGTCTCAAGTGTACACTGCGTCTGAAAAGCAGACGGAACTGCAGGGAACTGTTGCTTACTGCGCATGTCCTGTCAGTGGTAATGTGCAGGATGCACCTGAAACGGACTTTGCGTCCGACTCTAAATGAGACCCACAGTGTGCACTGCAACAACTTAGTTTTCTACCAATGTTCTTCCATGATCTGCACAGCGTAAACCAAAATCCACGCCTCCTCTCCTCAACGCCAGACCGGTCTCTGCAAACGTGCAGGGCGACTAAATTTGCTGAGACTGGACATTTGTTTAGAAGTTGTACTGTGTACGATAGACTGTAAACGTTGCATCAAAATCCTACCTTCTACCCCCTTTAAATATTTATAACTGAAAACAGTTTTCCTTTCTTTGCCTACAGCACTGGTCTGTTTAGCCTTGTCTATGGCTCAAATAAATCATTAGAGTAAGGGTAGATATTAATATTATTATGTGACACTTCTGATCTGGAGTGTGCTGTGGAAAAAAAACAATTTTGTCCCCCACCCAAATCCTCAATAAGCCCCAGAGCAAGACAGCCTTGGCTGGTTTCCGCTATAACAGAGAGACATACTATATATTATTCCATCTCCAGCCTGCGCTTCTCTCCTGGCTGGCTTAAACCCATTTGTTTGTAATCAGTAGTTCCACACTTACTACATTTCAGAAATAATAATATAGACACCTATTAAAGGGGGGACATTTATGCTACAAAGCCGACATAATCATGCTCAATGAACCCTTAGTGATGGTGATTGTAGTCTTCTTGTAAAATGTTTGAGGATGTTGGCAACTGGAGAATACAACTGTGTTTATAAATACTATATTGTCAGCTACATGTTATAACCTGCAAAACATGTTACTACAGATCATAAATGTTATCTGTGTGAGATAATAGTTGCTTTGCGATAGGAAAAATTATTCTTCTTTATAGCGGATCCGACACCAACCTGCAGTGGACGTGAAGATTTTGTGGTCTGTTTAAATTCAGCCAATCAGTTCACTAAGAACTAATTATATCACCCAGGCACTGAGTTGATAGGCTGTATTTTATGAGTATTGGTCCATCCCCCAAAATTGTGCCTCCACTTAAAGATTGGATAGATCTCATCTCATAGATAGTGCTCATCTTCTGCTAAAGTCATTCTGACATTCCTTTATGTAGCAAGGTCTCTATCCTTCAGGAATAACTGTCACATGTCCCTATCTACAGGGACCCCCCTCACCCGCCACGGACTATATTGTCTGGATGTGCTTTTGCTGTCAGCATGTGGCAAAGATAACCAATTAATGCATCTGTGTTGACTTTCAGTTCAAGAATTTGCACACCCTGGTGTGATATTAATTATTTTTAGAAGAACGAAAAATGCCAAAGCCCCGGGTCCTTTAGTTCTTGTACTGTAGGTAATTGGATAAAAAAAAATACACCCCCTGTTGGCATCTCTAATGATTGTGCCAACAGCTTTAGAATACCATCCTCTAATTGATAGAGAGTTGGTACAAGGTGACCCACGGACCCCCTCCATCCCCCTTTTTCCAAGAAATCTGTTAAAATGCAAAAAAAAAACATTATGCACATCACTTGCTTCAAAAACTGTCCACAAAATGGTAATAACTAGAGTCTTCTTTCATCTGGAAAATCTAGAAAATTAAACGTACAATAAGTTTTGGTAAATGAGGATGAAAACAGCCTACACATTAGACTCAAGTACCATCAATAATATATGATTATTAGGCATTTTCTCATATATATTTTTCATAACTCTTCACTTATAATAAGAACATGTCCCTTTATTCATTATTTAAGCATACACTAATCCAATTCAAGGCGCTCTTAATCCAGTCATTCAAAACATTCATGTGATCGAGTTGCAATAATCAATATAATTACATTGCTATGAAATCCAAACACAGTCATTAAAATATAAATTTAGACTATAATGAAATTAAGGACAAAATAGGCTTGTCAACCCCTTAAAAAATATTATATTGCAACAGATTGTGTGTACCCTTCCTTAAAGCAGACCCCAATGAGTCTTACTCACTGAATTTGTCTCTCAGCATAATTTAAAGGGACCCACTTATATAATAAATATAAGTGTGTATACTATATATATATAATAAAAAGTGTGTATACTATATATATATATATAATAAAAAGTGTGTATACTATAAACATGAGCTTTAGATGCCTTTACATGATTGTTGTGGAAAGATAAAGGGGTAAAGTAATAAATGGCTGGAACTTATATAAAATGTTATTTTGTGACCAACACCTCAACCAACTGTCTGTCACTTTTTTAATATTTTAATATTTTTTTTTACCTGTGGCTGATCGAGTTCCCTGTTACACCTTAACTTGGGTTCCCCTGACATTGAGGAGACCTGGCTGACATGATATATATACCCAAAGCCCTGTTGTGGTGGTGGGGGCTGGAAGAATAATTAGTCCACAGCTCTAAACCAGGTCGCTCTGGAGCAGTGGACTAGGGGTCACTAAGGTCCATGACCTTTATAAAAAAAATAATAATAATAATCTGTTATAGAGCATTAAATATTGGAGAGCAAAGATGAGTAGGATTTTGTTAAAGCCGGCAGCCAGTATGGTACATGGGAGCCGGGTAAAACATTCTGATTGTTTTGGATTCATTTCCAGGTAGGTGGATACCGACGCGCTCAGCTCCGCGGTCAGTTGATCGATTGCTATGGACTACTCCCAGCAGCTAGGAGAGTAGTGTACTGCACGCTTATAATCATACAGTGGTTAATCAACACATTGAGGCCTGGATCTCTAGGAGCGTCCTGATTGGCTTCCTGCACTTTATAGTGCAGGAAGCTCCACGGTGCACTGCCTGTGATAGGTGCAGTTATCCTGTTTATGTGGGCTATTGCTATTTGTTTTTCCTGATTCTGGTGATGGTCCTGACCTTTCTGTATGAGACTCTGACTATTCTCTCTCTGCCCCGACCTTACTGCAATGGACTCTGACTAGAACTCAGAATTGCACCCAGGTAGAAGAGTGGCAGTAAGTCAGGACTGCACTCAAGTAAAGAGTATCAGGATCTCAAGAATGCACGGGTGGTAGAATGTCAGGAGCACTCTGATAGTAGAGTTGTGAGGAAATACTTTGATATTTGCACCTCCGAACACTAGAGGTCTCTGCATTCGTAAACTTGCCCTCAGATTTGCCCTCATCCAAGATGGCCAGAATGGCATCAAGGAGAAATCATCTTGGATACTGGTTTCTGTTTGGGTATAGGCACTTCCTGCATCAGACATGTGCTTGAGTATTCTGCCTGCTCATCTCCTGTCACTTGCTGTACTTCCTTGCATTTGTGTCTACCCTCTTGTGTACCAACCCAGCAAATGTCTGACTACCCTACTTGTGTACTGACCAGGCAAATGTCTGACTACCCTGCTTATGTACCGACCTAGCAAATGTCTGACTACCCTCTTGTGTACCGACCCGGCAAACGTCTGACTACCCTCTTGTGTACCGACTCGGCAAATGTCTGACTACCCTAATTGTGTACTGACCCAGCAAACATCTGACTACTTGCTGGATATCTACTCGGCTATTGGGCTTCCGATAATACCACCAGTATCGTTACAAGAGTGTCAAAAACTCAGGATTGCACAATGGTAATGGAGTACCAGAATGTTAGGAATTCAGGATCGCACACAGGTACACAGATAGCAGAGTGTCAGGAACTCAGGATTGCACTTGGGTAGCAGAATGTTAGGGGCACACTGCTACCACAGTATCAGAAACTCAGAATTGCACCCTAGTAGCATGGAATCAGGAACCTGGAAGTGCACACTGGTGGCAGGATGTCAGGAACTCGGGATCACACATAAGTAGCAGAGTGCCAGGAACTCACGATTTCACACTGGCAACAGGGTGTCAGAAACCTGGGAGAGCACACCGGTAACAGAAAATGTCAGGATCTCAGGACTGCAGGATTAGGATACCACAAACTCAGGATAGCAAAAAAAAATGGATCACAGGGACTCACATGGATGGTAACTGTGTGTCCGCATAAGCTCACCAAAGATTTGGCCACGGTTGCATGGAGAGCCAGAGTTTTTAAGGACAGGTAACAGGTGCAGTTTGTATGTAGCATGATTGATTAACTGCTGCTTTGCCAGAACAGCAGAAATCAATGATACAGCAGCACCTCTGATATTACCACACAATCCATAGACAGAAGTACCTATCACCCACCTAGATCGGTCACGGCCATTTTGTGAACCAAACTAACGTTCATTAGAATGCAGCGAATTAGTTCACTAAGGACTAGTAATATTACTGTGGCATTGTAATTAAGGTCCTCATATTTTAGTATTGTCTGGACCAGACCTCTTTTCCAGTATATCCACATTAAGAGTGCCAGTACATCCCATTAATATGCGACAGATGCGATTTACACAGGTTATGTGGCTCACTGGCTTCGACAAGGTGAGATGCTTCCCTCAAGTCCACATCTCTCCTTCTCACCTGTTCCCAACCATTCAGCCACAGAACCCGTGTATATGATGTATATACATCATTGGAACGTCAGTTTTCCCATGATAGACTAGAAGATAAATAAGACCTGGGGGTAAATGTATCAAGCTGTGAGTTTCCAGCGGGTTTGAAAAGTGGAGATGTTGCCTATAGCAGCCAATCAGATTCTTGTTATCATTTATTTAGTACATTCCACAGCTAGAATCTGATTGGTTGCTATAGGCAACATCTCCACTTCTCAAACCTGCCGGACTCTCGCAGCTTGATACATTTACCCTCTGATGTTTTTAATCCACCTGTATAAATCCAAATAAGTCTAACAATTAATTTTGACTGATTCCTGAATATACCTCATTCCTCCTCACATCATATGTATCTTATTGCTGAAAGACAGTTAATGGTGTATGATAGGCATCATGAA
Organism: Mixophyes fleayi; assembly: GCF_038048845.1. NCBI lineage: Eukaryota > Metazoa > Chordata > Amphibia > Anura > Limnodynastidae > Mixophyes > Mixophyes fleayi. Next base: position 142,368,836 of record NC_134408.1, read on the forward strand.
AAGCTTTTTATTGGAAGAAAAATAGAACATAAAGAGAAATGGTAAGTAATTATCACTAATTAGTGACATTCATACAATACACTTGATAATGTAGGGAAGCATACCTGGTTTAGTGGAGGATCGATGTATACATGGGGAAATATAAGGTCAAAGATTATAAAATTTTGTTTATTTTGTATTATTTCTTGCACATTTTTCATTCTCATATCTGGTATCCACGTATTCGTCTATATTTTGGCTCCCTATAAACTCTTTGAAATGTGTCCTCTACATGATTCATGTCATCGCACAGCGGAGGCCGGGGCCAAAATGATGTGTCATCAAGGTCCGTGGGCAGGTGGGGCTAGGGGGCAGGGGGAGATCTGTCCCCCCGGGCCGGTCCCATAGTGGGCTTCCTTGGACTGAGTCACTGGGCCACCTGCATTTTTTTCCCTTTAAACTGTTCCTAATAGGCTGCTGAGTCGAGCTTTGCCCCACCCCCCCCCCCCCCCGGGGCTAAAAGTTGCCAGCCTTTCCCTGTCAAGGTCCCAATACGCCCACCTCAAAGGAAATTGAAGCGGGATCCTGAAATCTTCCGGACACTCCGGGAGAGAAGCCAGACATGGATTCAAGTTTTAAAAGGATTTAAAGGCTTAAAGCAGATTTTGTTGTACTAATGAGTGTCCTTTCCCCATATTTTTCAAGTATTTTAGCAATAATCTAGTATCGAAAGAAGTCTGGTAATTCCGCAGACACTTGTTTGAAGGATTTCACCCTTGTGAACCAACAAACACGAAAAAGAGTAACATTTTATTTTTTTCACTCAGTAAATCTCTAAACAGCTATTACTCGAAATCCAAAATATTTAGTATTCTACCTGTGGCGAGATCTTACAAGATTTATAATCTATAATGTTCCAGTGTGAATGATCTGTCTCGCCCAAAACGCTGATCTGTCCTCTCTCCTAGTGTCTACTCAGAATGCTTAATTAGCATTGTGAATTACCAACGCTTATCAAAATAATTATGTAGAACATATATTTACTGTACAGAAGGTCAAATTATTCATGAATTGTTGCGGTATTTAAGTATGTACATAGACTGGACCCCTGTCTTGTCAAAACCAAAGAGAGGGAGAGAACATAGCATGCAAGAATGAAAATATAAACTGATGTGACATTTACTACCTTAGCAGATATTATCATCCTCATTTATTTATATAGCGCCACTGATTCCGCAGCGCTGTACAGAGAACACACTCACATCAGTCCCTGCCCCATTGGAGCTTACAGTCTAAATTCCCTAACACACATACAGACTAGGGTCAATTTGATAGCAGACAATTAACCTACTAGTATGTTTTTGGGAGGAAACTCACACAAACACAGGGAGAACATACAAACTCCACACAGTCTTGTCAAGCTTGGGAATCGAACTCGTGACCCCAGTGCTGTGAGGCAGAAGTCCTAACCACTGAGCCACCATCTAAGGCACTGAGAAGCTGGCTCAGTGGAAACAAACAAGCTGTTTTGGCACCAAAGGTGAAGTTTGAAAAAAATGAGTAATCCCCCCAACCCTGATACAACAACTTCCATCCCACCGCCACGATCATCTGGATGTGCTGACTCAGCAGAAGACGCAATTTTCACAGTAACCCAGGTACAGTTGTAAACTCGCAGGAGTAAGTGCAGGTGATGCTCAGCTTAGTTCCACCACACCTCTGCCTTTTCCTGCATTTATAAATTAGATAACCCCCTCACCAACCTTTACATTTACATAGTCAGGTCGACAAGAAGTTTCCCATTACCAGAAAGGTAAAATGTTATCCCTTTAGTAAAAAATATGTCTATATAAGAACGCTATAAAATGCAACCTATTTTAGAAATTGATGGCCCATCCACACGATTTTCTATTTGGCACAGCACAACGTTACTACAATTAGTTCTAGGTAACAGCTTAAATTCCTTAAGTACTGCAATGTTTTATTGATTTTTATAAAGGCCTTGAATACTGTTAACCACAGCTACTGACAATTTCATGTTCCATCTTAAGCTCACCCCCTGAAGTAACAGTGGTTTCAGAACGGAACGTTGATTAAGGCAGACAATGGTTCCTGGGGGCCTGACCTGATAGACCCCGTTTGTCAAGTGATGAGTTCTGCTACAAGAACAAACTGCTTACCTCTCCTCCTACTCCCTTACTTAAAAATGAAATTGAGCCTTTTTTTTTTTATCTCAAGTCATTTTACAAACTGTGTCATTTAAAGAGCACTTTTCTCCTACACAATTTTTAATGAGTTGATGGGATGTTTTTTAATGATGGGTTCAGCCAGTAAAATCGCTACCTAACTAGGTGACAGGTGTACTTTAAAGTGGATCCCATCCAATGGTCCACTGTTCCCCCTGATAGCATATTGGAGAGACAATCCAAATCTTGGCAGGATCTATTCCAGGTCTCATTATTGATTAGGTATATGAACTCAAATTTGCAATGGATAATTCAAAATTCATGGTGCTGTTCGCTAAGGATTGTTAAGGGGTCCCAATGGTGGAACCTTTTCTTTTGTGCTAGAGGGAGTGCTGGAATTTAGAAGGCCCACACAGGTTCAGGCCTTGGGTGATGGTGGCCTAAGTGATGAAATACCGTTAATATATCATTTGTAAATCAGTATTTGGATGCTTCACTGTCACAAACGAGCTTCCAAATGGTATTCAATAAAAAAAAAATCACCAAAAGCTTTATTAGCAAATGCAAAAGGCACAACGGTGATCCTGAACGGCCATCTTGATTTTTCTCCCAACTATGGTTCTCTACCTAACACTGCCGTGACGTGACAGCTATCAGTATGATCCATTTAGCAGGATTCCCGCCTTACTAGTTTCCTATTGGTTTTCCCAGACACAGAAGTTTCCCCAGCCAACTACAGTAAGGAAGGAGAAGATCACCACATAGACGATGGTGCTAGATGTCACGGTGCTCCAGAAGTTGGAGATAGTATGAAGTGTAAGAGACATGACCCAGTGCTGGATCACTACAACCGGTCCTGCAACGTAAATCAATTTGAATTGAGGGTCTGTGGAAGATGTTTTATAAGCTAGGTCCACTTTATCCAGAGGGAATCCCTTTCATTGCAGCGTGCAGTGTCATTAAATCTACTTGCAATGGTCCAAAGTAGAACTAAAATATAACATACTTGTCCTCTCTCCTGAGACCACTCTCCCGCATCTTGCAGTAGCCCCTCTCCTGCAATTCTCCAAGAATCTCGGAATTTTGGGCCCACAACCCAGAGACGGGGAAATAACGATGCTATTCACAACACACCATCCCCTCCTCATCTGCTATTCACTTCCTCTCTGAGATCTCCCAGAAGGGAAAACAAATAGGTAGAGTAACAATTTTTGTGTGTTTTTGGTGGGTCGATTTTGTTTTTTACGTTTGGTATTTTGTGTGTCTTTTTCTTGTCTTCACAATAGTCCTTTGTTTGTCCTTTGTATTCTTTTACTGTATAAGTCCCAATCTCCACTGCTGGGAAACAATTCTGTATTCTCCCTTTCTATAAACCAGTTCTTCTTTATATCACCTATTAGTCTTCCTCCCTCCAATATGAAAGTATGTCCTGGTATTCTAGAAATCCTCTTATGTTAAAAAAAAGCACAGCCTTCCTGAATGCTACAAATACATTTGCTATATTTTAATGTTTTTATCATCTCACCTCTGTCCTTTCTCTCCTCTGCGCTGGACAGGTTCAGCTCTGTAAGTCTACCCCGATTCATTTCACCCTCTCTGTGTCTGCCTTTCCCCTCTAGAGTGTAAGCTCTCACGAGCAGGACCCTCTCTCCTAGGGGTAAATGTATCAAGCTGCCAGTTTGAAACAATGGAAATGTTGTCTATAGCAACCAATCAGATTCTAGCTATCATTTTGTAGAATGTACTAAATAAATGATAGCTAGAATCTGATTGGTTGCTATAGGTAACATCTCCACTTTTTCAAACCCACAGCTTAATAAATTTACCCCCTAGTGTTTTCCTACTAATGTAATTTGCAATTATCCAAATTTGTTGTTTGCATATATCTAATTTTGTCACTTTTGTACTTATATTATTTTGTTGTAGCTCTACCACCTACCGCCTTATAAATTAAAGATAATAATAATAATAATAATAATAATAATAATAATACCTTTTGGTATACAGCTCATGCATTATTTCTCTGAGTTTCTTTTATTTTGTTAATATAATATTTAGAGATCCCAGATCTGTACACAATGGTAGAGGACAAGTCTTACCAGAAATGTATACAATGGTAATATTACCTTCCACTTCTGCTACTAATACCACTTATTACACAGTCAGGTATTCTACGGCTTGTTCCCACTGATTGACTACAATGCATGCTGACTTTCATATCATTTGAAAATAATAACTTCAAGGTCTCTTCCCTCTGTTGTTGGTGACATAACATTACCATTCATTCAGTATTATGCTTTCAGATTTTGTGACACCAACTTTATTTCACATTTTAATGTATTTAATGTACGACTGCACACTTTAGCCTATTCCTCTGTACTCTTTCAATACCTATGGATTTAATCCTTCTGGTATATCTACCCAATTACAAAGCTTTGTATCATCTTCAAAAATCCATGCTTGTAGACCACAAGTATTATCACTAATAAATACATTTATACATTAAATAAAACAAAATCTAGGACTGATGCCTGAGATATTCCATTGGTTACTAGTCCTTGATCGTAGCTTCCACCATTGGCTACAAATCTCTATGTAGTGTGCACTAGTTAAACCTTTATCCAGTATCTATAATATAAATGTCTAGTGGCGTGTGTTAGTCTGTCTGTGTGTGTGTGGAAAAAATAAAACCAAGCTGCAGCGCCACCTGCTGGGCGGAGTTATACACTGACCTACTAAATTCTTAGTGTGTGTGTGGGGAAAAAAATTCAGAAAGGGCTGAAATTTGGTATACTAAGATGTTTTTAATTTGTTAATTTAATTTGTTTATTGTTAAAAGTGTTTATAAAGATTTAAAAAAAATATATATATATTTCTTGAAGGAGAAGTGACAGTTGGGAGTGGTTGGTGGTTGCCGGGGGTGACAGTGGGGAGTGGTTGGTGGTTGAGGCCTGGGCTATGGCCCAAATGCATGACAAGAACCTTTTTAACACCTTAAGTAGCTTGATTTGACTAGAATGCATGAGTATCATGCACGGGTTAACTTGTACTGTATATGAGTCAAGTTCAAGGATTTTCAGTCTGAATTTATTGTGGCATATAATGTTTTGCTAAAATCCACATATTGCCCATCACTGTTCTAAATTATCAATATTTGTTTTGTTATTATTTCATTCACTTCTCTACTATTAATGGGAGATTCTTGTATTTTACCAGTTATTATATTATTCCTAATTGCCTTTTCTGTGTAGTGAAACTACATTTGCCATTCTCTAATCTCCCACAATTACACCTGTCAGCAGCGATTGGTTAAAAACTCTGACTGCAAGAACTACTCTCAGTGGGCTATTTATTAATGTTTACAAAAAAGGGGACCTCTTATTACATCACTGAAAAGCTGAAAGTGTGTTACATATTAATTTGTTGGGGAACATCACAGTGAGACTGAGGGCTAGATTTACCAAGCTGCGGGTTTGAAAAAGTGGGGATGTTGCCTATGGCAACCAATCAGATTCAGGCTTTCATTTATTTAGTACCTTCTACAAAATGACAGCTAGAATCTGATTGGTTGTTATAGGCAACATCCCCACTTTTTCAAACCCGCAGCTTAGTAAATCTAGCCCATAGTGTTCATTATGTGGCGCGAGGGAGAGAGAATAGGTGTGGTACTAATGGACTAGATAACAAAGTAGTTTAGGAATGTTATAAGCTTCCATAAAGGGGTGTGCTTCCATGGGAAAGGTTTAATCTAAGACAATAATCTGACAGAACAAGGCGGAATAGACCATAGTATAGGAGATATTGCAGAGGGGAAATGAATAAAGGAATAAGGGATGATGAAAGATAAACTAGGCAGATTAGTTGGATAATCCAAGGACTAATTATTGGGTAGTTCTGGCACCAATGGCGACGTTTGTAAAATGTGTAATTGCCCCTACCCCTCATTTACCATTCGGACCATTCATACTTACACATTGCCCATTGATGCCCCCTCAAAGGAAGCCCAGCAGTGAGCAAGCACATTATATCAGGACAGTGATTATACACAATATACCAAAACAGTGACCTCAGAGGCCATTCCTGTGTCCTACGACACAGACGTTCTGGTGAGTAATGCACAATATGTAACCCATTATCATGTGGCTAGTATAACATACATAAAACAATACAAAGCCTCCTGTAGGATGACTATTAGTCAACAGATTGTCCATCCCATGGTGGCCCTTAATACAATGCAAATCAGATTTCCTGGTGGTCTAGTATACAATACAGAACCCATTTCCTAATGGTCCCTCCACTATAAAGCCCATTCACTGGTGGCCTAGTGCATAACAGAATACTTTCCTGGTGGCCTAGTGCGTAACAGAACCCTTTCCTAGTGGCCTAGTGCACTATAGTGTTCACTCCCTGGTGGCCTGGTGCACTATAGTGTTCACTCCCTGGTGGCCTAGTGCGCAATAGTTCTCACTCCCTGGTGGCCTAGTGCACAATAGTGTTCAATCCCTGGTGGCCTAGTGCACAATAGTGCTCGCTCCTTGGTGACTTAGTGCTCAATAGTACTCACTCCCTGGTGTCCTAGTGCAAAACAGTGCTCACTCCCTGGTGGCCTAGTGCACAACAGTGCTCACTCCCTGGTGGCCTAGTGCACAATAGTTCTCACTCCCTGGTGGCCTAGTGCACAATAGTGCTCACTTCCTGGTGGCCTAGTGCACAACAGTGCTCACTCCCTGGTGGCCTAGTGCACAACATTGCTCACTCCCTGGTGGCCTAGTACACAATAGTTCTCACTCCCTGGTGGCCTAGTGCACAATAGTGCTCACTTCCTGGTGGCCTAGTGCACAATAGAGCTCACTCGCTGGTGGCCAAGTGTATAATAAATCCCATTTGCTGGTTGCCCACTGTACTAGACTCTACTTACCTTGGAACTACATTTTTATTTCCCTCCCGCTCCTATCAGGTCTCTGGGTCTGAGGGGTGGAGGCACAAGCACTAATCTTGCACACAGGGCCACTAATCTCTTAAAACGCCTAAAACACATTTCATACTATATATCCATTTCCAAGAACTAAATCTAGGTTCACTTCATTGTATATTTGTTGCCTAATTAACTAACTTGTTTGAGAAATGTCCCATGAAAGCAATCCAGTGTGTCTCTACTGGCTGAATTAGCAATTGGTAGATTCCAGTCCACATCAGGCATATTAACATCTCCCATAATGATCACCTCCCCGTTTATTGACTAAAGCTCAGTTATTTCCTCTACTAATAATCTATCTAGTGCGTTGCCCTTGTGGTCTATAAATTCCTCCTATTTGAATAACCTCTCTCTTTTGACATGATTGAAATCAGTTGAGGGAGATTATTTCCTAAACTGTAAGCAATAGTCAAACATGCTATCGGGATGCACTTAAATGGCCATTAAAAAACAGATAGTGTCATGCGAGGGTGATGGGACTCAATTCATGGGTAGAAATCTTTGTTGAATGTAACAGAACGTTGTATATGTACATTTCAGCTGTAGATTTATATGCAGTTTGAATTTCATTAAAGTTGTTGTAAATCAAGTCTTCAATGTCTGCTCGCTAATGCAAAACAAAAGAGCAGATCTTTTACTCACCTTCGGAATTCTCACTTTCTGGCCCCGACAGATCTTAAATTAATTTTCACATCTTGCTTCTGTGCGCGGTAATTAGATTCCGTGCCTCAAAAATAATGTCAGATGCTTTACATAGTATCACCCTAGGAATTCAATATTATCACCTGGCAAGGTGTGAATAATCCCACACTGTCTAAAATATGCTCCTTTGTAGAACATAAAGTAGATGATACACAGGATACAATGTTGTCCCATTCTTCATCAAAACAGCATAATATTGATTGTACCCTTGTTACATTAATGCCAGTTACTGACACTCAACCTGTCCCTATTATTACAAACTGATACATACAAATACAGTGGTATTCTGTGGTCTTTCTACAGCTATATACAAGGTTGCTTATCTAGAAACAACATTGCTTTTTTTGAATTAATGTGTATGCAGTACACATTAGCAAATATTTATGCATGTGTGTATATGTTTTGATGGGAGCTGTCAAATCGAAACTAAATAAACCATGGAAGCCCTATTTACAGTTATACTAAGAATATCACCCCATGAAGTGAGAACTGCCAAGGAAAAGCATACTAATCTCGATAAAAAACACTTAACAGAAAATATTTTCAAGGAGCTATCACTTCAAAGGGAAGTGACACATTTATTTAATCTACACTACCTACATTTCTTCTATTTAAACTGTGTGTTTTTTCTGACACTTAGGTTCTTTGGTCATCGATTAAAAGTCTCAAATCCCTCCTTATCCTGGTCTACATAGATTTATTAGGGTCAAACTGGTCAAAACACATCCAGGGGTATATTTACCAAACTGTGGGTTTGAAATGTGGAAATGTTGCCTATAGCAACCAATCAGATTCTAGCTGTCATTTTGTAGAATGCACTAAATAAATAATAACTAGAATCTGATTGGTTGCTATAGGCAACATCTCCACATTTCAAACCCGCAGTTTAGTAAATATAATCCCCAGTTTCTATTTGAACCTGTAGGACACGCACATGCATCTGTGCAATATAATATCACATCAGAACGCATTTAAAAAAAAATATTTTAGCAAATAAACGAACAACACAAAATACTATAATCATTAGTACAAATATGTGCTTTACAAAAAATATGCTTCTTTTTTAACATTATATAAATAAATTAGGATGTTCTTAATGCATTCTGTACATACAATGCATTTTTATAGTCTCTCCTACTTGCATACACATGTTCTTTGTTTCTTATAGAAATATTATAAAATCCAACAGCGCTCCAATTCTAACTGCTGTCTGATAGGTCACAGTAGGAATATAAACTAATCCCAAAAAAAAACACAAATAGCAACAATTACTGAAAGTATGAAACCCTTCAGGCTGTTATAATCTCTTTACAGAATTATAGAGAAATATACTTATTTTGTTTGAGATGATGTTCTCAAAGTCCTTGATTCTTAGCGATACTCTTCTCATATATCATATGTATGAAAAAAAAGAGAAATTACAATAGTGCAGTATTGTTTGAACATATAGACATATGCAACAGAATCCCACATATCATTCTTTGATGCTTTAAATCCCACACCTTCTTTTCATCTTATCGCCCCCTAGTGTTGGGCTACTCACTTGGGGGCCTATATAAGAAGTAGTGTTATGGAAGTTACGGACCCTTACCGTAATTCCAACGCAAGTTGGGGTGTCCCGCATATTTATGAATGTTGCATCGCAGCAGATATCGTGGATATCTGTTGCTTTGTATTTTGTTTCGTTTTTGGGAGCAGTCACCATTCAGTAGTATGGTGACTGCTCCCTATCGCAATCTAACAATTTCCGAAAAAAGAGGGTTTTTTTAAAAAACTTGTTATGCTAAAGAAATCCTCATTCAGCGGAAGAGATGCAGACTATATTGAGCAATAAAATTATAATCAGCTTGCCTGCTCCAACATGCAATCACTGCACTTTGATAAAGACAATGATTGTCAAAACATGTTGGAGCATGCAAGCTGATTATGTGATATCTACTAGCTAGAATTAGCAATGTACAGTTGTGGGACCCCTGCATCCATCCCATCCAGTCAGGGGCGGATCCAGAAGTTAATTGTACCGGGGGCGATTTAGCCCCGCCCCCTTTTTGACACCTAAGGCTGCTGGCGGCTGCACACTATGTGCAGATCCGTTCATCAGAGAGAGTTAGGGAGAGAGTCCTGCCCAACTGCTCTGATTCAGAGCAGCAAGCCCCTGCTAGGGGGGGCGATCGCCCCCCCCCCTGGATCCGCCACTGCATCCAGTGTCATTATTATCCGCCACTGCTTCAGTAAACTCTGTTTACTCTAACTAGGTGCAGAAAGTGAACCCAACCCACAGTGAGATGTTAATATATCGGTAGCATGGTGGCTTAGTGGTTAGCACTTCTGCCTCACAGCACTGGGGTCATGAGTTCGATTCCCGACCATGGCCTTATCTGTGTGGAGTTTGTATGTTCTCCCCGTGTTTGCGTGGGTTTCCTCCGGGTGCTCTGGATTCCTCTCACACTTCAAAAAACATACCAATAGGTTAATTGGCTGCTACTAAATTGCCCTTAGTCTCTCTTGGTCTGTCTGTGTGTATGTGTATGTTAGGGGATTTAGATTGTAAGCTCCAATGGGGCAGGGACTGATGTGAATGAGTTCTCTGTACACCGCTGCGGAAATAGTGGCACTATATAAATAAATAGATGATGATATACCAGGGTATATGATATAACAAACTGCACAATTTTATCATCTGAAATCAAACAGGTCCAATGCCTCCTTTACTTTACTATCCTTTATTTACATAGTAGCAGCATTTTCCACAAGAAAAAGTCTCTTCGTTCACATTAGCCAGTGTGCAAAGTCATTTGAGCAAACGGGCAAATATTCTGCCCATTAGGGCATGCTAAAAGAGGAGTTCAATTGGCACAAGATAACCTTTACTAAATCAGAGGATTTGCCCTGCATCGTCCAGTTGTAAATGATTCCTAGTATTGACTATAAGTTGCTGTTTGTCATTACAAGTGATATAGAAATGCTGCCACAATTTCAGAACAGATAAGACCTCAGGCTTATTTATAACTCGTTACAGCCTTTAATCACATACAGCATGGTTTATGCATCCGAAGCTTTGAAGAGTAAGGAGAGCTGGAAATGAGAATTCTGGTGCCACTGTAATGAAACAAGTTGGCAATCTCGAACTTTCGCATGCTAGGAATATACGCTGCAAAAGGGGCTCTGTACGGCTTGACCTACATCTGACTGACTGAAGTAAGAGTCTGCAAAAGCACACAGCGATCTGTAACCCCATTATATTTATTAGTAAAGTATAAAACATATACAAAACTAATAATGGGTATTGTTAAAATGTTTCAGTGCTTAAGGAGTGGCTTCAGAAATTTACTCAGACTAGCGGGTAATTTGAATAACTTTACTTTAGTGCAGTGGTTGTAAAGCTGTGCTCCTACCCCAATAGGCAGGGGGGTTGTGGTGTGGTAGGCAGGAAGCCATGCAGAGGCAGGGGAGCGTTCACTTTGCAGGGTGTAAAATATATGTTTGAATAAATAAAAGTAACAATTACTATAAAATGTAACCATTTGATCTCCAACAGGCAGAAAAGACAATATTAATTTTTTTAAGAACTTTTAACAGGGAGTTGCAAACTTTGAACTTGAAGTTTGGCTGGAGGGGGAAATCAACATAGTTACCCTTTGGTTTAAGTGAAAGACCTTTCAATCTTCAGGGACCGTCAGCTGCCGCACTTTGAACAGTTAATATTGTATTCAATATTATGTGTTATTGCATTCAATATTATATTACAATAACATGCTTTATAAATTAATTAGGGTTAAACGGCAACGTTTGAGCGACTCATAGTAGCATTGAAGTTAATAAACTAAGGAGATGTAGACTGGGGAGATGTACACTTGTAGAGCTGGGAGATGTAGACTTGTAGAGTGGGGAGATGTAGGCTTGTAGACTGGGGTGATGTAGAATGGGGAGATGTAGACTGAGGGGATGTAGACTTGTAGACTGAGGAGATGTAGACTTGTAGCCTGAGGGGATGTAGACTTGTAGACTGAGGAGATGTAGACTTGTAGAGCGGGGAGATGTAGGCTTGTAGAGCGGGGAGATGTAGGCTTGTAGAGCGGGGAGATGTAGGCTTGTAGACTAGGGTGATGTAGACTTGTAGCTCGGGGAGATGTAGACTTGTAGAGCGGGGAGATGTAGGCTTGTAGACTGGGGTGATGTAGACTTGTAGCTCGGGGAGATGTAGACTTGTAGAGCGGGGAGATGTAGGCTTGTAGATTGGGGTGATGTAGACTTGTAGCTCGGGGAGATGTAGACTTGTAGACTGGTGAAATGTAGAATGGGGAAATGTAGACTGGGTAGATGAAGACTTGTAGACTGGGGAGATCTAGACTTGTAGACTGGGGAGATGTAGACTTGTAGACTGGTGAAATGTAGAATGGGGAGATGTAGACTGGGGAGATCTAGACTTGTAGACTGGGGAGATCTAGGGGTAAATGTATCAAGCTGAGAGTTTTCCGGCGGGTTTGAAAAACCAATCAGAATCTAGATATCATTTATTTAGTACATTCTACAAAATGCTAGCTAGAATCTGATTGGTTGCTATAGGCAACATCTCCACTTTTCAAACCCGCTGGAGAACTCTCAGCTTGATACATCTACCCCCTAGACTTGTAGACTGAGGAGATCTAGACTTGTAGACTGGGGAGATGTAGACTTGTAGACTGGGGAGATGTAGACTTGTAGACTGGGGAGATTTAGACTTGTAGACTGGGGAGATGTAGGCTTGTAAACTGGGAAGATGTATGCTTGTACACTAAGGAGATGTAGACTGGGGAGATGTAGACTTGTAGACTAGGAAAAAGTAGGCTTGTAGACTGAGGAGATGTAGACTTGTAGATTGGTGAAATGTAGATTGGTGAAATGTAGATTGGGGAGATGTAGACTGGGGAGATGTAGACTTGTAGACTGGGGAGATGTAGGCTTGTAGACTGGGGAGATGTAGGCTTGTAGACTGGGGAAATGTAGACTTGTAGACTAGGGAATGTAGGCTTGTAGACTGGGGAGATGTAGACTTGTAGACTAGGGAATGTAGGCTTGTAGACTGGGGAGATGTCGACTTGTAGACTAGGAAGATGTATGCTTGTACACTAAGGAGATGTAGACTGGGGAGATGTAGACTTGTAGACTGGGGAAATGTAGATTGGGGAGGTGTAGACTGGGGAGATCTAGACTTGTAGACTGGGGAGATGTATGCTTGTACACTAAGGAGATGTAGACTGGGGAGATGTAGACTTGTAGACTAGGAAAATGTAGGCTTGTAGACTGGGGAGATGTAGACTGGGGAGATGTAGACTTGTAGACTGGGGAAATGTAGATTGGGGAGGTGTAGACTGGGGAGATCTAGACTTGTAGACTGGGGAGATGTAGGCTTGTAGACTGGGGAGATGTAGGCTTGTAGACTGGGGAAATGTAGACTTGTAGACTAGGGAATGTAGGCTTGTAGACTGGGGAGATGTAGACTTGTAGACTAGGGAATGTAGGCTTGTAGACTGGGGAGATGTCGACTTGTAGACTGGGAAGATGTATGCTTGTACACTAAGGAGATGTAGACTGGGGAGATGTAGACTTGTAGACTGGGGAAATGTAGATTGGGGAGGTGTAGACTGGGGAGATCTAGACTTGTAGACTGGGGAGATGTATGCTTGTACACTAAGGAGATGTAGACTGGGGAGATGTAGACTTGTAGACTAGGAAAATGTAGGCTTGTAGACTGGGGAGATGTAGACTGGGGAGATGTAGACTTGTAGACTGGGGAAATGTAGATTGGGGAGGTGTAGACTGGGGAGATCTAGACTTGTAGACTGGGGAGATGTAGGCTTGTACACCATGGAGATGTAGACTTGGGAGATGTAGACTTGTAGAGTGGGGACATGTAGGCTTGTAGACTGGGGAGATGTAGACTTGTAGACTGGGGAAATATAGATTGGGGAGGTGTAGACTGGGGAGATCTAGACTTGTAGACTGGGGAGATGTAGGCTTGTACACCAGGGAGATGTAGACTGGGGAGATGTAGACTGGGGAGATCTAATCTTATAGATTGGGGAGATGTAGGCTTGTAGACTGGGGAAATGTAGACTTGTAGACTAGGAAGATGTAGACTTGTAGGCTAGGAAAATGTAGGCTTGTAGACTGGGGAGATATAGACCTATAAACTGAATATGTGTACTTTTAAATAAAAGAGCATAAGCCAAATTGAACATTCTTACAAGTATTTCAAATGTCACATACATTAAGGCAACATCTAGGAATAAAAAATGAACTAATGTAGTTAAATAGGAAAGTATTAGAGGTGATTATATATGCTTAGGCGGCATATAGAGCATTTCAAATGTTAACATGTATAAATATGAAATTATAGACCTGTGATACTGACTTTTGCCATGGAAGATTTATTTGCAGGGATTCTAAGAGATGCAATTCTGAACTAAATTGTAAAAAATCTGAAAACACTGTGACAGAATGGTTTCAGTAAACTCATTTCATGCCTATCAAATATGAGCTGTTGTTAAGACGACATAAGTTCCAAACTGGATCTTGGTAGTGAAAAGCATGAAATAGCAACCTGTCACCTCCAAATTGCAGGCCCATTAATGTCTGAACATAAAAAAATCTTGCCCTTGCTGTGCACATGTGGTCCTGATGACCAGTCCCTGTAATTGATCCTCCTCCCTCCCCCCTCTGCTTTTTGCCTCTTATACAAATGGGTAGAGGCGGGTATGTTCCTGGTATGTGTTATGGTTCCTAGTAAACTCAGGAAGCCGCCACGGAAGTATAATACAAATGTCTTTATTCCGGCAAAATAAATGAGCAAAAATTCAATTCAAGGAACATGCAGGTTTTCATATACAGGTATAAGTCCCAACACAAATATGAACAGGTGTGGCAGGAAGGTACACAGAAATCACAGGTTCCGGTGAATGCAAATATAGTTTAAATGCAGGGATAAGAATGGTGAGTTACACAATGCCAGGATGCAAGAGTCTGTCCAGGGAAGCAAACAGAGTCCAGGCAAAGTACAGGGTCACAAGCAAACTAGCATAGTCCGGTAATCAGGCCGAGGTCGAGGGCAACGAGAGTTCAAGCAGTATCCAGTATTCAGGCAGAGTTTGGGGTCACGAGTAAAACGCTAAACAGGCCAAGGTCACAACGGGAGATCAAGTATCAGCAGAACCAAACTGGAACAGGGGGAACACAAGCAGCAGCCAGGTGAACACGAATGAACTGCACAGAGCACAGCTTGAGGCAGGTATTTGAAACAGTGCGACAGGTGCAGTTCTAATTAGGCATCAGACAAGGAGATTAACTCCTTCAGGCATGTTGCAGATTTCAGAAGCAGAACAGTAGTACCTCTGGTGGATTATAGGTACTGCTGCCAGATACAAAACATAGGTAGTACATAACAGTACACACGCCATACTGCTGCTCTGCATCACTTATTGGCTGTGAGCAGTGTGCTCTAGTGATATTACTGTGCTGCTCATGTTCACAACCTATCAATGACCTGGAGGAGCAGCATAGTGAGGAAGAGGAGGGACATCTCCTCAATATCCTGTTGCTTGTATATGAGGTAATGAGGTAAGAAGTGGCGGGTCAAAGGCAAGAATGAATTACAGGGTAGGGGAGGTAGAATGAATTATAGAGTTACAGGAGAGGTCTGTGGTGGGGAGAAATGAATTAATAGGGAGGAGTGGGACGGAAATAATTAAATTACATGGGAGAGTTGTATGAAATGAATAATAAGGAATGGTGAAACTGGTGGAAGATCATTTAATTTAAGGGAAGGGGTATGGGTTCTGGTGGATGGAAATGACTTACAGGGGAGGGTGGTGGGGGGGAAAATGACTTAAAATATATATCATCATCATCATCACCATTTAATTATATAGCGCCACAAATTCTGCAGCGCTGTACAGAGAACTCACTCACATCAGTCCCTGCCCCTTTGGAGCGTACAGTCTAAATTCCCTAACACACACACAGAGAGAGAGAGATTAGGGTCAATTTGATAGCAGCCAATTAACCTACTAGTATGTTTTTGGAGTGTGAGAGCACCCAGAGGAAACCCATGCAAACATGGGGAGAACATACAAGCTCCACACAGATAAGGCCATGGTCGGGAATTGAACTCATGACCCCAGTGCTGTGAGGCAGAAGTGCACTAAGCCACCATGCTGCCCATATATGTGTATATTTCAAAGAGATAAGCACTTTGCTTGGGAACCCAAAATACAAACCCATCTAATATAACTGGGAGGTCACCCAAAAAATATTAAACGTTTTGTAGTTGCAGTTGGTGTGATATATTTGAATTTTGCTAGCGTTCGATACTGTTCCAAATAACAGTCCGGTATATAAGATGATAGTACTTGGTGTAGGATAAAAATGATGTATATGGGTAGAGTACTGGTTTACGGATAGAAGACTAAAGGTAAGGATCACTATGGGGAACTGTCCTTTTAAATCCTTTCATTAATGACATTGTAGAAAGGCGCTCAGTTATTTGTGCAATATTATTTTTATAAATGTCACCAATAAGTAATCTTTTTTTATCAATGTGATAAGCGGCGATAATGACTTTACTCATTGCTGCGATTGGGCCGGTAATAACACACTGGCCCCATGTAACATTATATTTTCCTATTTGTGTGCTAGTCATTGTCAATTATATCAATAAAACTGCTCTAGCCTCTAACATCACACAGTGGGTCCTTATGACTCCTTATTTGAGGTTAACACAAGAACATTTCACTCCCATGATGGTAAGTATTTTTTTTGTCCTCAATGAGAACGGATGAATAATCCATTTTCATGCTGGGACTTGCAGTACAACAATGCTTTATGCCCTAGCTGAAGGCAGGAGTATGAATTATGTGCGGCCTTGAGGTGACAATACTGTTACACAACATTAGTCAGCTTGGACCAAGAGGTTAATACGTGTCCTTACTCATGTAATAGCCTGTGAAAATCGTGCTGTGTTTGTGTGTGCGATCCGTCTCCATAGGTACAAGTCAATGCCATAGTCAGATGAATATATATATATACTATAACAGCGGCAGTCTCTCTCAGTCAGGCATGCACCGATGATTTGCAAAATCGAATAAGAAACATGTTAGAAGTGGAAAATATCCTGTTTTGCAAGTGATTACAACACCGGGTAAGCTGAATATACCGACATGATTCATCCATCATTCCTTGACAAGAGACTTACTGAAGATGTTGGCTGTACACAGCCCCTTGTATATTGATAGAAAGTGAGCAATGCGGTGACACAGAGGGGGTCATTGATGATTAGCGTTTATTTATATAGCGCCACCATATTCTGAAGCGCTGTACAGGGAATATGTATCATTCACATCTGTCCCTGCCCCATTAGAGCAGTGTGTCTATAGAGTGTGGGAGTAAAGCGGAGCACCCGGAGGAAACCCTCGCAAACACCGGGAGAACATACAAACTGCAGACAGAGAGCGCCACGGTTGGAATTAAACTCAAGACCCCAGCGCTGTGAGGCAGCAATGCTAACCACCGTGCTGCCCTGAGAATTGGTGCATAGGTGCAAAGATGTTACTGTAACCCGTAGCAACAAAACAGATACTTTAAAAGTTAAATCCACTTTAAAAGGGGTTTAAAAAATGACCCCCCCCTCCCTGTGTGAACTGTAAGCGTCTCTCCCCTTTCTCTCGATGAGGTGACATCTGATATAAGCTGGCCTCCATGGAGGAGGAAGGCATTGGTAGAGAAGGTTGCGGCAGAGCGTAATGTTGGGTAGGTGTAGGTGACAATTCCCAATAATTCTTATATTTCAGATGATACATGGGATCCAAGGCTCAGCTCATAGATGTATAAGTCTCTTCCTGAGGATGGGGGACCTTCTAAAACGCTACATTCTCCCACTGTCAGGTTGTTTCCATGTGGTGATACTTAGATCCATGCATCCATGGGGCCTAGAAGTGAGGGGAGCCGGGGTCTTATTCCCCCTCTGAAGCCCTCCTTGCCCCCTGAGGCCTCACACCCCATTGTGATGTGGCCACGTCCCCTATCATAGGCAAACCGATGGGGGGTTTCCTAGTGTCTGTGAACTCCCCTCCAAGCCTGGGGTACTGTATAATTGAGGTGGCTGAACCCTGCCCACGCTTCACACGGCTCTGCTTGAAAAGGGAGAGCTGCGTACACCTAACAATAGTGCACGCAGCATTGCCCATGTATATTATGGGGATAGAAGGAGTTGGAGAGCAGCCAAGCAGTGTCTAAAATTATAGCCACGCCCCCATGCATGCTGGTCACGCCCACTGTCAGCATGGTGTGGAAACCCCCCTCTACAAATCCTGCGTTTGCCCCTGCCTATCTCGCTGCAAGGGACTTGCATGTTGGGAGGTATGTTATGAGGACCTGCGATGCAATGTTCCGCCCCTGATTAAAATCCAACCTCCTACCCATTTGAGTAAGACTGTCTACTGAGTACAGACTGGTGCAAAATGTGCTTCTTATCTGTGGCAAAACACATCTATAAAGGGTTGCTATATGGGTTGGTGTTCTACCCATGTCCACCACGGCTGCCAACACTCCAGATTTTCACTGTTCAGTCACAAGTTTCGACACCTGAAAGGGGCATTGACTTGCCCTGAATTGTGCTTGTCTGGATGGATCAAGTTGTGGTTTGGGCATATTGGGGACGTGACCTAATTAGTCCTGATTTTCCAATCGACAATGTTGACAGATACAGGGGCAAAAGCAGGATTTGTAGAGGGGGGTAGAGGGGGGTTTCCACACCACTCCACCAGTGGGCGTGACCAGCATGCATGGAGGCGTGGCTATAATATTAGACAGTGCTTGGCTGCTCTCCAACTCTTCCTATCCCTATAATATATTAGGTGCACGCAGCTCTCCCTTTTCAAGCAGAGCCATGTGAAGCTGGGGCAGGGTCCAGCCACCTCAATTATACAGTGCCCCAGGCTTGGAGGGGGGTTTCAAGGCACCAGGATAAACCCCCTCGGTTTGCCTATGAGATACCTGCTTGGTTCAGCATCCTTCCTATTTCCTGCCTTATAAGATGTTTTTTTTTTGTCCTAGAACACTATGAGGCTAGATAAGTGTTTAGAGAACTCCAAGGTATTCTTTCAGACCCAAGATTTGTGCCAGGGCAGAGCTTGAAGGAATCCAAAATGAGATGTAGCCACATTGTTATAACTGTACTGAATAATCCAATTTTTTATCATCAATATCCTGAATGTTATGTTTTGCTTACCACCTTCACCTATACCCACTTGTGTAGCCATAAAACATAAGTGCTAGAGCTGTACCAGCCATGGAAGTCAGGCAAAGTACAGTCATGAGTATTAGGGGTTTCTTTGAAGTGGGACTTACGTGAAAGTGAGCAGGTAAAGTTTGTCTATATTTAAATCTCATTACCTTATAAACTGGACGTTTGTACATAGTCCTGTCACATATCTCAGTATGCACAATGTGAGATTTGTCCTAATTATCAATATAAAAATTATTCTTCGTGTATTGACACCAACTCATCAATCTATGGTTTGTCATTTAGTGCCCCAGATTAAACCACTATTTATAACTTCACCCCAGGCACATTCACCTAGGTATGATAATGCAGAACCATGGCTCATCTCACTGAGTTTATACTGTAATTTGGAAATGTATTGAATTAGACGGAATGTTGGGCTGGATATAAATACAATGGTGTTGGAATCAATTCTTTGGTTCAATTGGAAATCAAATTACAAAACCTATTATATGATTTACCATCTTCAAAATCTGGTTAATGTCGGCTGCAGCGAAAGCTTTCACCCCCCTCTCCAGCCACTAGCACAGAGGGTGGCTCTTGTGGAACTGCAAGTCCCAGCAGGCCACTGGCTGACTGGCTTTGTTCTAGAATTAACCCTAACATCACCCAACACAATGCAAAGTATTCTGTAAACCTAAAGCACCAAGGGTTGAGACTTAGACAGAACCTAGGTATAATTATGAACCATAAATGTTCAATGCAACATATTATAAGTCGTTTGGCAATTTTGTTGCATAATTCTATTGACATCATTGGAAGCTGCCATGTTATTGTTTGCTGAGTTGAAATGAAACATACACAGACTGCAATGAAACAGGTCCACTGTGGCAATGTTATTATAAGAAATGATAAGTGTCTTGTGTAATGTTCCTTTAAAGGAGAACTTCAGACATAGCAGTATTTTAAAATAAAAAAAGTGACCTCAACCTTACCCTAAACTAAATAAATTGGGGTGGGCTCGCCCCTGGTGCCCATGCTGGGACTCTGCTAGCAATGTTCACCCAGGGAGTAAGACCCCCCAACAATTAGTAGTTTTGGAGCAGAGGCGGGTAGGGCTTTTTAAAAAAAAAATATAATTGCTTGAAATTCTCCTGTATGCCTGAAGTTCGTAATGAACAGTAGCTGTGATGTTCAGAGGTGTTAAAAACACATTCGTCTCTACGGTAAAATGCTAAGAAGCTGTGACCCCGGAATCTGTTGATTTTCCTGACCCATGGTGATTTTCAATCCAGAAACCATTCTAGACGGTCTAATCCTGCCTAATCCTGGTGGACTCACAGACCAGCATAGGGTAAGAGGGGGGTACAAGTGCTTGCAATCCTCCAGCTAGAAATATTGAATAGACCGGTTGTGATATTATATTGTCGGAAGCCTTTGGACTACTACTTCTAGCCCCACAGAAGCCCCTGTGCTCATTCCTGTTTGAGGGTCACTCTGAGATTTGCAGACTTTTGCAGAATGGAAAAAGTTTGGTTGACATGTAATTAGCGAATTTGTAGTATATATATATATATATATATATATATATATATATATATATATATATATATAAAGAGAGACTATTCAGCAGCATGTTAATGTGACTCCCATTTCTGGGAGTACCATCGGTTAGAAGCAGAGATCCCTGGTATGTTTTGGACCATTAGACCCCCTGAATCCTGCAAGCACAAGCTCACGGTGACCCACATAATACATTCATCATTTGTACTGACAAATTAATCCAAAAATAGCCTATACAGTGTTGGTAAAGAATGGATACACCATGCAAATAAGACTTTGTTCATTTAGAAATCTTGAGAAAAGGGAATTGACCTCAATGTGTGACATATCACAGCTCATTATTAGACATAACAAGTATCTCACTATATATATCAGTTTATATTAACAACATGCTAAACTAATTGCAAATTGAGCGCTATAACTTTTTAAAAATGACAAGTGATGATCTTGCTATTTATACAGCTGCTATCACTGCATTCTGTGACTGTCAGGTAATTGAACACCTAGTAACCTGTGGTTATTATAACAAGGGTAAGTCATATAAACCAATCAGGTGTGGAGGAATACAAGACAATTACTCCTCCGTTGCTGTCACCTATAGGACCTGTAGTATTATACTCCCACAGCTTGTCACTTAGCATAACACAAGGCATAGGCAAGCAGACGCTCTGCTGCAGCTGTGGAACTACAAGTCTCATCATACCCTACCAGCCTGAGGCTCAGGGCAAGACATCTGCCGCTTGCTTACACCTCCTAAAGAGTAATGCAGTTAGAAGTGTACAAATAATCAAAGATAAGAAGACTGCAACATTGAGCAATCACTTACCTTTAACAAGGGAATGCACCTTGGGGACCAGAACGATGCACAGTGCACAGTACGGAGTATATCATTATATTGCACTCTGCTGGATGATTGCTGGAAGACACAGCATCCCTTGAAAGTAAGGAAAGTGAGTAGCACTTATAACTGGGTAATCCAGTAGATGTAGAACTGCAGGGGGGACAGCAGGGGTTAATGGGACCTGACCCTGGTTGATTGGCAGTATCCGTTTCTGGAGTGAAGTATAATCCACTTTTCAGCAAAGGATGCGGAGCGATGCAGATGTGTAGTGTGAGAGCACATCGCACACAGCTCAGTGTAACACTGATAACACTCAGCTTCCCAGCCCAGTCCTCAGCAGCAGTAAGACACTCCTCCTAGCGGTGATGCCATCTGTCTCCTGCTGAAGTCTCGGGGAAATATGCAGAATAATTTATGCACAGATCCTACTGCTACACAAGTTGTACTAGGTATACTCAAGTTACACTGCATGCACACACACACACACACACTGCAGAGATATGTGCCTGACAGAGGCCACACAATGATATCATGGCTGTATGAAGATCTGTCACTCCTCAATACTGACCCACTGTATACAGTATCACCTCTCTGTATGCTCTGCTGAAGGCAATTATTTGCATCAGTTCTTGTTCTGTAGAACTGATTCCTTCTGCATAGTGCTGTAGGCACGGACCTCTCTTGTCTTGTAGCCTTCTTAAATACTGTGTTTTATTGCATTGTGTACAAGTGCACCTAGATTGTTTGATTTATTAAAGCATGCAAAACGAGCGTGTTGTGCGTTTTCAAAAACACATGTAAATCGGTTATACGCACCTCCGTGGTCAAGTACAAGCGATCTGAAGAAACGTCTCTTGCTGAATACGGGTGTACCGTGTAGATACGCTCTACGTAGGCGGAACTTGCTGTATTGAGACAGACACAATACATTGCTGGATACGTACAATACATATGTGAAATATACGTTAGGCGGTCTCTTCTAGGTGATATCTTATCAATATGACCACTGAGCTCTATGTTTGTTGTATTCATACATTTCTGTGTGTTGTAAAATGCTTCTCTGATCAAAAGCTGGACCGAGACATCTCCACATATAGGGGTCTATTTACCAATGACCGCATAATATGAATGAAACTTTTCAATCCTCATCGCATAGATGCGGATTGAAAAGTTTCTCATATGTATTAAAAAATCAACACAGGAACAGCCGTTCCGAAAAACGGCTGCTCCTGTGAAGATTAACACTTACCTGTCACTGAAGTCTTCTCTTCTCCTCCCTCTGCGGTGCTGCTCGCCCCTCTTTCAATCCCTGTGCGCATGCGCCGACCAGTAAACTCGGGCATGCGCACAGAGATCCCTGTCTGACGGAACCTGAGGCAAGTGTGGAGGGATCACATGATCCCTCCACACATGCGCTGTGCAGCCCTGCTCGTCAGAGCAGCGCTGTTTTCAGTGAAACTTTTCAATTATGGTAATGTACGCCAGCTTCAGATGGCGCCAGCTTCAGATGGCGTACATTACCATGATTGAAAACTAAGTATCAGTCATTGATACATAGCGTTACTGAGCACTTCCCATACACTGTTATGGGGAGTGCTCAGTAAACCGATGAGAGAAGCAAAGCAGCAGATATCTGAGATATCTGCTGCGATGCTGCAATAATACATAGTAATTTAGTGGTAAGTCAGCAGTTTTCGGGGATTTACCTCTAAATTAGAGGGGAGAGATCTTTGATAAATAGGCCCCATAATGTCAGGACGGTGTCTAAGATGCTTCTGCACATGAGCGAGAATACATTATTTCTTATCAGTAATGTACCAATAGCGAGTCTGAAAATATGTTTATTCCCTTATATTTAAGTTAATTCGAAGACCCATTGTTCTCTGAGTATAAAACTGGAATGCAGCCAGCGAGACCATTGCTTCATGACTGGACCTTGATAAAGAACGGTGGCTATTGTTTTTCCAGCTTTCATGTGAAAGAGGGATCCTGGAAATTGCCTGTTACTTGAACATATTGGAAGCTTAGTATTTGATTTACTTTTCTTTTATGTTATGTTTATCGCAAAAATAAAGGTAAACGTCACAATAAATCTTGCATTCATGAGACTTTAACTCTTTGAAACCGAAAGAACTTCATTCAACCTGGCACACTCCGTTGTTAGAAAATTGTAACATGAGCTTAACTCTTGAAGTTACATTTTTTGTCATTGTTCAATCCCACGGTGGAATGCCATACCGTTACTTCTCCTACTGCCTTCATTGTAAAATTGTTACATTCCATTCACTTAGATTCCTATTACATTGTGCATACCATCACGTCTAAATTTCCACTGAAATCTAGCAGATATTATGTTTAACCCTGGGTACATCTGGGAGCTCCCAGATCATTTTTTAAATCCAAAGATTTATGAAGAAACTGGTTTGGTATATTAAGAACTAACTTGTCACTAGCATCTTGTAAGGGGCATATATGCATCTAAATCCTTACCCAGATCTGCTCCTTCAAGTCTCACCCAAATCTGCTACATACACAAATACCCAACACTACAGAGAATTCATTATACCTTTGTTTTTATGACAAAAACTAAACTACAGGTAGTAGACAAAACCAGTGGGCTGCCTTGGTCAATGAAGCTCCTGCCAAACACACCCCAACAATCATCTAAGACTTTCAATAAAGCCTGGGAACCATTGCTTCAAAGGTCTTCTCCATTTCTCTTGACTCACCCTCTGTCCATTCTGCACCAGAGTTCAGCCTATGACTAACAAACTTTAAGCACATAACATACATGTACTGGATCTGGTCTAACAAAAAAACACCTGTATCTTGTGTGTCCTTTTGCACAACACCTGAAAGATCATATAAGTTCAACTTGGCTTTTCAAATTGGCCACAGATCCGGTTATTTAGTGATTGGGTGGAATGATGGGCCTCTACCCGTGTGGTTAGCTTTAGGGCTTCTGAAGCTGAAGTTAACAGACAAAAAAATTCAAAAAAAGATTCTTATTTCTTTAGTAATGTTATGTGAAACCAGAGAAATTGTGTTATCTGCGATTTCAGCTAAAATTTGCGAATTGCGGATGAATTTATCTTGTGTTTCCCTCTGATTCGCCATTTCTAAGGTTATCATTTTTGCTAAGTGCACATCTAAGCAGAGTGCTCTAGGATGTGTCCTGCTGTACTTTTTCCCTGTCTCCTGCTGCCAGCAGTGATTGTGGGCGGCCACAGTCTTGGATGGTTTGGAATTTTATAACAAATAACACTTAGACTCCCTACGCAGGGGATATCTGGCAAATTTTAGCCCAGGAGGCAAGACTCAACTCAGAAGCCCATTAGGAGCATTTTAAAGAAAAAAAAGCAGGTGGCCCAGCGACCCAGCCCAAGATAGCCCAATATGGGACTATAATTAATGTTAAGAAAAAATTATTATATTTTAAAATAAATATTTATAGAAATGATTATATTGTCAAGAGTTGTTATTTTTTATGATCAAATAAAAGTTTTATGCATTCTAATGTGATCTTTGGTTGTATTAACACATGTGCTTATATTGCAGTCTGTTGTGTGTATCTATGTACGGCAAGTAGTTTAAGCAGAGGATCGATGTTCCAAGCTGTTTGCATATTGGTTTCACTCAGCCTATGACAAACAAAACTTTCCTTCATATAATTGTTTTGAGGGGGGGCAGATAGGGGAGGACTAGCGCTTGTCACGGGCACTAGGAGTCTTTACCCAGGGATCACCAGGTGATAGGCTTACCAGAGCAGTATAGGTGGTAATACGGTACTCTGGTAGCAGGGTGATCACGGAACAGGAAATAGCAGATGATGAGATGCTCAGGAAAGTCTATGACTAGCAGCACTGGCAATATGGAGGTAGTAATACACGAGGAACTGTATGGACAAAGGACACGTGAAGGTAGTCAGTGGTCTGCGGTAGCAAGTTGTACCACTGCTATAGTGAGGAGGAATGTCCAACAGAAACGAGGAGGTGATGAGAGTCAGCGGTCTGCGGATAGCAAGTTGTACCGCTGTCTGAGTGAAGGAATGGAATCCAAGTGGAGGTATCCGGGGAGTCAGTGGTCTGCGTTAGCAAGTTGTACCACTGCTATGTGAGAGGATACTGGAACAGGTGAAACTGTAAACAGGAGTCAGTGGTCTGCCACTAGCAAGTTGTACTACTGAATATATATGTGAGGGGGTGCACGGGGAGAGACTGCAACACAATATATACACGGGCACCTTGACTTTGATCCACAGTAATATGCACAATATAAATGTATAAATGACTGAACAACACTGCCAATATAGAAAGTCTCTTGAAGTAATCCGGCATGAGATAACACAGTCAATGATGGCAGTAGAGTCAGCAGATAGTACACTCCAGAGGAGAACCAACACAGACAATGATGGCAATAGACTCAGCGGATAGTACACTCCAGAGGAGAACCAACACAGTCCAGCAAGGTATGCAATACACAGCACAGTCAATGGGAAGTATGCATACCGTGGTTCAGGAGAAGGCAGTCAGACAGGAGTGCAGAGATACCTGAAGGGCAGGAGGCCAGCAGGATACAAGTCCCTGGATGGGTGAAGCAGGGGTCTAGCAGGTGCAGCGCACAGGTAGGTAGACCAGCAGGGAACACAGGAAGGCGTGGAGAGCGGATCAGCAGTAGATGGATGAGTAGCGCTGAGAAGTAACAGCAGCGGGTCTCTGCGGGAACACGGAGGTAACCAATAGCAACCAGCAGGTGCAGTAACGATGGGACACCGGAGCAGAGTTGAACTGGAACAGATGATCACGGAGAGTAGCGGGTAGCAATAGTGGCAGCAGACTCAAGGAAACACGGTAGAGTAGACAAGGACTGAAGACTGAAGCGCACAGAGGCAGCGGATAGGAATCAGCTAAACAGTCACGATGAAACACAGACGGGTTGCAGGTTGAAGACTGTAGTGCACGGAGGCAGCGGATAGGAATCAGCTAGCAGTCACGATGATGAAACACAGACGAGTTGCAGGTTGAAGCCTGTAGTGCACGGAGGCAGCGGATAGGAATCAGCTGGCAGTCACAATCATGAACAGGTGAGTGGATGTGGTTGAAGCCTGTAATGCACGGAGGCAGCGGATAGGCATCAGCTAACAGTCCCAATGATACATGGTAGAGTTGAAGTGATTAGAAGACTGTAGTGCACGGAGGCAGCGGATAGGAATCAGCTCACAGTCACGATGATATAGTAGATGGTAGAAGTGGTATGGGAACCACAGTAGCAGAAGTGGTTTGGAAACCACAGAGGTAGAAGTGGTTTGGAAACCACAGGAATCAGCAGGGCTGAATGAACAAGGAAACACAGGAACACCTTCAGAGACTCATGGGGAATGAGACTCCAAGATCAGGCAACGTGGTGTTGACCACAGGTGCTTAATATAGGGAGGTTGCCTGATCTGCCAATTAAGTTAAAGGAACATACACTGAAGGTTTGGAAAGGGCTGCGCATGCGCAGTCCCTCAGGATAGAGGACGTCCACGGTTCCTAATAGTCCGGGAAGAAGCACTCACAGTCCGGTGAGTGACAGTACCCCCCCTTTTAAAGGTGGGCACAGAACGCCTGGAACCGGGCTTGTCCGGATTTTTGGAATAAAACTTCTTCAGAAGGGCAGGAGCATTAAGATCTTCAGCTTTGATCCATGAACGCTCTTCAGGACCAAAGCCCTTCCAATGAACGAGGAAACGGAGGACTCCTCGCGAAATTTTTGCATCCAATACCTCAGTAATCTCGAAATCCTCCTCCTGATGAACTTGAACTGGCTGCGGTGCTGAGGAAGGAGTCGAGAAACGGTTGATGATGAGAGGTTTGAGCAAGGACACATGGAAGGCATTGGAAATCCGAAGATTCTTAGGAAGAAGAAGTTTAACACATACTGGATTGATAACTTGAATGATCCTATATGGACCAATAAAACGAGGGGCGAATTTCATAGATGGAACCTTCAAACGAATATTTTTGGTAGATAACCAGACACGATCTCCAATTTTTAGTGGTGGAATAGCCCGCCTCTTCTTATCTGCGAAAGACTTATATTTGTTAGATGTCTTCTTTAAACAGGTTTTGACCTGAGACCAGATATTTTTGAAGGTCTGACAAGCAGTCTCCACAGCAGGAACTTGGGTGGGCGGGAGGGCAGGAAATTCCGGAAAAGACGGATGGTGACCGTAGACCACAAAGAATGGAGTTTTGGATGATGACTCATGGTACATGTTGTTATGGGCGAATTCAGCCCAAGGGAGCAATTCTACCCAGTTGTCTTGGTTGGCTGAAGAGAACATCCTAATAAAAGTCTCAAGATCTTGATTGACTCGTTCCGTTTGTCCGTTAGATTGCGGATGGTAAGACGATGAGAGTGCTAATCGTATGCCCAAGGTTTTACAAAGGGCCCGCCAGAATCTGGAAACGAATTGTACTCCTCTATCTGACACAATCTCAGACGGACATCCATGGATGCGGAAGATTTCTTTAATGAAATGTTCAGCCAGAGTAGACGAGGAAGGTAAACCGGACAGAGGGACGAAATGAGCCATCTTCGAAAATCTGTCTACCACTACCCAAATAGTATTGTGATTCTTACTTGGTGGCAAATCAGTAACGAAATCCATACTAATATGGGTCCAAGGCTTGGACGGAATGGGTAGTGGTCGCAGCAACCCTGCTGGAGTTCTGCGGGAGGATTTGAACTGAGAACATAAATCACAGGAAGCAATAAACTCTTTGACGTCTCTCCTCATTGAAGGCCACCAGTAACTACGAGAGAGAATCTCAAAGGTCTTATGTTCACCGGCGTGTCCAGAAAAACGAGAGGCATGGAACCACGAAAGGATTTTCCTCCTCAGAGTAGGAGGCACGAGGGTCTTCCCAAATGGTAGCATTTTGGTGGATGAAGCAGCCAGAGAAATACATTTGGGGTCTAGAATAGCATGGTTGGGAACCTCTTCTACATCAGAGGACGTCACAAAAGCTCGAGATAGAGCGTCAGCTTTCTTGTTCTTAGCAGCTGGTTTGAAGGTTATAATTAATTCAAAACGGGAAAAGAAAAGAGACCATCTTGCTTGACGAGGGTTCAAGCATTGAGCAGATTGCAAATATGACAAGTTCTTATGATCCGTGAAGATCGTCACCGGATGGCGAGCTCCTTCCAACAAGTATCTCCATTCCTCTAATGCAGCTTTGATGGCCAGCAACTCCTTGTCCCCGATAGTATAGTTTTTCTCTGCGGGCAGAAGACCCCGAGAGTAGAAGGCACAAGGATGTAATTTTTGTTGCTCCGAGCGTTGGGAGAGAATAGCTCCTAAGCCCACATTAGAGGCATCTACTTCTAGGAAGAAGGGGAGTGTCACATCAGGTTGTCGCAGAATGGGAGCAGACGAGAAGGACTCTTTGAGGATTTGAAAGGCTTGGAGAGCCTCAGATGACCATTGCTTAGTATTAGCCCCTTTCCGAGTTAAGGCCACAATGGGAGATGCAATGGATGAGAAGTCTTGAATGAAGCGTCTATAGTAATTGGCAAAACCTAAAAAACGCTGGATGGCACGAAGAGTAGTTGGCTGAGGCCAATGTAGTACAGCATTTACTTTGTCTGGATCCATCTTCAGGCCAACTCCGGAAACTATATACCCCAAGAATGGAATCTGGGGTAACTCGAATGAACATTTTTCCAATTTACAGAACAACGAGTTTTTCCGTAGTCTGGAGAGGACCTCTGCCACATGTTGGTGATGAGAAGGCAGGTCCTGTGAGAAGATCAATATGTCGTCCAGGTAGACAACGACACATACATATAATAAGTCCCGAAAGATCTCATTGATGAAACCCTGGAAAACCGCGGGGGCATTACACAGCCCGAAGGGCATTACTAAATATTCGTAATGCCCATCTCTGGTGTTAAACGCGGTCTTCCATTCGTCACCGGAACGGATTCTAATTAAATTGTAGGCACCACGAAGATCCAACTTAGTAAATATCCGAGCTCCCTTGATGCGATCAAATAGCTCAGTGATCAGCGGAATGGGATACCGATTCTTGATAGTAATGGCGTTGAGTCCACGAAAATCTATACAAGGGCGTAATGATCCATCCTTCTTTTTGACGAAGAAGAACCCAGCTCCAGCGGGAGAGGTGGAAGGTCGAATGAACCCACGCTGGAGATTCTCCTGTATGTACTCAGATGTGGCTTGAGTTTCAGGTAACGAGAGAGGATAGACCCGACCCCTGGGAGGAGTCTTGCCAGGTAGAAGGTCGATCGGACAATCCCAAGAACGATGAGGAGGAAGACGTTCAGACTGAGCTTTATCAAACACATCGGCAAATGAAGCATACTGCGGAGGGAGTCCCGGGGAGGAAGATGAGATGGAAGATTGCTGTACTTTAAGAGGAATAACTTGAGAGAGACAACGATGGTGACATTCAGGCCCCCAAGACGTAACTTGAGGGGTGCGCCAGTCAATCTGGGGAGAGTGACATTGAAGCCATGGAAGGCCTAAGACAATCGGACTTGTCGTAACAGGAAGAATTAAAAACGAAATTTCTTCATGGTGTAGTACACCAATCTGAAGGGTTACTGGAGACGTACTCTGGGTGATGAGACCATTGATGAGACGTGATCCATCTATAGCCGTCACAGTAATGGGTGTTTTTAAAGTGATCACTGGTAGGGACCATTGATTCACTAGTGATTTAGAAATGAAATTTCCTGCTGCTCCGGAATCAATCAATGCCTGTGACTCAAAGGATTTGGTAGCAAAGGAAATCGTAACATCGAAAGCGCAGACTTTAGATTTCATAGACAATGGAGAGGACTCCAGGGACCCTAACTTCACCTCTCCAGAACTAGTTAGGGCCTGGCATTTCCCGATTTCTTAGGGCAAGAACTGAGCATATGTGTGGAATCAGCACAATAGATACAGAGTCTATTCTTTACTCTTCGTTTCCTCTCTTCTAAAGATAATTTGGAACGTCCTATCTCCATGGGAATCACAGAAGATGAAACTGGACGAAATTGAGGGTTTAAACGAAGAGGTGCTTTAGCAGAAGTTGTTTTCTCAGATTCTCTTTCACGAAATCTCATGTCTACACGATGGCAAAGAGAGATCAAATCTTCTAGTGACGAAGGAAGCTCTTGGGTAGTCAGTGCATCTTTAATTTTATCGGAGAGCCCCTGCCAGAAGGCGGCAACTAATGCTTCAGTGTTCCACTGAAGTTCAGAGGCTAAGATCCTAAATTGAATGACATACTGTCCTACTGTATGGGAGCCTTGTCGCAAACGAAGAATGCTGGAAGCAGCGGAGGTCACACGACCTGGTTCATCGAACACACTTCGGAACGTGGAAATGAATTTGGCACTATCTTGTAGAATTGGATCGTTTCTTTCCCACAGAGGGGAGGCCCAAGCCAGGGCTTGTCCAGAAAACAATGAGATAAGATAGGCCACTCTGGAACGATGGGTAGAAAAATTTTGAGGTTGGAGTTCAAAATGGACTGAACATTGGTTAAGGAAACCTCTACAAGTTTTGGGGTCCCCGTCATATTTTGACGGAGTAGGCAGGTGAAGCGTAGGAGCTGTAGACACCTGGGATGGCACTGGGGAAACGGAGGAAAGCACAGGAGCTTCAATACTAGCTGTAACAGTCTGTCCAGATGTTCCTTGGGAGGTTAACGATTGGTAACATTGAAGTAACAGCTGTTGGCGAGCATCCTGTTGCTCCACACGGCTGACCAGATGCTGCAGCATCTCTTTAGCAGTAGGTTCCGTATCTGGGTCTGTCATGGCCTGATCTTACTGTCACGGGCACTAGGAGTCTTTACCCAGGGATCACCAGGTGATAGGCTTACCAGAGCAGTATAGGTGGTAATACGGTACTCTGGTAGCAGGGTGATCACGGAACAGGAAATAGCAGATGATGAGATGCTCAGGAAAGTCTATGACTAGCAGCACTGGCAATATGGAGGTAGTAATACACGAGGAACTGTATGGACAAAGGACACGTGAAGGTAGTCAGTGGTCTGCGGTAGCAAGTTGTACCACTGCTATAGTGAGGAGGAATGTCCAACAGAAACGAGGAGGTGATGAGAGTCAGCGGTCTGCGGATAGCAAGTTGTACCGCTGTCTGAGTGAAGGAATGGAATCCAAGTGGAGGTATCCGGGGAGTCAGTGGTCTGCGTTAGCAAGTTGTACCACTGCTATGTGAGAGGATACTGGAACAGGTGAAACTGTAAACAGGAGTCAGTGGTCTGCCACTAGCAAGTTGTACTACTGAATATATATGTGAGGGGGTGCACGGGGAGAGACTGCAACACAATATATACACGGGCACCTTGACTTTGATCCACAGTAATATGCACAATATAAATGTATAAATGACTGAACAACACTGCCAATATAGAAAGTCTCTTGAAGTAATCCGGCATGAGATAACACAGTCAATGATGGCAGTAGAGTCAGCAGATAGTACACTCCAGAGGAGAACCAACACAGACAATGATGGCAATAGACTCAGCGGATAGTACACTCCAGAGGAGAACCAACACAGTCCAGCAAGGTATGCAATACACAGCACAGTCAATGGGAAGTATGCATACCGTGGTTCAGGAGAAGGCAGTCAGACAGGAGTGCAGAGATACCTGAAGGGCAGGAGGCCAGCAGGATACAAGTCCCTGGATGGGTGAAGCAGGGGTCTAGCAGGTGCAGCGCACAGGTAGGTAGACCAGCAGGGAACACAGGAAGGCGTGGAGAGCGGATCAGCAGTAGATGGATGAGTAGCGCTGAGAAGTAACAGCAGCGGGTCTCTGCGGGAACACGGAGGTAACCAATAGCAACCAGCAGGTGCAGTAACGATGGGACACCGGAGCAGAGTTGAACTGGAACAGATGATCACGGAGAGTAGCGGGTAGCAATAGTGGCAGCAGACTCAAGGAAACACGGTAGAGTAGACAAGGACTGAAGACTGAAGCGCACAGAGGCAGCGGATAGGAATCAGCTAAACAGTCACGATGAAACACAGACGGGTTGCAGGTTGAAGACTGTAGTGCACGGAGGCAGCGGATAGGAATCAGCTAGCAGTCACGATGATGAAACACAGACGAGTTGCAGGTTGAAGCCTGTAGTGCACGGAGGCAGCGGATAGGAATCAGCTGGCAGTCACAATCATGAACAGGTGAGTGGATGTGGTTGAAGCCTGTAATGCACGGAGGCAGCGGATAGGCATCAGCTAACAGTCCCAATGATACATGGTAGAGTTGAAGTGATTAGAAGACTGTAGTGCACGGAGGCAGCGGATAGGAATCAGCTCACAGTCACGATGATATAGTAGATGGTAGAAGTGGTATGGGAACCACAGTAGCAGAAGTGGTTTGGAAACCACAGAGGTAGAAGTGGTTTGGAAACCACAGGAATCAGCAGGGCTGAATGAACAAGGAAACACAGGAACACCTTCAGAGACTCATGGGGAATGAGACTCCAAGATCAGGCAACGTGGTGTTGACCCCAGGTGCTTAATATAGGGAGGTTGCCTGATCTGCCAATTAAGTTAAAGGAACATACACTGAAGGTTTGGAAAGGGCTGCGCATGCGCAGTCCCTCAGGATAGAGGACGTCCACGGTTCCTAATAGTCCGGGAAGAAGCACTCACAGTCCGGTGAGTGACAGCGCTTCTGTGAAACGGTTGGTGGAACAGGCATTTTTACACATTCCATGTGCGTGCAGAATGGCAGATGCATCTTAATTGTGTGACTGTTTCATCTTTCATCTTCGTCATCACAGCTTGATACAAGTTCTTTACAAGCAGTTTCTGACAATAGGTTGTCTAATGTCATTTCATTTTGTGAGGCATTGTCACCAGTATCTGCAAACACAGATTGCCATGTGTTGATCACAGCTGACAAATTTTTCCGATACATTATAATTTTTGAGTTTTAAATACGTTGGATAAGAATGCATCAGCGCCAGGGCCGCCTTCAGAAAAAAATCACAGGCAGAGGACATGATCGCAGGGGGAATGATTCCTCCACCCCTGCGATCAGATCCTGGTGCCTGGCTGTCACGGTGACAGCCAGGCTGAAGACAGAATAGCGGAGACCAGCAGCGGGCCCCAGGTAAGTCTGTGCTAAGCTGTTGTACCGGGCCCCCTGGAGAGCCCGGGCCCGGTACAACAGTGCCCCCCGTACCCCCCTGATGGCGGCCCTGATCAGCGCTACTTAGCTTTATTGCCACTTTCTGTTGATTTAGATGAATTTCAGCTAAAATTTGCGAATAGCAGCTAAATTCATCTTGTGTTTCCCTCTGATTAGCTATTTCTAAAGTTGTCATTTTTGCTAAGTGCACATCTAAGCAGAGTGCTCTAGGATGTGTGCTGCTATACTTTTTCCCTGTCTCATGCTTCCAGCAGTGATTGTGGGCGGCCACAGGTCTTTGTTGGTTTGGAATTTTCATGTATATAATATAATGCGTCACAGCCTACATGTCTCTTCCAAAGGATTCTAAAAGTTGCCTTTTTCATACAGTTGTATTAAAATAATATGGACACAACTGGTCAATTTACATGTTTCACTGAGTCTCTAAGTGAAAAGAAGTTAACACAATCTTAGCAGCATACAAACCTAAACATGAAATATTTTTGCATTTTTGTAATACACAACTCCTGTTTATTTGCTCAGTTTAGCAGATTAAAAAATTACTCTGATCCTTCTAAACTCTCAGGATGCTTTGTGTACTCGCTACTACCATGGGCTTCTCTAAGTAGCCGTCTGAAAACTTGAAACTAAAGATAATTGACTATTACAAAGCAGAGGAAGGCTATAAATACATCTAACACTTGACATTTCCACTGTCAGAAACATAATTTTTAAACAGACGTTAAAGGGAACTGTTGAAGTCAAGGAAAGATCTAAAAGACTCAACGATATCTCTGGTAGAAGTGCTTGTAAGCTGGTCCGTTTGGCCCAGCAGAAGCCACATATCACTGCAAAACTCCTGCACAGAAGCTTCGCCGCTGACACTGGGGTTGTGGTCCACAGTACAGCTTTGCTTGCACAAAATGATCTGCATGTCAAAAGGAAACTTTTCCTACAACATCATCACAAAAGTCAACGTCTGAAGTCTACAAATCAATCTTTTTGACAACTTTTTGAAACAAAACGCTGTGGACGGACGAAACAAAAATTCAAATTTTTAGCCACAACCACAAATAATACATTTGGAGTAAAACTGGTGAAGCATTTGAGGAAAACAACACCCTGCCAGCCGGTAGGCATTGGGATTGCTCTATAATGCTTTGGGGTTCTGTGACAGTAAGCGCACACCAAATATCGTCCGGGAGGAAGGAAGAATGGATACAACTAAATATCAACCTTTCCTAGAGGCCGATGTCCCAGCTGAAAAGATTGTGGGTATTTCATAAAACATCAATCCAGAACATAACTAAAAATCGACTATAAAGTACTTACATGAATTAAAGATTAAGGTTTCAGAATGGCCTTCACACTTCAGTGTCTCCTGACTTGAATACTCTTGAAAATATTTCAGGAGATCTAAAAGATGCATTGTATACAAGAAGATCTAAGAATCTTTCTGTGGGACATCCCTAAAGAAAGAATAGAAAGACTGTAAGCGGGCTGCAATAAACATTTTGAAAACTGTGATTTCTACTAAGCCGTGAATGCCAGGCTACCCAAGGTTTCTTACATGCCACATTCACTGTTTTATTTATTTTGAGTCTATTAAAAAAAAAATATTTTAAGTTTGTACCCTGCATAGTTTATGTTAACCTACATTTACTATGTTTGCATAGTATATCTTGTGTGAAATAGCTTTGCGCAGGACCAGAAATGACACCAATCAATGCAACTGTATGCAATTTATGCCTGAATGCAAATAAAACTTAGGTGTAGATTTATCAAGCTGCGGGTTTGAAAAAGTGGAGATGTTGCCTATAGCAACCAATCAGATTCTAGTCATCAATTATTAAGTACATTCTACAAAATGACACCTAGGGGTAAATGTATCAAGCTGAGAGTTTTCCGGCGGGTTTGAAAAAGTGGAGATGTTGCCTATAGCAACCAATCAGATTCTAACTGTCATTTTGTAGAATGTACTAAATAAATTATAGCGAGAGTCTGATTGGTTATTTAAACCCGCTGGAAAATTCTCAGCTTGATACATTTACCCTCTAGGTTCTTTTTCAAACCCTCAGCTTGATAAATTTAACCCTTAGGCTCCCTACGACTTGAGGTTCCAAATGGAGGTGAAAGGGGCGAACTATCTTAGGCCATATACAGTGAGGTTGTTCTGAGGCAGAATCTGCTGATTCAAGTCCTGTATTTGTTGTAAGATCGCTTGTCTTTAGCTGTATATTTGGCACCCACTACATGGGAGGTATAAATGCCACCTTATAGTGATGACTGACATGGTATAGTCTTTGATTTAAAAATGACATGTACGTGTGACAATAGCTATGATAGAACAACTATATGCACCAAAGATATGTTATTAAGATGCATTGTATGTACAGTACACATTAAAATCATCTTTATTTATATAATTAATTAAATGAAAAAAAAATATATATATATACATATATATACACGTATTTGAAGATAAATATTCATGCAAATAATTATGTTGTTAAGAGTTGTTATTTTATTTTATAATGAAATAAAAGTTTTATGGATTCTAATGTGACCATTTATTGCACTTACACATGTGCTTATATTGCAGTCTGTAGTTTATGCAGAGCGTATTTCTATCATATCTTGAGATCTGTTTAGATTT
Source organism: Mixophyes fleayi (assembly GCF_038048845.1). NCBI lineage: Eukaryota > Metazoa > Chordata > Amphibia > Anura > Limnodynastidae > Mixophyes > Mixophyes fleayi. Next base: position 142,405,153 of record NC_134408.1, read on the forward strand.
GAGTACGGTCAGGATTATACAGCAGTTCCATGCTCTTTTTAAACACCCAAATTACGTGCAAGTTGCTTTCGAACAAGTATCCGGCCCTCAGTGAAACATATGTGACCAAACTTTTGCACAAATCTGTATGTTGGATCAGGATTGATGCTCCGAGCTTCTTGCATGTTGTTTTCACTTAACCTATGACAAGCTAAACTTTCATTCATATAATTATTTGAGGGGGGACTAGCGCTTCTGTGAAACGGTTGGCGGGACAGGCATTTTTACATATACCATGTGCCTGCAGAACGGCAGATGCATCTTAATTGTGTCACTGTTTCATCTTTCATCTTCGTCATCACAGCTTGATACAACTTCTTCACAGGCAGATCCTGACAATACGTTGTCTAATGTCATTTCATTTTGTGAGGCATTGTCACCAGTATCTGCAAACACAGATTGTCACAGCTGACAAATGTTTACGACACATTATAATTTTTGTGTTTTAAATAAGTTGGATAAAAATGCATCAGCGCTACTAAGTTTTATTACCTCCGGCACATCTCTATCCTTATCTGAGCATGGGGTCAGTAAATGGTCATCCTCCACATTCCTTGTCCTATCACTCATATCTACAAAACCATGCTTTGGCTTAAGGCAGTGTTTTGCAAACCCAGTCCTCATAGACCCCTAACAGTGCAGGTTTTCCATATCTCTTTGCAGGAGCACAGGTGTATTCATTACTGACTGACACATTTTGAAAGACCCACAGGTTGCACTAATTATTTCACTTGTGACCTGGAAAACCTGCACCGTTAGGGGTACTTGAGGACTGGGTTTGGGAAACACTGGCTTAAGGGATGTTTGTTGCATTTGTGTTGGGGTACTTCCCTTTTCATTACAGAAGTCACCATTCTCTATAAAGTAACTGACGTTCAATACAATGAGCTCGATATTGGGCTTTCTGAATACAATAATGCATCAATTAGAGGCAATGAACAGATTGACTAGTGATAGTGATATAAGTGTATAAAAGACAGGGCTGTTTGTACCAGTCAGTGCATTGCAAAAAAACAACCAGTCAAGATGACAATGTATAAAAAAGAGGGATTTCAAGATATTGGCAACATAGACAAATCAGGCAATGCTGCTATAGGTGTGCACAGAACAGAACTGCAGGTGAAGATTAGTCAGAGGACAGGTGAGTGGTTGGTCACAGCTCACATCACAATCACAAAACCCACAGACGTTTCCCCTAGAATAATCCAGGAATATTGAGCACCATAGGAGCTGCAAGGCTATGGTCATGTGACATTTCCTGATGCTTTCTGATTGGCTGCTTTACATTCCCTGCACTGTGAGAGGCCTGCTTCTCCACACACTTTAAATCAGTGATTGACAACAGATGGCCCTAGGGCCACAAGCAGCCCTCTGAGCCTTCACCTGTGGCCCCCGGCTCCTTAGTGCTTTGTTGTCAGATGTGCCCGATTACAGATAGGAGTCACTTTCTTTGAAATGTATTGTTTTAACTTGTTACTGAGATTAAGGGCATACTTACCACCTTTTTGATGTGCCTCACTGGGAGGGTATGGGTAGAGGAGGCAGGGCCTGATGTATCACGCCATTTTTGGTTTGCACGGCAATTTACAGCGGGAGACTGGGCCAAAATGACGTGGTTCCTTGAGAGTCGCGTTATGGCGGCACTTCACTAGGAAATGGGCAGATACAGGAGGTTCCCTAATATCCGATACGACAAGTATTGGTGATTATCCTGTCACAACTGTATCTACCCTTTCCCTTGTTGTCTGTCTCCAATAACCTCCTTTAGGACTGAGAAAGAATCATATGATTTGTGTAAATTGACATAGAGGGCCTGAGTCAATAAGGAGAGCAAAGCATAAAAAAGGAGTAACATTTGCACCTGGGAAAAACCATGTTGCATTGGAGGGGGAGGTAATTTTAAAATGTGGGGACAGATGTATATTTGGGGTAGAGCATATCCTAGATCAACTTTAAATTTCAGTGTAGTAATAAAGCTATTAAGTATTTGTGTGGTAGATGAAAAAACAGCCAGTATTTATCTTATGTGCAAAATAATAAACTAATTTGCACCCCTTGCATTGTGACATGGTTTGTCCCAGAGAACATTTACTCCTTTTTTGCCTTAATGACTCAGGCCCAGTATGTTGCTATACAGCAACAGAGAGAGGAATAATATGGATAATCAATTCACACAAATGGAAGTTGAATTAAAGCTGGTTATAAAGTAGTAGTAGGACACATAACAGTTAACAAGCTACAGCGCATATATTGACAAATTAAGTTGTTTTTCAGCTTCTTGGACAGTGTTGCTCAAGGTATATGAGGAAACATGTCTAAAATATTTTATATAGCGTAGCTTGTCTAAAATGAAATGTGCCCTCCAATGTTCATGATGGGAAACGGGGAAGTTGTGGTACTATAAGTTTACACCAGATAAGATGAGGCAAGGTCTACTTGGATTTATTCCTGTATCTGGGGGGATGTTGGGTGATGTTGAGTGGTCCTGTCAAATGGAGGGATATTATTGGTTAAAGTCTTATATGACGTTCTATCTACGTATTAGTTTGTGGTTATAGGGCATAAAATGCTTGCAAAGTTAATATGTATCACCATTGTTCTGATTGAATTGAATGGTCTGTATTGCGCATACAAGAATAATACGAGAATATACTGAAGAGACTTCAGGGTAAATGTATCAAGCTGAGAGTTTTCTGGCGGGTTATAAAAGTGGAGATGTTGCCTATAGCAACCAATCACATTCTAGCTGTCATTTTGTAGAATGTACTAAATAAATGATAGCTAGAATCTGATTGGTTTTTCAAACCCGCCGAAAAACTCTCAGCTTGATACATTTACCCCTTCGTCTTTGAATTATTCCTGATAACTTAAATAACAACGGGCAGCCCTTTTGAAGGTTCCTGATTTGTATCAGGTTGTGTATCACCAATATAAATGATTCATTTAATTTTGGTGAATCTGGACCAATTTGCAAATTAATTTGTGGATCGCAAAATAACTGAAATTGGTCTGAATTTCCAAACCCGCAGAATCAATCCGTCCGTCTCTATTCTCGCTGTTCAGGGCAGAGAATAATCTGTCAGCAGAATTGGTACAGAAATGTTAATGGAATACCTGAACGGAACGGAATAGAAATGAATGGGAAGTCGTCCTGGGGTCACCGTTATATACGTCTCCTTTCAACCGCACATTAAATAAACAACGCTTTCTTTACCCGACAACATCCTTTTAGAAAGTGAGTATCACAGAGGAAGACATCTATTATATAAAAACGGTTATTTCCACAGACTGCTAAACCAGATGGCTTCACCCCCAGAGGCGAAATCTAATACTCAGTGATAGGTGAAAGGTCGTATTGAATGCACTGTATCCTGTTCATCTGCCCACGAGAAACGAAATGACACAGAAGATCCATTTAGTTGTGTTTAAATTATTACTGAGGCCCCATCTAGAAAGTGAGGGGCGCGTCACCTTCCGACGAAGAACAGCCGCTTTGACATAATTCATTATTTAAAATATATACATGTATATTCGGAAAGGAACGGTTCCTATGACCTGAGAAAGTACAATTATCAGAGGAAGTGTCATGACATTTACTGAGAAGACTTTAGAATTAAAGAGAATTCTGCCTCTGAGTTAATGTATCGAGATAGGAGCACAGAGCATTACAGGCAACTCAGCAGAACAAAGCCTAGTACCAGCTTGCTGGAATTGGAAGTATAGAAGTCAATGCAGGAATGCACACACAATAGGGATAGGTATAAGGAGTATATATATATATATATATATTTTGTAATCAGACAAGAACATAAAATAAAACCTGCTCACCTAGGTGCTAAGAGGAGCCATATCCTAACTTGTATGTACATAGGATATGGTTTCTGTTAGCACCCAGGGAATCAGATTTTATTTTATGCTATTGTCTGATTACACACAGACCAGAAAGCACGTTGAACTTTACTTTGACGCACATGAAAGCCAGCCAGACTAGGGTTAAACCTTTACCTCTGCATTATATGTCTGTTAATGCAGCTAAAACCTACAAAGTCTACATGACAAGAAGCTGCAACCCCACAATATGTAAAAAATGAAAAGAGTAGAAAAAAAGAAGTCTAAAGTACAAAACATCACTTAGTACTTAAGACAACATAAGGGAAAAGAAAGGAGTGAGATGATGAAAAAATGGGCAGGTTGTCCCCCTGCGTTTCACTGGCCCGCCCAATGCCTTGACCTTTGTGGCCCTTCCATGACTCTGGGCCCTCCTCTTACTGTATATTGTTTTATACAATGCTTAGCACTTTAATTATTATGCAATTATATATATATGTCTCCTATATTAGGGCTGTATTCCATCCTCATTTCACTCTCTGTGTAGGGATAGTAAGTGTTTATCCGTCCCTGGGTCTTACATTCATATATATATATATATATATATATATATATATATATATACTGAGTGAGCTTCTGTATATATTTATATTGTATATGTGTGTATGTATATTATATTTGTTTATGTATGTTTCTGTATATGTATAGTGTCTATTTATATAATTTGCAGCGGTTTATGTACAGTTTAAAAAACGCCAAATTGAAGATCGTTATCCTGGTATTTGCACATGGGTGATCTGAAAACTGACCCATGTACTAAGCGCCTGTCTGTCAAACTGCACGGCAAAATGCTTTTTAGTAATAAACAAAATAATTACGTTCTGGCAGGGAGCTTAAACCGCATGCTGTCAGGATGTGCAAAATATAAAATAAATACAGTGCAAAAAAAAGTAGGGGCACAGCGCTGCTCAGGATCGGACCTGGTCCTCTAATGAGGAGGGGGGGTTTCAAAATATTGCCTGGCCCAATGGTGAACAGCACTAGGCACGTCCTGGTATACCTCTCTCGTGGGTACCAGAGTTCAAGTGTTAACATAACATATAGTGCACGCTGTTGTAGCTGGTGCAATAGTGCATGCTTGTACTTGTAGTGCCACAACAGTGTGCTCTAAAACTATTGCCCCCTAAGTCAATAAGTAAAGAGTACTGACCCCTACAAAGAAAGACTTGACACTAGTGTCCCACATATACTGTCTGTGTTTATCTCCTGCTTGGGGTGATGGCTGCGTGTGCATCAAATGAATACCTTCTATGTGTCCTCCATTGCTGTGCACAAGGTCCAGTTATCTGACAGTAAAGAAGTGCTGCTGGTTTTATATATATATATATATATATATATATATATATATATATATATATATATATATATTTAAAGACTGATTGTTACCCCCATATAGAAAAATATAACCGATTCATTCATTCTTCAGTGAAAAAAACCAAAACTTTATTAAATTAAATAATGGTGTTGCAGGATTAATAAAAATATTGACCTTAATTTAGTATCCAAGGATGTGTCCCTAATAAATACTTACAAGTAATCTTCTTCTGTCCTTAGTGCAATACAATACATTTAAGGGGGAAAAAAGACATATTGATGAGACAGACCACTCAATGTCTGCACAACAGCAAGTTCCAGTGCATGCTGCTACTTGTAGTGCCACTATATTTTAACATTTGTACCCTGGTGCCCAAAGGTCAATGGTACCAGGATGGGCTGGGACTGTCTGGATGCGGGGGCCTGATCATTATTTTTATCCCCCATGTTGAGCAGCCCTGGGCTGGAAGATAATTTATTTGGTAAAACCAGTTGTTTTCGATCCTGTTTTTACCATGCAGTTGGGCTTGAATCGAGCGTGTATTGGGCTAAATTGCCTGCAATTTAGGTGTTTGCAAACTGCCTCACCCAGTAAATACTGTGCTTTGCAGCTGAAAACATAAAAAGAATAACGTACTTTAGTGAATTTCTCCCTTGGAGTTTTGTCTGCAACTTTACCTGCCCTGTCATGTTTGGCTCTATTTGGACCTCCTATCACGTATGATGACATCATACCCCATCTACAATGATGTCACATTTATCTTTTGCCATTATACCTCGCCCCCAAGATATTGTAATATTAGAGGATTATCAGTTACGCCTCCGTAGGACCAACAGGAAAACTCTAAGGGGAGTGCAGTGCATTATGGGTGATAGGAGACAAAGACAACTGTACTGAATAGTGATCTCGGGCAGCAGACTAACAGCATCATAGACACTATAAAAAGTCCTACCACAGGAATATTTCTATATCTAATAATCCTCTAATATTTACATTAGGCAAATACAAAATGAACATAAAAAATAATAGAGTTTTTTTCCCTTATTAACGAGCCCTGAGATGTCAGTATCGCTCTCAGAGCTAGCACCAGGCGGACATCAGTGGAGTCATTATCCTAAATGTGTGCACCCATCTGTCCTTCTGACCTAAGGCAGATAAAGGTTGGAAGATTTACGGCAGATAAAATCTCCCCAGGAAATGAAAGGCTGGCGTCCAGCACATCTTCCATTGATGTGTATGCACAGCTGTGCATTAAACACAAAATATTCCATATACTGCTCGTAAACAATGTACAGTCTGCACGGTGCACTGTGCTCCAATAAAAAACCATTGAATAGTGAACCCTCCGTCACTAATAACGTACAATCAATAACTGAACATTTCACCATCAAAGACAAAATATCACAAAAATTATCACTCTTTTATTTTTAGGAATCATGTGCAAAAATAGCTGAAATTGAAAATTTTGGCTCATTTATTTGGTGTTTTGCTCTAATGGTTGCTCTAATTAGTATTAAGTTGTCTAATGAACTTTTAGCGACTGACTCAATATCTTCATGGTCCGTCAGGAGTGCGCCTAGCCCCTCTGTCTAAGGTTGCCATGGTAACAACCATTCAGTTCCATTATACATAAACATTTGTGTATGTTGTGTGCACTTTTAATGAGAATATTGTAACTTTTATGTACTATCTGATCTACCAACAAGGTAAGTATCATTCATTTAAACTTTTGCATCAAGAAAACTGCCTTTTACAAAATTAATAACTTCCTTCAATTGCTGCCCCTCAACAATCATCATCATTTATTTATATAGCGCCAGCAATTCTGCAGCGCTGTACAGAGATTATTTGTCATTCACATCAGTCCTTGCCCCCATTGGAGCTTACACTCTAGTTTTGCAAGCAAACAATTAACCTACTAGTAGGTTTTTGGAGTGTAGGAGGAAACCGGAGTATCTGGAGGAAACCCACGCAAACACGGGGACTCTACACAGATAAGGCCATGGTTGGGAATCGAACTCATGACCCCAGTGCTGTGAGGGAGAAGTGCTAACCACTGAGCCACCATGCTGACCACCATTACACTAGCTGGTATCAGCAGAAATAGCCACAATTGCGCCTGCTGAAACAGGAAGAGTATAATGACAAAACAATTCATACACTTATATACATATATAATATTTTTTTTCTACTGAAATGATTAGTTAAGTGCAAGAATACTGAATTTGTTCAACATATCTCAAGAATGTACTTTAATTATTGTATTCCTTTAAACAACTGTCGTTATTCATAATGGGTCTGATTCATTAAGGAAAGTAGGGCAATCAAATGAGTAAGTTTTCTCCTGGACAAACCATGTTATAATGCAAGGGGTGCAAATTAGTTGATTATTTTGCACATAAGTTAAATACTGGCTGTTTTTTCATGTAGCACACAGATACTTGATAGCTTTATTTTTATACTGAAATTTAAAGTTGATCTAGGACATGCCCTACCCCAACTATAAATCTGTCCCCAGATTTAAAATTTATCTCCCCCTCCAATGCCACATGGTTTTGCCCAGATGCAAAGTTACTCATTTTTTTTGCTTTACTTTCCTTAATGAATCAGGCCCAATATCTTTACTGTAATCAATCTTTTAAAAATGATCAAAAAAAATGAGTTCCATCTGAACATTCTCTCACCTCTAATTACAATACCAACATCCATGGCCAGCAGAATAATTCCTATCGCATACAGTTCAGAATAAAGTCTGCAGCAAGTACCTCATAACTCAGTGATGTAGGCACTAATGAAGTGATAAGCTGCATTCTCAGGAATATTGGTTCATGGCGACGCAAAATGGCCGCCTCTGCTTTGAGCAAATGTCAGGTACACGTTAAATGATGATGTACATAGGCAAATTCTGATAAATTATGTTCCTCGGTAGTCCCGGGGTCATAAGTAATTACCTAAATCCATAAAGTCAGTCCACCATGGCTGCCCGAGACGCAGGCCGCAAATTAACATCGATCCGGGCCATCTCAGCCAGTGTGGTCTTTCTTCTCTTTAATAAATGTACTAGCACATTATTTGCTTCACCAGTAAAGACCTGTCAGCATATGACATATACACTAAACATTATCCTGCTAGGGATTAATCAAATGAGCAAAATTGCCTCCCTGGTTTTTTTCTAAACTCAAGCAATAATAGAAGCTGAAAATAGCATTTACTGTGCATTGTTAGTATGAGAGGTTTCTGTGGTACGTATGTAGCTATTTGCACATAATTCTTTTCTACACTTGGAATAAAATATTCCCTGCTCTGTGGCTATAAAGGTGTCACCCCTCAATTGCTTTTGAATATTTTTCACCATTGGTGGGGATAGTCAAAGTGTACCTGGCCGAAAAGGGTGTCCCAGGATTGGACAGAAGCATCACATGACTGTATCACATTCTATGTTTGGATGGCTACTTTCATAGGCAAACCGAGGGGGGGTGGGGGGTTCCTAGTGCCTGGAAACCCCCCTCCGAGCCTGGGGCACTGTATAATCGAGGTGGCTGGAACCTGCCCCCGCTTCACACGGCTCTGCTTGAAAAGGGAGAGCTGTGTGCACCTAACAGTAGTGCGTGCAGCATTGCTCATGTATATTATGGGCATAGGAGGAGTTGGAGAGCAGCCAAGCACTGTCTAAATGTATAGCCACGCCCCCATGCATGCTGGTCACGCCCACTGGCGGCGTGGTGTGGAAACACCCCTCTCTACAAATCCTGCGTTTGCCCCTGACTTTGGCTACAGCCAAGACAAGACAGCAGTCTTTAAATAAAAATATTTTTACATTTATATTTACTTGTCATTTAAGAAAACTCCTTGCAATTAAATATGATTCATAGCATAAGATTAAACACCCGAACCAAAGAAAACTTTCCCGAATTCTCTATTTCAAATTTAGCATTTACTGCCCCGTCCTGCTTAACATTTCTACAAATCAATAATTAATCACATATCCCATTAAAACTTATAGATGAGATTAATCCCCTTAAGCTTACGTTTACCAGACAGATTAAATTGCAACGTTGGGCGATTGAAGGAGATCATCACACTACACAGCGATTGCAAATACCTTCTAGAGGAAACTATTACAAAACATGTCATCACGGCTATGAGATTGATCCCTTTACATTGTACGGCTAAAACTCACCAGTGAAACGCAGCCCTGAGTGGAGTTTTTCCCCTCCAGATGTTTTCGTGCTTTCCTGAAACTTTTATTACAAGCGCCCACTTACATTTTTTAAAGAGACCAGGAAAAATTGGTGTAATATCCGGGAAAGCGTAAAATGATGTAAAAGTTTAAAAACCAAAGTAAAATAGTGGACAAACATACAATTTACAACTGACCACCTTGCATCATCTTAGTTACACAGTTTTTTCCATGCATGCAAAATATCGACACGTAATGGATTTTATGTTACAAAATAAAATCACATCGGCTCAGTGAAGCAAAACAATAACTTGATAAGAGTTGTCTTTATCTGAGAAACACATCAAGTTCTATAAACTGTATTTGTCGTATGTTGCATGTTTTACATGACTAAAACATGACTACTGAACACTTGCAGTTATACACAACAACAAAAATCTACACATGTACACATACCGCACATGGGTGTAACTCAGGGACATTGAAATGTATTAGGGAAACGAGGGACTGTGAAAAAAGTGATCATTCCTGGAAAGTGTAAAATCAGATTAAATATGTAAATCTTGCCCTAATGATGAGGGCTCCTTGGCTGCGTCTGAGATTTTTTACAGCAGGAATCATTTCCCTACAATCCTCCCTGAGGACGAGCAGAATAACTACAATAAGATCTACGTTCTGTATTCATCAGTGCAAAACACCAGGGCGCCATGTATGCCGGAATTCAGTGCAAATGTTCTGGGAGGAGATCATGCAACATATACATTACTGACAACAGAAACATTATAGTATTGTTTATTTATATAGTGGCGTTATACAGAGAATATGTAATCATTCACAGCAGTGGCTGCTACATTGGGGTTTTCAGTCTAAACTCCCTACCACACAAACACACAAATTAGGGTCCACTTTTTGTCAGCACCCAGTTAATCTACCAGTTTGTTTTTGGACTGGCAGCCTGTTTCCTCACAATTAATTCAGAGGGCTTGTTTCATCTAGGAACGCAAGTCTGTTTACATGCCGTATCTTGACCCCAATTTCGGGAGTTGGCAAGTATACGTTTATAGCTGCCTACAATTGAAGGACAGGGGTTGGGGCGTAGGCGATATACTGTAAATTTGAGCTGAGGCCGCCAATTCAAGTTCAGGGCATGTCTTAGGAACGTGTTTTTTAGTCGTATCACTTGACGCAGCTACTGACTGATAGTGATGACTACACATATGCATGCCAGAACATGTATTTGCAATACTGACAAACTGTAAAAATTCCATTTATGTATAGTACAATATATTAAGAACATCCTGATATATGTATTCCATGTTAAAAAAAAATATAAAAAAATAATACTTTTTAAAGTATTTTTATTAAAGATTACCGCCTGTGCGTATCCTTCCGTCTGTCTTCATACGGCAAGTAACGTAGAACCAGAACGTACTTATACCTGTATTCAAATGGAAACGTTTCTTGAGATACAATTGTACTTGCACACGAGCACATGTGCTGCAATTTCCGTCCACTTTTTAAAAACCAAATTGCGTTCACTTTCCGTTCCTAGATGAATCAGACCCAGAGAGGACAAACGAACTTCCCCTAAGGAGGTCCCAAGCTGGAATTGAACATATGACCTCAGAGGGCAGCAATGCTAACCACTGAGCCAGCGTGCTAGCCCAAACATCTTCGAAACATTCCACAGAATTAATCTGTATAAATGATAGCTACCAAATCAACATGGCTAAAAATATATAAATGTAATCGCGCAAAGCATAAAAAGAAAACCAAGGTAAATAAAGCTAAAGTGGAAAATATATGAGGTCACAAAAATCAGGATAAAAATATGTTGTTTGTAAAAGAAAAGAAATAGCAGGAAACAGTTGTATTAAAAAGTTACAGAAATTTCGGGTTACTCCAGGCCAGTCCTGGCTCTGTCCGGGGCACGGTCGTTTTAAAAACAAAAGTCTTAGTAAAAAGTCGGCACGAACAGTTCAAGTTATACAGTCTATAAATCAGCTCAGTCATCGAATGTGTAATTCCATACTTCCCAACTGTCCCGATTTCAGTGGGACAGTCCTGATTTTTGCGCTCTGTCCCACTGCCCGGGGAAATGTTTGTCCTTGGGGTGGAAGTGTTGGGGGATGGGAGGTATCTAATGGACAGTCTAGCGCAGTGTTGGATAACCTGTGACACTCCAGATGTCCAGGGTGAAACTACAACTCCCAGCATACCCTTCCAGCAATAAGCTGCTATATATTGGCAAAGCATGCTGGGACTTGTAGTTTCACAACATCTGGAGTGTCACAGGTTAGCCAACACTGGTCTAGCGCTAGGCAGTCCTCTGTGAGGCGTGTCCATGCCCCCTGTTGCAACATGTCCATGCCCCCATTTTGCTGTGGTCACGCTCCCTGTCCCGCTGGTTGGGACAGTCATGGTTGCGGTTATGTAATTCATTCCTTGTTAAATCCTCTATTTGTAGAGATAAATGCAGAGATAAAACAATAGGAGCGGTCCTTGTGCAATGCCTGCAGTATGAGCCTCAGGGGTCTACTTATACGGCTTTCATACTGCCGCCCCGGCAATATCCCGGGTTTTTCAAGCCGGGTTTTTGCCGGGGCTCGGAGCGTCCCAGCTCAGAAAAACCATTCATACTGCACCTCGGACCCGGGAATTTCCCGGGTTGACCCCATTCATACTGCACAAGTCTGTGCCCTGGCAATTTGTGGGAGTCATCTCCAGAGCAGTTTTCATTGGCTGAAAAATGAAGACTGGATGCTGCTCCAGTGTTTAAATCCTGGCAGAAAAACCTGAACTTTGCTTCCTTTCACACAACTAGTATTTCCCAGACTTTGTACCTCTGTAATGTGGGATATCGGCTACATCAGACACCCAAATAAATACATAGCACTGCACTTTAATCAGGACAAGCATGATTTATATATATAAAAAAGTACAATAGTGATGGTGCCTTCTCTATATATCTCCAATCATGTATACCCAATGGTATATTTATGTATGTAATAGCCATTAATAAAATTTCTGTAAACTGCCCTTCCTTTCATATACATTCTTTGTATTCTCCTGCTTTAAATCCTCCAGAGACAGGCAGACAGCCAATCATCTTGTTTTCTGTGCAACCCGGGTTGAAAAACCCGGGTTGCACCATTCATAGTGCAGGCAACCCGGGTCCGACCCGGCAATTACCCCTCGATAAATCCCGGGTTGAAGACCTGGGTTTTTAGACCCGGGACTTCAATTTGTTCAGGACTTGTTGCTGTGTCCTCTTTATGCCACGTTGTGTGAGTATTTTGGCAATGTTGTAGTACACTGTGGCATCCTTCACAGTCCCAGTCACTTGCCTTCTAATTTCTTCCTCCCCTCTGACATTCAGCAGCTCACGCACCTCTACCTCCATCCAGTGTGTCATAACTGCTGTAAATAAACACTGTTTTTGTAAACTATTAAAAGCAATTTTCTCAGTACAAAAACGCTTCTGCTTCAGCTTGAGAACACCATCCACCATCTCTCCTAAAAAGCTTCTACAATGTTCCACGGGCTTCCAACGATGACATCATCCTCCAGAGACAGGCAGACAGCCAATCAGCATGTTTTCTGTGCAACCCAGGTTGAAAAACCCGGGTTGCACCATTCATAGTGCAGGCGACCCGGGTCCGACCCGAGAATTACCCCTCGATAAATCCCGGGTTTTTAGACCCGGGTTTTAAGACCCGGGATTTTGGACTTGTACCATTCATACTGCACCAAGACCCGGGTCGTTTGAGCTCGCCCCGGGAAAAACCCGGGATTTTGGTGCAGTATGAATGGGGTATTATTAACATGCGACGATTAGCCTGATTTACTATCACCTCAATATAATCGCCTACTGTCCACTTAGCAATCAAATATCACCAGGGCAGCTGATCAATATTCAGCAATACTCAAGTGAGCAATCCTGAGCCTCGTCGATACTGGACCAGCGACCACCACCACTTTCAAAATACTTCCCTTAGCGGCACATTTTTTTTTATTTTACCAGTACACCGACATGCTAATAAATTACATGTGTTATGTCTTTATAAGATCTGAGTAGATCAGGTACATGGGACATACAGATAGGCATGTAGATCTGGGCAGCACGGTGGCTCAGTGGTTAGCACTTCTGCCTCACAGCGCTGGGGTCATGAGTTCAATTCCCAACTATGGCCTTATCTGTGTGGAGTTTGTATGTTCTCGTGTTTGCGTGGGTTTCCTCCAGGTGCTCCGGTTTCCTCCCACACTCCAAAAACATACAGGTAGGTTAATTAGCTGTTATCAAATTGACCCCAGTCTCTGTGTGTGTGTCTATATTAGGGCATTTAGACTGTAAGCTCCAATGGGGGCAGGGACTGATGTGAATGAGTTCTCTGTACAGCGCTGCGGAATCAGTAGCGCTATATAAATGATGATGATGATGATGATAGACCAGCTGGAATCAGGAAATACATGATAAATAGTGTCCGTCTGTGTTTAATAGACAACTATAAGCTCACACCGTGCTCAGGTCAATAGAAACCAAGTTGAATATCCAGAGAAAGTTCCTCATAACTTCCTAGTGGACTTTATTTAAAAAACCTATAATACCATCTCATATTCCAGCGGTGCCCTCTGGAAGAGATCACTGTTCATTGAGCTGCACATTATCTGAACTCAGAGGTTGAATTGTTATAAGCGATTAATCTTTTATAAAGTTATTCAGAGTCTGGGAGCATCAGTCAAGTTTATTCTTGGAACCAGAGATTATTATTTATTGTTTTACAGGATTTAAAGTAATAGTCCAACAAACTATACTACAGAAAACTACTGCTGTCTTTTTATAACTAAGGGCTCCGACAAAACGTTTGCAGTACGGCCGGTAGACTGGGTTGCACTAGCAGAATATTACACATAGGCTTATGGACGTCAGCACATAGAAGAGCGACTTCATCAAAGCATCCAGGCAGTTGTATCATTTGAAAAATAATGAGGATAAAATTACTGTACGTATGATTCAGACTAATGTGCCTGATTGCTATTAATGGAATTAATAGTCTGCGGCATCAGAAACGGACATTGTGGTGGGTACGTCTTTATGATGGTGAAGAGGGGCATAGGCAAACCGAGGGGGGATTTTCCTAGTGCCTGGAAACCCCCCTTCAAGCCTGAGGCACTGTATAATTGAAGTGGCTGGACCCTGCTCCTGCTTCACATGGCTCTGCTCAAAAAGAGAGCGCTGAGTGCACCTAACAGTAGTGCACGCAGCATTGCCCCTGTATATTATGGGGATAGGGCGAGTTGGAGAGCAGCCAAGCACGGTCTAAAATTATAACCACGCCCCCATGCATGCTGGTCACGCCCACTGGTGGCGTGGTGTGGAAACCCTCTCTGCAAATCCTGCATATGCCCCTGAGGGGGGGGGCTTTCAATTTTGCTGGGGGGGGGGGGGGCCAGATTATCGCCCCGCCTACTGCTTTTGCCAAGACTAATCATCCACATAGCATTATACTATGTGTAATAATGACATCTAACTTATTTATAGCAAAGTAAATATCTGTCTCTGGTTAAGCAAAACTTTTTTATTTTCACCAGCTTCGGTCTAAAAGAATTAGGTGTTAATAATGGATTAGACAATTAACACACCTGATGGCGTGTGCTTGGTAGATCTTACTGTTCGTGCCATGTGCAATGTCTTAATTAAGAGCAGCGAGTCCATCTGGCTACGTGCCGTATCCCGGGCATAGAGAAAAAGCAAATTGGTCTTTTTAATTTTAAGCAACACCAATAAATCAAAGTAATAGAAAGCAAATTGGAACGGGTACGTGGCGAGATACAAAGTTGCGCTGTTTTGAATTCTTGGTATGTGAGATGAAAACAAATTCCCCTGTCAGCGTACTGTACACAGTCTGGGTGACAGCCAATCCATATCGCTGGGCTCTCTCGCGGGAGGCCGAGTAATTGCAGGCACAAAGGAAAGGCTCTATCTTGTTTTGCGCTGATGTATAACACTTCAGATGGGGTGCAAATTGAAGAGAGGATAATTGTATTCTGCCTGTTTATGCTGCTACAGAATAGATGACTTTAATTTTAGTTTTATTTCCATGATTTAAAAGATAGTTTCCGTCATCTCATCAGCGAGGACTTTGAATCATAAAAAGTGCTGATCTCATTCCAACAGCTTGATTACCGGGCCTTGCATGGGGCACTCATTAACAAAATCCAGGGATTTATCTCATTGTGTTTTAATTATCGTGATTTATAAGTTCATTTGTTTTACTTTTCGTTCTTTTATTCCTTTTCTTTTTTTGCAGCACTATTATTGCAGACACACTCGCAGTTATATATCCGTAGATCATTTTGGATGATGTGTTACATTCACTTTCTTACAGACGATGAATTTTCGAAATAAAGTGTCCTTTCAGCGAAGCATAATTGTATGCATTTTACTTTTAGCAGAGAGATAGAAATAGAAAAATACTGTGATCGAATAGGGGACACTGGAGACTGATGATACGGTTGTAATTACAGGAGAAGTAATCCTACATTACAAGTTGAAACCAATATTGCAAATACTGTGTATATGTAAATTATATAATATCACAATTTATTGTATGCTAAGAAGTTGAAATAATTTTTCTAGGTTGCTTAGTACTGTCCTGGTTGCGTTTGTCACCCACACTTTTCTACTCTCACGGAATTTCCGTGAGACTCCCGAAATTCGGGGAGTTCGCCCGGACTCCCGGAAAGCAGGCATTCTCCCGGAAGTGATGGGGGCGGGGTTTAATAACGCGATTTTGCGTAATCAAGTCACGCCCCCTGCTTTGAAGTGCCATGAATTTGAGTATTTCTTAGCAGAGGGCGGGGTTACGGTGACGCAGTAGTGTCGCCATGTCCCCTCCTACCCCCTGTCACATGACCTCTGCTCCAGGTTCTCCGGGAGCAGAGGTTTAATTAAAAAGTTGTTATTACCTGACAATAAAAACATTTTATTAATAGATTATATAGGGCTCCAACACTGCATTGAGGCTTAAAAATTACACTTAACCAATGCAACCAATCAGCAGTTAGCTTTTATCTGTACAAAGTTAGAGAAAGAAAGCAAATTCTTGATTGGCTGCTATGGTGTAATGCAAACTTTGAACTTAAATAAGCTCAGACAAAAACAGGGACTGTCCCTCAAAATTAGGGACAGTTTGCAACTATCTATCTGTAACAGAATTAAAGGAATTACTTCCCTCTTATGGTATTTTCTGGGTTGGTTATCTGCAGTACTTGTCAGCTTTTTATAACTTTCCAATTGTACACCGCTATGGAATATGCTGGCACCATATAAATAAATAATCATAATAATAATAAAATGATGTAGCTGTATTAATCTGCCATTATAAAAGGACAGACTCAGTATATTGTAGTAGTGTGACAGAATGATGATAGCGGCTAGTTTTGGCAGTGCGGTTTGGTGTTTTAATCATTTAATGTCCGTGTTATGTTTCTGTCCTATATAAAACACTGCCGCAGAGTAAAAATTTTACCAGCCTGGTGACAACTCTGCTAATAATAATATTACAACATTAGTTTTGATCTAACAAACAGAGAAATATACACTGGTGTAAATCAGTGGTACCACAGAGGAATGGAGCAGATGGTGTAAGTGGTGTTTGAAAGTGTAGATGCCCAGTAATATATCTCTGTCACAGAGCAAACTGGGAAATGTTCTCTAGATGTCTAAATTACTAATCTTCAAATTATAAGTACCGCAGGGAAAATGAGGGTCCCGCAGACTGCAGCTATGAGGTTTGTGAAGCTGAGAGTGGACGGTTCTAATCCTGCAAGTTCTGGGGCTAGATTTACAAGAGGGTTTTTTTTCGTCCGTTTTTCCGGCTATTTTAAAACTGCTGGATTTATTAAGGCCAGACGGCCTTTAGAACGGCCAGAATGAACATTTTTAAAGAGAACCACTCTATCAGCATCCCGATTTTAACAATGATGAACATAAAAACAGCCGGATTTACTAAGCTGGGCAGGGGCAAATGCAGGATTTGTAGAGGGAGGTTTCCACACCACGCCCCCCAGTGGGTGTGACCAGCATGCATGGGGGCGTGGCTATAATTTTAGACAGTGCTTGGCTGCTCTCCAACTCTTCCTATCCCCATAATATACATGGGCAATGCTGCGTGCACTACTGTTAGGTGCACGCAGCTCTCCCTTTTCAAGCAGAGCTGTGTGAAGCGGGAGCAGGGTCCAGCCACCTCAATTATACAGTGCCCCAGGCTTGGAGGGGGGTTTCCAGACACTAGAAATCCCCCTCATTTTGCCTATGCTGGGGTTTGTCAAATCGCTGCAAAACAGCCATCCAAACCGCCAGAACAAGGAGGTGGTTGCGAGAGGCGAGATTGCAGCATGAACTATCTGGCCATTCAGAACATAAGAGGAGGCACTATTGACATATAAATTATGGGGACAATCATTATTTATTGATTAAGAGGCAAAATGAATTAATAATTAACTTATGGGGCAAATTTTATTTTTATTACATTATGAGGACAATATTATGGTATTATATTATGAGGGGAAATATGAATACATAATCATAGGAACTGGGCAATACTATTTGATTGCTAATGGGGGCAATGGATATTTATGACGCACACATGTGGAATTACATAGTGCCCCCATAATATAATAATACAATAATATTGCCCCTATAATATAATGAAAAATAAAATTGCCCACATCAGTTAATTATATTATTTCTGCCCCTTAACCAATAAATAAAGATTGCCCCCATCATTTATAAGTCAATGATGATCCCTTTTATGTTCGGAATGGCAAGTTAGCTCAAACAGCATGGCTGACCTATCCAGCCAACCAGAAGCAGGGATAGAAAAACCTGTCTTTTTCCTGGCGGTTTTGCTGGTGGTTTTGGCCAAACCGCTGATGGGTTAGCTGTTTTCAATCCGCCATCCATCACCATAGCATTTCACATTGCAGCCTCCAACCACCCTATAGAATATGTCTCGGTTTGGAGTACTAGACTGCCGGCAATATGTGGCGGTTTAAAACCGCCACCAAACACGATTCTTAGTAAATTTAACCCCTAATGTTTTAAAGACATAAGTGCAGTTACATTTGGGATATTTTAAAACCCTTTGTTATCAAAGTCTTATTTATATCATATCTGTAATATTGAATTTGCAATTATGTCATTGAATACCTGTCATTTTCACTTTGTCGATTCTGTTTTCAGTAAATAGGATTTTCTGCTATATTCAGTCATCAAGTGCAGCATTTTGCAGCTGACAATTCATGTTATTGATTAGATATGTATTGGCCTGTGGCATTGTACAGATACACAGCTGTGGAAAGGAAATATTAAAGATGTAAGAACAAAGAAAACATTCAAGTGTATTAATGCTGCATGGAGGGAAATTTACATTAATTTATTATTTGCATGTTGTGCTGATCATTGCCTGGATTTAAACTTGTAGCCCCATAGACCTCTTCTTCTGCCCCCACGCCCTTGGGCTTTGCAGCAATGGTGGTGTCAGCAATCCCCATAGTAATGTAAAAACACTGACCCAAGTGCAGGTGGCTAGTGTTAGAAACTTACCCCTTTCCTGGTGACTGACGTGAAAAGTAAATCCTACTACAGCTGCTTAGTGTAAAATCAGACAATAGTCCCAACCCTACTGGTTAGTGTAGAAATCCTGATGAACAGTAGACAAAGCAGACATAAGCGCTGGTGGCTAATGTAAAAACTAAACTGTACTGGTGGCTAGTGTAGAAAACTAACTTCAGACTGGTGGCAAGTGCAAAAAACAGTCCCCATTCCTGGTGGCACGTGTAAAAAGTCCAGGTGACGAATATAAAATGTAGCGTTCAGTCCCAGGGGCTGGTATAAAAGCTAGTATAAGAAGAATAACCCAGTTCAGGTGGCTAGTGTAAGAAGCAGAGCCCAGTCCAGGTGGCTAGTGTAAGAAGCAGAGCCCAGTCCAGGTGGCTAGTGTAAGAAGCAGAGCCCAGTCCAGGTGGCTAGTGTAAAGTGCAGACCCCAGTGGAGATGCCATCACTTACTTTGCACACTGCGGTTCTTGCCTTCTCTGCCCATCGGCCACTGAGTGCAGAAACTGTGTCACTGCCGCTATCATTGGTAATAGAGGTCCTGTTGCTCCCTGTGAGGATACCACCCTTAGCTGGGTTGGCAGTTACCCTCTGTGGGATTCAACTCACTCGGACCAGAATATATCCAAAATAAGACTTTATTACGACAGCACAAGACGTTCACAAGTTACAGGGTAAATGGTAGCATGTATCCTCCAGCAGCCTCTTGAAATCAGCCCTCCAAATTAATAACCTCGGTCTCTTTCAGAGTCTTATCCTCCAGCAATATTACCACTACCATTTAGCAAAACAGTTATGGTGTCCCCCAGACTGGGTTACTGGCTCACACCTGGTCCTGGTAGGGTTTCCTCCAGCGGCACCACAATGCCTGGCCCAGAGTCCTATTCGCTGATGTCTTGTACACCAGGATCCCCCAAGCTAGAATAGCTCTCTTGACATTCTGCTCTCCCTATATTCTTCCCGGTATACACAGGAAGTAGGGGCAAATGTCTCAAACCACCTTCCCCTTTACAGCAGGAACACTTTAGCTGCTAGACATACTGTCCCTGTTACCTTGATTATACAATAGAATGACTAAACTCAATTAGCTATTTTGTCTGGATACACTAAACATGAGGTTACAATATTACACCAGGGAATGACACTGCACGCTTACATGAAACAATAGGACTTTTCACACATTGTATCACGCCATCTGAGTCTGTGATACATTTTGATACAATAACATTTATATTGATACATATTGATACATTTCCCAGTGCTATTTCACCCAATATATTACTGTGGAGGCACATTGCATCTCATTTACAAGTTCTAACCTCATTACCTCTCAGGTTACCTGTTGACCTAGCTAATTAACATGGGCTGCCAGCTGGTTAACTCAGACATTGTTCTGATTACAAACCAAATCTCAGCTGCTCCTCATACAATAGAACATTTCAGACAAATGGTAATTACATTAGCTATCACAAGCAAACTTACTGATTTTGTCCTGTTATTTTCACACAGTATGGCAATATTCTTTATATTTATACTACATACAATATTGCAGGTAATAGCAAGGGCAAAATGTACCTAATAACATGAAATAATACACAAAATACACTGATGCTCTGGTGTATATACTTAGACTGGGCCAAGGATTAAAAAGTACATTAAACTGTGACAAACTGGTGATGAATAGAAAGTTCTCAGTTCAGTAGCTCCCCGTTTCCTCACACTCCCCCTGACTCCTATTATCTGCCGGAAATCACCCCAGGAGGACACAGTGTGCTCTCACCATTGTTAGCACCATTTGTCCCAGCACCAGGCAGTAACAATAAAATGTGGCTGTTCAGAGAATGTTTAATCCTCTAACTGAAGCTGATCTGCATCCACGATCTATGCATTACAGTAACATACAAACATTTACCAGTAAACCACCACTAGTGCCCCCTACAGCTCTGGCCTATGTGACCTTGCTCACAAATCCAGGTCTGACTGCTCACAAGCGCTGTTCCCTGTACAGTTGCACATTCCATTGTACAAAGTGCATCTACTGGGCTGAGAATTTACAGATTAGCTCAAACTAAATAATGTATAAATTCAATGTAAAACAATTGCCAGTTGTGTGTATGAATTCCATGTAGAGGTGTATTTCACACCAAGATTTTCCTGCTTCCCTACTCTATACTGTTGGGGGGCCCTGCTCCTTCCACTATCTAACTCTATCTCTGGTTTGCCACTGGCCTCTATTCCCCTCCTCACATCATGTCACTGCCCCTGTCACATGCAGCCCTGTCCTCACTAACACATCACTCATCTCCTGATACACTCTGTGCTGCTGGGTACCCTGCTCCTTCCACTATCTAACTCTTAGTCTGTGGCTTTCTGCTGCCTCCATTACCCTCCTCACAACATGTCACTGCTCCTGTCACATGCAGCCCTGTCCTCACTGACACATCACTCATCTCCTGATATACTCTGTGCTGCTGGGGACCCTGCTCCTTCCACTATATAACTCTCAGTCTGTGGCTTTCTGCTGCCTCCACCTCCCTCCTCACATCATGTCACTGCCCCTGTCACATGCAGCCCTGTCCTTACTAACACATCACTCATCTCCTGATATACTCTGTGATGCTGGGGACCCTGCTCCTTCCACTATATAACTCTCAGTCTGTGGCTTCCTGCTGCCTGTTTGCCCCAAACTGGGCATTTGGGCAGGATATTGGCAGGGCTTCAGGTGTATAAGGGGGTGTGGCTTATTGTTTCATGACTCTGCATATATCTGTTTTGATAGGTCTATATTATAGAAATACTTGACCAAAAACTTAGAGTAGAAAGCTAGGAACATTAATGTGTTTAATAAACGCTGCTTGGGAACTTGTCCAAACTAATAAATTAAGCTCAGCTGATGGTGAAAAACCCCTTTTAAATTCCCTTTGTTACACATGGAGTGGACAGAGAGTCTAGCAACAGCCCAAAAACAGATGCTTGACAAGCTTTGCTGTAAAGCAGTTTAATATGTACTGTAGCAGAGTGATAAATAGGAATACAATCTCTATGCTGCTGAACTTTATGACATTATATCTGAAAATTAACATAATAATAATAATAATAATAATAATAATAATAATAATAATAATAATATAAGATTAAATGTTTAATGTGCTCCCAATGTAAAGTGGAAACCTGAGGACCTGTTATGAAGTAGTGGGGGGATTAATAACAAAAATGAAAAGATAAAACAACATTAAAGTAACACTGCCTCTTTAAGACTTTCATAAAAACTCTCACATTCCACAATCATTTCTGTTTGTTAGTGCAACTGAAATGATGTAACTCAGCTCTAAACAAACAGACAGGGAAAAAAAAGTTCTGCAAAATCATTAAAAAAAATAAATTGGATTTACATGGACGACTTGATTTCAAATTATTTCACTTGAAATGTCTGTCTTGCAAATAACCCAGAGAGCGGGAGATGACAATGTGTATAATGAAAGAATAGCGTTAATTTCATTAGAATCTCCGGCAACCCCCATTAAAATGTTCCCTTAGAAACGGACCTAGAACTTTGAACCCTTTATGTGAAACTATAAGATGTAACATTGTAATTATCTGTTTGTGATGTTTACAAAGCGAATGTAGAATTAGAATCCAACCGAACGCCAAAAGGAAAGTATGTTGCCCTACAATATTTAATCTCAAACATTTTTTTCTGTACTGTGTTCAAAATCAAAGCATATTTTATTGGCAATAATAATTAATTCTCCTAACGGCTTCTGCGCTCTGTGTGAGGTCTGTTCTGTATAAAGAAGAACCACAAAAGTATTCATACCTAGCCATTAGTTTCAATAAGACACCGTAGGCTACATTTATAATGGAATAACCATGAATATGTGCACATAATCCTGTGCAATATAGAACGGACACTTGAAATAATGGAAGTCTTAATGTTCCATTGATGTATTTATTGAGTTATACAATACACGATAAACAGCAGCTTTATAGAAAACAAAAAAGAGACAAAGGGCCCATTCACACATGGATACAATATGGGAATTTAGCCTAAATCTCTGTATTTTTTAAGTACATATGATGTGTGAATGGGTTGATCGGCGTATTTTAAGCTGTATGGACAATGACGTCTCTGGCGACCCCGACTCCCAATCCTATGTTCATTTTTGTCAGTGTTTTTAGCAGTTGGCCAAAAATTTATTTATACATTATGAAATAAACATTATTATTATTATTAATATTAATTACCAATTAGTACAATAGGTGTTAGAAATATAGATACATTCAATTGTTCATCTGAAAAATTTACATTCTTCATAGTCATTAACCTAGTTTTTATTCAGATTTCGTTGACAGCCTAATCTCATTTGATTGGGCCTATTTTTAAGTTTATAGTCACTGCCTCGCTGGTTATGGGATCTGCTATACATTTATATTGTTATATCTGATGGTTGTTACTGGACGCACCGCACGAAATTCAGGGTAAATGTAAAGTGAATAGTTGTTCATCATCAATACAGGATATTTATTACATGTTTATGAACACAACACTTAAGGCTATATGTACTAAACTGCAGGTTTGAAAAAGTGGAGATGTTGCCTATAGCAACCAATCAGATTATAGCTGTCATTTTGTAGAATGTATTAAATAAATTAAAGTTAGAATACGATTGGTTGCTATAGGCAACATCTCCACTTTTTCAAATTCGCAGTTTAGTAAATATACCCCTTAGAGTTTTTTAAATAACAAATCAATCTGTATTAAATCTATACTAAAGCAATCTATATTAAAGAACATTTGGATGTTATACTAAGACAATCTATCATTTAAAAAACTTTTTACAAGTTTAGAACAGATACCGTGACTTCAGAAAGTAGCATGAAGGGTTTTGTGTAGCAGTTCATGGAGAGGGGGCAAAACACAGTATTTGCCCACCCAACAGAAAGCATGGGGGGGGGGGGACTGCCCCCTCTGCCCCCCCGGTTCCTACACCCCTGTGTGTATGCAAGGAAGATAGACTATATAATTAAATTGTTTGTACAGTACGCATTAAAAGCATCTTGAGTTATGTATTTAATGTAAAAACAAATATTTGCTAAACTCAATATTTTTTATTAATGATTATACTGTTAAGATCTCTTTTATTTTATAATTTAATTTTTTTATGTGTTCTGATATTACACAGACGCTTGTGCGTTTGCTGCAATCTGTTGTGTCTGTCTACATCCGGCAAGTAACATATAGGCAGAGCGTACTTATACCCAGATGCAAATGGAAACATATCTTGAGATTCTTTTGGATATGAATTAGAGATGCTCAGGCTCGGTGCCCCGAGAACCGAACACACCCGAACTTAGCAGATCCGCTCGGCTCGGTACTTTCGCTCCCTCGGAATTGAAAATGAGGCAAAACGTCATCGTTACGTCGTCGGATCTCGCGAGCTTTGGATTCTATAAGTACCGCCCTCCACAGCGATTCAGCGCCATTTCACAGAGGGACACAGAAGGGGTAGCACAGTTGGCAGTCTCTAGTGCAGTTGGGCATCGCATAGGTAGAAAAGAAAGAGGAGGGGTAGCCGTGTTCTTCAAAGTCTCCAGTGACATTCAGGAGACCTCCATTGCTCCATTGCTAATGGTCATTGCTGAAATACAAATAATAGGTCTGGCAGGCTTGGTCTTCTAAATCTGCAGTCTTTGTTTGAAAGTGTATGAAAATAATATTAGGAACTGTGAGGTGGTCAAAATTGACTGCAAATGACTTGAAATTACTGTTATTGAGGTTAATAATAATGTAGGGGGGGGGGAAGCAAAACCAAAACCAGAACACGGGGGTCAGTGTCATCTCTAATTTGAATACAGTCTGAGCTACGCACAAGTTCCGCGCTCTTTTTTAAAACGCTCGTTGGGTGAAAGTTACACCTGAACACGAATCAGCCCTTTATGTTAATGTGAATGTCATAATGAACAAGACTTATTTACTTTTGCGGTCTCTGACAATGTAACGAGTAGATCCATTATTTTTCAGCCCTGCATTGAGTTAATAACAGGACATAAGGATATAAAAAAAAATCCCATCTTTTCACATTACATACATTTTCTAACATTCAGCCCAATCTTGAAGAAAGTATTTGCCACAGTAACAAACTTTAACTAATCACCGTTACTTAGAGCAAATGTAGTTTAATATAATCTAATACAATCATCATAATAATCAGGCTTTATTATATTTAAACAACCCAGAAATATCAGGATTTTTAATAGCTCGCAGGCATTAATAATTTACTTTGATTAGATTTAATAACCCCTCCATTATCACCTCAGCCAAATGAAAAGATAATGTGCAACACGGCGTGATAATTAAAGATGCATTACAGAGTTGCGCGGCCAGCACTTACGGAAGCAGTAGGGTTTGCAGATGTATTGTACAAGAGGGGACGAATGGGAGGGGGCTTTTGTTCAGAGTGCGCTCCAGGCACAGAGAGGGGTCTAGTGTTCATCACGAGAGCTCTTAGCCCGAGCTACGGCTCCCTCCTGCTCACATCAGCGGACAGTTCCTCGTTAGGAAGTTTCAGACATAAACACCATGATTGAGAAGACTGGAGACACGTGTCGGCCAGGGAGGAAGGATTAGAAACGACAGGAGAATTATAGTTTCTATAATAATAATATTATAACATTATTGATTTGCTTATATATTTACTGTTTTGCATATCTTACGTTAAATGTTAAGTGGCAGGGGCAAACACAGGATTTGTAGAGAAGGGTTTCCACACCACGCCGCCAGTGGGCGTGACCAGCATGCATGGGGGCGTGGCTATAATTTTAGACAGTGCTTGGCTGCTCTCCAACTCTTCCTATCCCCATAATATACACAGGCAATGCTGTGTGTACTACTGTTAGGTGCACGCAGCTCTCCCTTTTCAAGCAGAGCTGGGTGAAGCGGGGCAGGGTCCAGCCACCTCAATTATACAGTGCCCCAGGCATGGAGGGGGGTTTCCAGACACTAGGGAACCCCCCTCGGTTTGCCTATGAGTGGGTGTCTGAGTGACAATTGGTTCTGGCTATCAGAAACGAGGATCTGGTTCCAAATCCCACCAGTGTGCTCTTTGCCAGGAGAATATGGGGCCTATTCAACAAGCCTTATACCAAAACGGCATTACTGTACCCTGGTAGCCTTACTGTACTATGCCTGACGCCCCTCTACTACCTCCCCCGTTGTTCCTCTCTAAGCATAGAACGGTTCAAGTGGGAGACGCGTCTCTGAGAACAGACTGAGACGTTTCTACGCAGTTGTAAAAAAACGCTTTTTGCGCTTACGAGTCGGACCTGTGTCTGACTCTACATAACCTCCATGATGAGTGAGTTCATTAGCTTGAGAAACTTGGCCTACTATGTGCGAAGGTAAATTAGAATGTAAGCTCCATTGAGACAGGGACAGAGATGTCTGAATAAAGTTTATTAATTGTAAAACTTTACATATTATGTTGACACTGTATAAGTATATGGAGTGTTTAAACTTAACTGGGGGCCATTTCAGGAGGGTGGTGCTTCTCTAACCCAGAGACGGGGCAGTAATTTGCCAGCAACAAAGTTTTAGCTTTTTGACCTAGTGTATATCAGATGCCATCAGATCGAGATGTGAGGGGGGCTTCTGCTGTCTGTAATGAAATGGGGAAATATTACTTTTATCAGAGGTGCAGGGGGATTTCAGGGTAACACCGAACTATGTATTTTACATTCATGATTCATAGCTGAACATTTTTTGTTTTTCAGAGGTACTTTAAGACATATATCAATATTCTCAATTTACCAACATAAATCAAATGTTTTTTTTAGATGTCTGCTTTGTACAAGTGTGCAAAGCTAAATGGATATGTAGCAAAAATGTTGGCATCTGCACAGGTACACGAGATCACACCGGTCAATGGTCGGAGGTGGGAGGATCTAATTATTTGCACACATGCGCCTAGTTTTGCACTGAAGTGAAGAAACAACAAGATATTGGGGGTAATGAATCAATCAGTGTTAGTAAAGGCAAAACCCATTACCGTTTAATAAAAATCACGGCAAACCGCTGAGGATTCTATAAATGTGCAGGTGGGGATGTAGAAGTAGAGATGCTCAGGCTCGGTTCCCTGAGAACCGAACACACCCAAACTTAGCAGATCCGGGTACCAACCCGAGCCGGCTCGGTACTTTTGCGCGCCCCCTGAATTATATTATAAGTACCGCCCTCCACGGCGATCCAGCGCCATTTCACAGAGGGACACAGAAGGGGTAGTACAGTTCTTGGCAGTCTCTAGTGCAGTTGGGCAGCGTCATAGGTAGAAAAGAAAGAGGAGGGGTAGCAGTGTTCTTCAAAGTCTACAGTGACATCCAGGAGAGCTCCATTGCTCCATTGCTAATTGTCATTGATGAAATAGAAATAATAGGTCTGGCAGGCTTGGTCTTCTAAATCTGCAGTCTTTGTTTGAAACTGTATGAAAATAATATTGTGACCTGTGACTGCAAATGACTTGAAATTAGTGTTATTGAGGTTAATAATAATGTAGGGGGGGGGGAAGCAAAAATATGTGCATTTAGCACAAAAAAATAGGGATGTTAGAAAAGAAATCGGGATCCAAAACCAAAACATGAAGTTAATCTAGATCCACAGAAAGCGACCTGATTTTTCTGTCCACTCACAAGTGTTGTTAACCAGGCCTCGTTCTATACATTAATGTTGCACGTTTTTGCACGATTTAGTAGCACTTTGGTGGAGCAGTACCAATCTCTGCACACTTTGCCCAATGTAAAAGAATAAGCTTTAAACACACATAAGTGACTCTTGTAGTAAAGAGTGAGTGTCCCCTCACTGTCATGATGAATCTAAGATGTAAATGAGGATAAGGTGAGCAGTGTTTTAGCCGAGAGACATAAACAGTTGAAATAAATTAAACTGGTGGTCGTACGATGCAATAAGTTGTACTTTGTAGTGAGGTTTTTCCTATTTTAAGGAATGCTCATTCCTTATGCTCATATTATAGATTATCTGCAAACCCTCACATGTAGTCACACGTATTTGGGGGTACTTCCACAGACTGTGATATGGGGGTGCCCCTTGACTTGATTTGGCATACTTGTGTGAACACGGAAGAAGTACAGGCTTTTCATGTTTTAAAGTTCAGGAGCCTCAGAAATAAAGATGAGAGAAACAAACTTCAGCCTGAAGGTTACAAGACGTCAGATAAGATGCAGCGATGTATTTTGCATAAGGGATAAAATCAGAGCAGCCAAGACTGTAGCCTCTGTTAGATAGACTATCTCTAAATAAAATGTATAAAATAAATGTACCACACAGTCAGGCATTTATTTTGTATAATACAGTGGTCTGTTAGAGAACCAAGAATTACAAATATTATCCATGTCGTCAGTATAACACCAGAGTTGGTATCACTCCCTACGTCCTGATAAATCATCCGCTAATATGCTAAAGAACTTTTTTCTTTTTTTAATTTTTTGCAAAATTAATTTTGGTTGAACTATTTAATTTATTTCTTTAGAGCATTTTGTGCGGCTTTCACTATATTCCATGTTTTCACTGTTTCCTGCAGGTGATTTCTAAAGACCATGAGGCAGATATGCACCTTGAAATGCGATTGGTGCACTTGGAATTAGCTTTGGGTCTCCATTATCTGCCAATCATAAAGGAGCCTTTGTGGTAGATCTATCAAACCTTCTAAGCAGGGAAAGTGGAGGTGTTGCCCATAGCAGCCAATCAGATTCTAGTTGTCATTTTTTTAGAATGTACTGGATAAATAATAGATAGAATCTGATTGGTTGCTATGGGCAACACCTCCATTTTCCCTTTAGAGAAGATTTAGTAAATCTGTTTAGAAGGTTTGATAAACTTACCCCTTTGTGTCAGGCAGCTTTACATTCAGGCCACTGTCCATGGTGCTGAACTGGATGGCATTGTTTAGGCTGGCTCAGACTATCTGCAATTCGCTAGCTCTTCTTTAACTACAATCTGAGATGTTCTGTCAGCCCGAGGCTGATACCCACAGCAACCAATCAGGTGTTGTCAGTACATGCTGGGACTTGCAGTTCCACACCAGTGTGGCTTAAGAACAACAAGGACAAATTAGTAGAGATGCTCACTGACCCCCGTGAACTGGTTTTGGTTTTATTTTTGGATCTGGATTAGCTTCGTGTCTTGGTTTCGGCTTTGCAAAATCACCCTCGTGTGTTTTGGTTTTGGTTTTGGATTTTTTAGGAAAAATCCTAAAATATACTAAAATCCCATATTTATGTCCTTTTTTTTTTTGTTCCTACATTATTATTAACCTCAAAAGCACTAATTTCAAGTTATTTGCAGTCAATTTTGACCACCTCACAGATTACAATATTATTTTCATACACTTTGGGACAAATACTGCAGCGACCTGGCTGGATGGTAAGCGACAGAGCAATGACACAAACACACGGCAGTTTCTAGCACATCTAGGACACATTGGCACACAGCAGTGAAAGAAAAGAAAAATGGGGGTCCGCCCTCCCTCCCACCCTCCGTGATGTTGGATCTTAAAAGGAATCCAAAACTCACAAGATCCGAGATCCGACGACGTCACAATGACGTTTTCCCTTGAATAGAAATAAAACTCACTCACTGCTGCTAGATCCTGGAATATCGCTGTTAGGTCAGAATAACAACAGTCATTTATTACATTCACATGTATGGATAAGGTGTCTTTTACATGGAGATTTAAAATAAGTGCTTTTATTTTTTGAGTTTAGTTCCACATTATGATGTGAGTTGATGTCACATGACAGTGGTAGTTTGGATGTTTGATTCATGTAGAGGCCGGTTTGACATAATCTTCCTGCATCAGTGTGACAGGAACCTGATATCATTACTGTCTGCTTCATCCACTATCTAACACTCTGTCTATGACTTCCCATTTGCCACCATTTCCCTTCTCACATCACATCACTACCCCTGTCACATGCAGCCCTGTCCTCACTAACACATCACTCATCTCCTGATATACTCTGTGCTGCTTGGGGACCCTGCTCTTTCCTCTATATAACTGTCAGTCTGTGGCTTCCTGCTGCCTCCACCTCCCTCCTCACATCATGTCACTGCCCCTGTCACATGCAGCCCTGTCCTCACTAACACATCACTCATCTCCTGATATACTCTGTGCTGCTGGGGGACCCTGCTCTTTCCTCTATATAACTGTCAGTCTGTGGCTTCCTGCTGCCTCCATTCCCCTCCTCACATCATGTCACTGCCCCTGTCACATGCAGCCCTGTCCTCACTAACACATCACTCATCTCCTGATATACTCTGTGCTGCTTGGGGACCCTGCTCTTTCCTCTATATAACTGTCAGTCTGTGGCTTCCTGCTGCCTCCATTCCCCTCC
Organism: Mixophyes fleayi; assembly: GCF_038048845.1. Classification (NCBI taxonomy): domain Eukaryota; kingdom Metazoa; phylum Chordata; class Amphibia; order Anura; family Limnodynastidae; genus Mixophyes; species Mixophyes fleayi. The sequence continues at coordinate 142,435,599 of NC_134408.1, forward strand.
TCACATCATGTCACTGCCCCTGTCACAGTCAGCCCTGTCCTCACTAACACAATCACATGACTGGACAGGTCACCGCCTCCCACAAGATCAATGCACTCATCTACTGAAATACTCTGTGCTGTTGGAGGACCCTGCTCTTTCCGCTATCAGAGTTCCAGTGTGTGGATTCCCACTTGCCTCCATTCCGCTCCTCACAGCATGACACTGTCCCTGTCTCATGTAAGTGACTGCATTAAAGGACAAAACATTTTGTCTATTGGATTAAATGCCCACTTATTTTTGTTTCATCCCAAAAGATAATAAGATGAGATGCACAATTTCTATACATTTGTTGCTGCTTTGTGGTTAAACAGACAACATTTAAACCTATTGGGGATAATTCATCTTCACACTTAAATAATTTCTGTGCTGCATCTTGCGTGAAAAATCCCTGCGCAGTTTTTAAACACAAGTTGCGTCCACATTGCGTTCGAAGATGAATCAGGCCATTAGCTTGAATTGTTGCACACCGTCATGCTCTAATTCTGCCTACACTTCTCTATATTTTTCATGGTAGATGTAGTCTAAGCCTTAACTGTTCTTCTGGGAGTTATAAAATTGTTTTTAAAAAAGTAAAAACAAAACAAAACAACAACATGTCAAGTTATATTACAGTGAACAGGAAGGGGGGGGGGATGTGAGAACTCAGACTTCTATCTTTTCAAAATAACTTGCTGCAGGCTATAACCATCAGCTTTTAAGTACATAGGGTGGAAACAATTTCAATCTACGCGTATTGTTCTACCGAGAGTCAGAAGAAACTTTAATAACAACAAATATAAATTGGGGAATATGAATAAATAACGCAGATAAATAAAAGTATGGGATAAAATATATTAACTTCCTGGGGCCATTTCAATCCCCCCTGCTCAGTGCAAATGTGTTAATACAGCAGGGTGCTAGCAGTCATCTAATAAAGTTTATCATCACACATTTATACTAAGTACAGTATATTTATTTAAATTTCTGCAGACTGTTGGTTGGTTCTGGATACGACAGTCATCATCATCATTTATTTATATAGCGCCACTGATTCCACAGCTCTGTACAGAGAACTCATTCACATCAGTCCCTGCCCCATTGGGGCTTACAGTCTAAATTCCATAACATACAGACACACAGATAGAGAGAGAGACTAAGGTCAATTTTTATAGCAGCCAATTAACCTACCAGTGTGTTTTTGGAGTGTGGGAGGAAACCGGAGCACCCGGAGGAAACCCACGCAAACACGGGGAGAACATACAAACTCCTCACAGATAAGGCCATGGTCGGGAATTGAACTCATGACCCCAGCGCTGTGAGACAGAAGTGCTAACCACTAAGCCACCGTGCTGCCCTGTCCTATAGTAGTACCAGTTAATGGAGAGTAGATAATCTCCCCAAAAAAAAAAATAGTCTGGACATTTTCATAAGAATAACGTCACACAAGTGATTTAAATATCGGATTTCAAACATAATGCTTAACCACTAAAGTGCTGATTCATAGTAACGAATGGAGCCCCAGGACTGGCGGGTGTACAGTGCATAGACGATAGTTTTGATTGACCATTAGTTACTATGTGCCAATGCTTTAGCTATTAAGCTAGCATTAATTGCAGGTTACATCTATAATCAAGAGACCAAGTGAAACACATGTACTTTGACTGTTCAGTGGGTACACACTGCAGATGCGATTTCTGTAATGATTTTACCAGCGATTGAAAGTCCCGATGAGCAGCCAATTCATTTGTACACACTTACACAATTTACCTTCAGATCTGTGCTCTTCATCTGTCATAACCATATGCTGAAAAGATCCTGCCTCTGCGCACTCTACAGATATCTGTCTACACTGCTGGTGGTAAGTGCGTACACACTTCAACATTTGCCCGACACCGTTCCATCGCTGATCGTGATTTTTAGTTAGTTTATAAAATCAAACAATACTGTGCTTTGGTGCAACAAAAAAAATTATCGTGGGAATGTACACACTAATTCCATTTCAGACCTTACAATCGTTTGTTGTGTGATTGGCACAATAATTGGTTGACAAACCTGTAGTATGCACCCGGCTTTAGATGGCTTTTCAGCATGAAGAAGAAAAACAACATTAATATATTATATTCTTATATATTCAGTAAAACTAGGGAAGTACTCAGCAAGTACTTAAATGCTGACATATATTTGCTGCCTATAGTAATTTAGCTGTGTATCTGCAGTGAGTCATGATAATGAGATTCCCTGATGGGATCTACAAACCACAGTCATGCTGCTTAATAACGCTGCAGATCTAGAATGCAAAACAGTGAAATCCAGCCGTCTCTCCAGTCGCTGATATCTGGTGTCAGTCACACGTCCTTCACTCGTCACACTAAAATGAAACTGGAAGTTTATTTTTCGTATGTTTCAGTTGCTGTTAGATTTGTCTCCGTGATGGTGACTGGAACAATGGTTCCTCTGGCTACCAGCCATTCGTACTTTGTCCGAGATACCGCTAAGTTAGAGCGATCATTTGTATGTTCTATTCATAGGGCCCACCAGAGAAATTTATTATACAGTTTAAATATATATTAGACTTTCGAGGCATCAAAAGCACAGCTGGTAGACCAACAACAATTCACCAATATATAAGTAGGAGAGAGAAGAATCTTCCCAGGCATTGTGTAGGTGTTCGGTTTCTTTCCCAATACTATCCTCCGTCAAGCGATGTTTTCAATGTAAAATAAAGAGGATTCTCATCCTTTCTTCTGCACATTGATGTGCTATATTATTAAATGGGATCCTTTATACTAAGAGCCAGGCATCGATTTAAGTAGTCTTCAGTCACAGCGGCAAATCGGAAAAGTAAGGTTAGAAAAGAGATTGAACGTTGCTGTTTTTCACAAGTAACAATAATTTTACATTATTCATTTTGGAATGTAAACTGATTGAATGTTCCAAACCATGTGAAAAAAGATAAAAGTGAATAATTCATGATATGATACAATGCAGTAATATGTGGTTCTCGTGGGTTAATAGCAAGGATCTGGACAGTAATGTGATATACAAGACATTGTATGCATGGGTAAGTATCAAGGCTTCATCTTTGTAATTACAAGCTCTCTTCCTATAAAGCTCATTTACATATTATATGTACTCCCGAAATTTGTATCTCTTTATTCTGACAGGTCGAATGATTTGATTTAACCAATCCCATTTGTTTTCAAGGACAACCCCATACTGTGATTTTAAAGACCTTATTCTGTGAAATTTTCTTTTGCTCTAAGACAAGTTCTCTAAGACATCTGATGATCCTTCAGTGATAAGAACTAAAGAATTCCTGGGTCTATCTGGAGTAAAAGTAGGTTGTCCGAGAACCCCCGACAAGTACCAAAGTGGCTCTCCAAATGGTGAGCTGACCGAAAGATGACATATCCTTTACACAAGTTGCTCATGAAATCTTCCTCGTATGCAGGTGCATTTGCTTTAGTACATACAAGTGACAGGAGTATCAAATGAACTATATGTACATTAATGTTATCTTGAATAAATCAGGATACATATAGATGAAGTGGGAGAGCGTAACAAAACGTATTGTTCTTTTTTGCAGTGTCTGCCAGGCCGATGGGCCCTATGGCAGTCACATGGTCTGCTACAGCCATTGTTACCCCCTATACTGAAGCTGAAAGACTTTTAAAAAAAAAAAAAGACTCCAAAAATCTGAAACCTCTGGATAAAATTTCACAGCAGTCGCTCTCTTTGTTCCCTGTCTTTGAAGGCTTACACGTGTCCCCTCAGCGTCCGTGGATGTTGTCTCTGAATAAAATATTTCACAATGTCAAACATTTAGAGGACAACACGGTGTCTGTATTCCAGACTCCTCCGGAGGTCAGACTGACGTCTGCTAAAGTACGTCTGCTAATGTTCTGCAATCCCATTTATTCTAAAACTGTATATCATTTTTTTTATCTTCATTTGTAACCTTTTAACGTATTAAACATAGGGTGAAGTGAAGGGCGTCATTAGCAAGGCGGTCTGGTGACAGAAAGTGAGTTTTGGAAGGACGAGGCAAGGTGATAGACACCTGAAAGATGGTGATTAACCCCTTGAGCCTGATTCATAAAGCCACATATCTGCTGATTTTTAAACGTATCGTACACAAAATCACTCTGCGCAAGCCCAGAACCGGAACGTTTGCCAGTAAACGTAGAACTGTCGGCTTCATCTTTGAGCACATAGGACACTTACTACAGCTACGATTTTGAGGAGGGAGTGGTGCGGGGAACAGGCGTTTGGTCGCTGTCAATTTACAATAAGGGCTATGCCAAATTCAAGCGCGTGTAACAACATCCGAATCCAGCTCTGGGCATTGCAAAGTTACTTGTTTTTCTGAGGCATCTCTTGCTCCAGCTACAGGGCTAGTCTAAGTCCTGATCAGTAGTGATGACAGTCTCTTATGCATGCTATAACATGTGTTTGCAATCAGGAGCAACTGTAAAAATGTATTTTATGTTCAGTAGACATTGAGATCATCCTAAAAAATGTATTTCATGGGGGGCAAAAATTATATTTAAAAAAAAAAGATCTTTTTTTTTCTTGTTGTAACACCAATGCTTACATTTTTATTTTCTGTGCGATCTTTTGCGAATGTATAATCCGCATACGTATTGGCCGTATCCTGCAGCATCTTATGTATTAGAGCAGAGCAGATCTACACCCCGAATTTATCACCACACGTATCTTCACATCTGGTCCTTGTTGAATTCGGGAGTGCGTAGAGCCCATTTACGTGCATTTTAATCATTGCACTCAGGCTCCTGGTAATGTATATGTAACATATGTGGACATAGAAACAAATATGGGGGAATGACCTGTCTATCACGCAGAACTATTTACTACCTCTCTCTCAATCAGCTCCTTGCACTGGGGTCAGGAGTCCAGAAGCAACAGGTTTCAATATATACAAACTATGCCAAGCAGCATGTCAGCAGAAAGCATAGGCAAAACGAGGGGGGTTCCTAGTACCTGGAAACCCCCTCCAAGCCTGGGTCACTGTATAATTGAGGTGGCTGGACCCTGCTCCTGCTTCACCCAGCTCTGCTTGAAAAGGGAGAGCTGCGTGCATCTAACAGTAGTACACGTAGCATTGCCCATGTATATTATGGGGATAGGAAGAGCTGGAGAGCAGCCAAGCACTCTCTAAAATGATAGCCACGCCCCATGCATGCTTGTCACGCCCACTGGCGGCGTGGTGTGGAAACCCCCGTCTACAAATCCTGCGTTTGCCCCTGATGTGAGTGAGTTTTCTGTACAGCGCTGCTGAATTAGTGGCGCTGTATAAATAGATGATGATTGATAAATCAGAATAATGGTGAAATGTAACGTATCGTACAGGGCAGAAAGTGGTAACTTGAATACTTTGAATGCAAGTTAAAGTAACAAGAGTTAAATCGTGTTTTTTGCGCCCGCCCTATACTTTGTATGGTAATGCAATATGGACGTATCTTCCACGGGAGCATGAAAACATAAAGAATTGGGGAAAGCTAAAAAGGTCCTTTCGTTTTCTCCCACTGTGCAGTATCATAATGATATTCATATAATTAATAAGCCTTAGGGTACCAGTTTGGCCAGCGTTGTGCATTGTGCATTGGGACATGTTCTTCCTCAGCATTCTCACTGTATTTCGTCTCCTCCATAATTCACAATGTACATTGTTTATTCAGGGATAAAAATCAGACACGCCGCTTGATCTGTACATTATTTACAGATAATATGTTCTGTTTCACTTGCTGCCAATTCTACCTTCATATTGTGCTTTATTATTTTTCGGAACAATAAAAACACCATTAGGAAGGAGACCGGGAGGAATTCTCAGCGTGAATTAAGACATAACTTTATTTTTCCAGTAGATTATTTAAACTATCTACAGTGTTCCCTGCAGTGAAAACATTCACAGTTATATCCTATCTACAGCACTAAGACTGTGTATATATAGCAATCACTCAATACCGAAGGCAGCAAGCGGTCTACTGCTCCAGCAATAGGCTTCTAAGAGTATAAGTGATCAATACCAGCCACTTCTATCCATGCGAATAATATTTTATATAGATCCCATCTGGCCTAGATTCTCCTACCGTATAGCTGCATAAAGAATCGTTTTAACAGCGTGCATGTACTGTAGCAAGGGTTAAAATGCACATGTTTTATTTCAGATTAAAATGCTAATTCTGTAATGAAATAGAAGAAAGGATTATTTATTTTCCACTACAACATATTGGACACAGTTTGTACCAATCATTTATAAAATGCACAGAACAGATTCTACCCAGAAACCGTCTATATCTTAATGTACAATCTCATCTCAATAATGTCATTTTTTTAAAATTCTTTTTCTATAATTCCAATGCAGTGAGTTTCATAGCAATGATGCAAATATTTCTCTATATTGATTGAGAATTTTTGTGCATTGGTTTTACGTAATGTAGATCAGGAGGTAAATGTACCAAGGTCCGATTTTTTGCAGTGTTTTAAAATCACGGCAAATCACGGGGTGATAACCTGGGATTTTAGTCCCCAAGTCGCCACATGTATTAAAATGGGATTTTTACTCTGATCTTAAAAATCGCTGGTCATCTCTGGCGATTTTACAAGAAATCTCAACTTCAACTCTCAGAAAAAATCGCTGGATTTGCAGAATCGCACCTTGATACATTTACCCTCAGGTTTTGTTATTTATGCCTTTGTGTAGGAATACCTTGAGAAACAGGTTGTTTTTTTTCCACGAAATGCCACTTTGATGACATTATTTAACCAGAAAAGAATGATGTCACATCTCTGAATTTCTATACCACTATTTATATAGCTGCTGGTGTTTATTATTTGATTATTAGACGGGTGAAGGATAACAGGAAAGGTTTAACGTTTTTAAATTGCATTTATTGTATTGTAAACAACCACTTTCTGCTTCTCTGGTAGGGAAATAATGATCATGTTGACCAACAAATGTCCCTTTTATGGTGTAGATACAATAAGGAGCTATATGTGGATATTAGCGATATTCTATTGAATAAATAATAAAGTTGCAATTTTGGTATTTCATTCAGTAGTTATTGCTGATACCGCAAAAATATCTGATAGCCTTGGGGGGACTGTAGACGTGACCTTAGGCCTCAAATACCATAGTCCATGGGGAGAATAGCTCAAATACACAGAAGATCCATCGGCCGCTCAAACGAAGTTTCTTTACAATGGGAAAAAAAGCACCTTAGAGTCAACCTAATTAATATGTATATTTTGTTTTGTACCTAATAAAGGACAATATGGGGGTTGTTAAAGTGTAATTTTTAATAAATTGATTATGATTGTATCTTTAAACGTCATTTCATTGTATTTTATCATGTTGCTAAATTTGTCTTTAATAAATTGGATAAAAACAAGATTGCTATATTGAATAAAATACTTCGTAAATAAGCTACTTAGAAAATGAAGTAGAGTCTCGTGTGAAACTTGTAAAACCTAATCTATATGTAAAAGCTAGATTTACACATAGGGGCATATTCAATTGTCGGCGGAAACGCCCAAAAATCTCACGCTCGTCGCACTATTTCCATTACTACGGTAATAGTGCACGTAAAAACAGTTAATACGGTAATTTTCTCGCTGGATTTCAGCTCGCAGCTCCCTGAGCCGCGAGCTGAAATCCAGCTTCATATTACCGTATTAACGGTACTAGTTTTTCCGCCGCGCAGAAAACTAACAATTGAATATGCCCCAGAGGGTCTGATGCAGAGTAGGACGCAAGTTCAGCGCATCAGCCCAAAAAGCGCTTTTAGCCAAGAATCTGTCTCAGTTTGCGCTCAGACTGAAATCATAGGCTGCAGTAAGTGTCCTTTGTGCTCAATGTTCTATTGGACATTGCTGCGTCCACTGGCTCATCATCCGGTTTCGGGCATGTGTAGAGCGATTTTTACATGAAATACGGTGCGTATTGGCATTTATGCTCCTTAATGAATCAGGCCCAGCATGAGCCCCTCTACTATATAACATATCTGACCAGGCTTTAATGTATACAGCTATTGGTTTGTTTTTTTACATATATATTTTGTAGGTTGGAAGAGTGATACGTTTGCACAGGACAGCTAAACATGTATCTCAGGCCCTGGAGAGCTACAAATATACATTTCACTATATCTACAAGAGAGAAATCAGAGATACATGCCAATAAAACAGGGAAAATCAACAGGACTGTAACAAACTTCCAGTTCAAGATGTCTGATTTCTTTATCATCAGATAAAACAGACTGTGTGACTTTAATTACCTTAAGAAGAGTACGGTTAATACCTGAAGGGTGCATTGCACCTGGACAAAGTAATTTACCAGCGACTTGAATAATATAAATGATTTTTTTTATCCTCCGTATCTGAAATATGAATCCATGGTCTGTAGACTAATAGATAGGAAAGATATTAGTGTGATTGTCTGTGTGTGTGTTTGTTAGGGAATCTAGGCTGTAAGCTCCAATGGGGCAGGGACTGATGTGAGTGAGTTCTCTGTACAGCGCTGCGGAATTAGTGACGCTATATAAATAAATAATGATGATGATGAAGATATTATTTCAGTTCAGCAAAGTATTGACGCCGGATTGTTTTCTGAGTCCTGTTGTGAAAGTGTGAATGCTTCGTGTACAGTACACGGTGTACTGTAACCAGATGTACTTACTGCGTTTTCATTTCTTGCCTCTGATAACAGACTTTGTAACTTCAGAGTAAAGTTGTTCTTCATATTATTATTACCGAAGGTTTGCGAGGCGCCACAGTGCTCCGCCGAGCCATACAACGGGAAATACGACACATATAAGGTAGACAAAATAAACGCAGACATGAAAACAAAGGGTATGGAGGACTCTGCTCATTAGAGAGCTTACATTCTAAGTGGAAGAGGGCACAGCTGAAACAAGAGGAGCGAGTGTGGCTCAGAGTGGAGATTGGGACAATAGGGAGGGTGTCCTACTGTGGGTAGTATAGGTGGAAGTAGGGTAAACTTTGATAGAGAGATGGGTTCGCCGAGAGTGATTAAAGAATTGAAGCCTGTGGGAGAGTCTGATTGGACATGGTAAGGCATCCCATACATAGGTAGCATCACGGGAGAAGTCTTGCAGGCACGAGTGAGAGGTGGAATCTTCATTCAGCAGCCGGAAGCAAAATCCAGAATAAGCTCCAAGATGCAATAGCTCCTCATACAAGTCATCCAATATGGAATGTTTGCAAAAGAAATAATCAAATAATACATTTATTAGATCCCTATAGCGCTCTGCGTGCTTCCATTCACACCAAGTATTCCAACCAAAAACTTTTTTCAAATTAAGACACCAATTTATTTCCTATAATTATTAAGGTGCGTTTAACTTGGCTCTTCATCACCTATGGGCCCCTTCTGGATTTTGGTACCACCAATTGCACATGGCAATGTCAGGGACTTGTTTAATAAGATGCTACATTTTCTAGGCTCTTATTTCTATGGTGATTGTAATGATGATGGATGTTACTCTTTGCCTCAGCTGGTAATGTCTCCATGACTGAACTTTAACCGTTGTCTTTCAGTGATTGTTGATCGTTGTGTTTTGTGTAACACCACTTACCCTCTACGTCTGGGCTGTGAGCCAGGAATTTTACTACTTTTGGCTTCAAACTTTAATTATTTTTTCCCCCCCTTATCCAGCTTCCTTCCCATAAGCTCTTTCTATGCAAAAGGGAGCGAGATATTGTCCAGACTGATCTTTTATTGTGGGGCTTAAAGACAAAACAAAAAGAAAGTTTAACATATATAGAGAAACATATTCTCACATATCATAATAGTAGTCCTGAGTTTTTTAACTTTTATGGGCATAGAGATTATTTTATCCAAAATACCACATACTGATTTATAGAAATGAATGATTAGAGGGGAATAGAGATGGATGTTTAATTTAAATTAAATTCAAAACATCCAAATGATTTTAATGAGTGTTGAAATCAAGCCATATATTGCTGATTACTTTGGGTCGGATACATCAAGGCACGTATCTGCCAATTTTGAGCGTATCGTATGCAAAATCCCTCTGTACATGCCCAAAATATGACTATACGCCAGTAAACACAGCCGTATCCACTCTGTCTTCACTTCAGATACACTTACTACTGCCTACCACTTCAGGGAGGCAATGGAACGGTGAAAGGGCATTCGTCCGTAATCAATTTACAGTAGCGCTGTACAGAGAACCCATTCACATCAGTCCCTGCCACACTGGAGCTTACAGTCTAAATTCCCTAATATAGACACACACTCTGACAGACTGAGAGGGAGACAGACAGACACTAGTTTTAGTTTTGATAGCAGCCAATTAACCTACCTGTATGTTTTTGGAGTGTGGGAGGAAACCGGAGCACCCGGAGGAAACCTACGCAAACACGGGGAGAACATACAAACTCCACACAGATAAGGCCATGGTCGGGAATCGAACTCATGACCCCAGTGCTGTGAGGCAGAAGTGCTAACCACTGAGCCACCGTGCTGCCCCCATATACAGTGCTTTTTTTGTAAGAAAAAAAAGGTGCCGGTACTCACATCACGCAGTCAATCACTGTACACACACACAAACATCAGTTGTGTAACGAAACATAACGGTCGCCGCCCACAGTAAGCACTCAGCGCGCGACCACACGACCAATAACAAGCTGAGCAGCGCCACAAGCAGAGCAGTATCATCACAACCAGCGCGGGCGAATCACGCATGCATCGGACGCGACACACAAGCAGCCCACATGCACCGTTTTAATGATTTGCTGCCGACCTGCTGCTACGCTCGACAGGGCGATTCAAGTCCACGTGGACCAAACATCAAATGTTCAAAAGTTACTTTTAAAACTTGAAAAATCCATTGAAAGTTCGGGTGAGTTCTATGACAATAAGAGCACTAGGTATATGTATGCATATGTATATATAGGTATATGTATGCATGTGTATGTTGTGCCCTGCCTGTGTGTGTGTGTGTGTGTGTGTGTGTGTGTATATATATATATATATATATATATATATATATATATATATGTATATATAGGTACATGTATACATATGTAAATATATATATACATACACAGGGCCGGTGCTAGGGTCCGTGGCGCCCTAGGCACATTTACAAAATCGGCGCCCCCCGTCTGGCACATTTTCAAAATCGGCGCCTCCACCTGCACACTTACAAAATAGTGTGTAAGTGTGCAGGGTGGGGGCACCGATTTTGAAAATGTGCATCTTTTCTTACCTGCTTCTAACTTGCCTCCTCTCTGCTCCGCCTGCTCCCCTCCACTCACTGACACTGTCGGGCCGTGATGATGATGTCATGCCCGACAGTCAGTCAGTGAGTGGAGGGGAGGAGACGGAGCAGAGAGGCGGCGGTGGTGGTGAGCAAAAGTCCCTCCCCCCTTCCGTGTGGATGTATGTGAAGCTGTGCGTCGGCTGTGAAAGGTATGGTCAGCGGTCGCCGCACAGTTTTAAATACATTTTTAATCTGTGGTGCCCTCCAGAGCCCGGCGCCCTAGGCAAGTGCCTAACCTTGCCTAATGGGAGCGCCGGGCCTGTACATACATACATATATATATATATATATAGATATAGATATAGATATCTATCTATCTATCTATCTATCTATCTATCTATCTCTCTATATATATATATATATATATGTGTGTGTATATAATTTTTCTGTTTAGTGATACATTTTGGTTATCCTTGGAAGTTTCAGCAAACTGTCATGTTCACTCAAATAATTCATTCTCATTTTTAATTTATAAATCTGTGAGTTAAGCTGTTCATACAGGGCAATATATCTACTTTGCTGCCCGCTCACTAGCACCAGATGTTCATTATATTTATTATTATTACATAATAGATACAATTGCAAGGTTTGTTATTTGGGGGGGGGGCAGCGATATTCTGCAATTTTGCTGGCTGGATTTAAAACTGCAATTTAATTAAAGGTGTGTGGGTTTGGTAGGTTTATATTTTCCAACCCTACGTTGCCGGGTTTTGCCTTTAATAAAATTGCAGTTTTAAATCTCCTTTGCCAAGTTGCCAAAAATCTGCCATAGTCTGCACGTAGTAACAGTTAAACTCTCGACTGACACGCCGTTATATTGCTTTGTGTGCTTCCTTCCAGTAATGTGCTGTGTGTCCTGCTCCATCTGCTGATAACTGTGTCTTTTCCCCATTTAACTGTATTATTCCCCCCAGAGTGCACTTCAGGAAATCAATTTTTTGTTGATTATCAGTCCGACTGTTTGAGGCCATTGCAGACGCTGCTGTTGGACACAGAGAGACACCTGCACATACCAGCTCCCGCTCACCTCCTGATGGGTCCCAAATTCTTAGTCATCTGGTGACTGCAGTCTTATGAAAAATAATTGTTATTGCATCAAACTGAACCTTCCTGTTTTCCAGCATCTGTCCAATTTAGATCAAGTTATTTTGTATTGGAAATGCTTTTAGTGTATTGTGTAATCAATGTATTGATTATTACTATAATGCTATTAAGTTACATAGTTTCAGTTTATCTGTCCACCGGAGAGGTTAATTTCCAGTGCAGAGCTGGTCTTTGCAAATGTTGAGCCCCCTATGTCACTGGAAAGGGCATAGCTATTCATTGGCAAACCGAGGGAGGGGAGGGGGGGGGGGTTTCTTAGTGCCTGGAAACCCCCCTCCAAGCCTAGGGCACAGTATAATTGAGGTGGCTGGACCCTGCTCCCGCTTCACACAGCTCTGCTTGAAAAGGGAGAGCTGCGTGCACCTAACAGTAGTGCACACAGCATTGCCCATGTATATTATGGGGATAGAAAGAGTTGGAGAGCAGCCAAGCACTGTCTAAAATTACTGCCACGCCCCCATGCATGCTGGTCATGCCCACTGGCGGCATGGTGTGGAAACCCCCCTCTACAAATCCAGCGTTTGCCCCTGGCTATTGTCAAAACGGGGGTAAAAACGCAAATATTTCTTTTATTATTAATACTTTCATTAGAAATAAATTTAAATAAACGTGTAGAGATCCAAAGCAGCAGACAGCGCCAACCAGTGGTCATCGGCGAGGACAGTGATTGCTGCTCACCGCATTGCTGAAATCCGCAAGAAGCCAGAATGATGAGGGTGCAGCAGTAACACAGGGCATGTACCGATCCAATGATGAGTCTTCAGGATGTCACAGGCAAACCTGCAAGACTGTAAGCAAGACGGGAATGTTGTGGCTGAATTCAGATGAACTAAACACAGAGTAAAATTTTAGATTTCTGGGGGGCAAAAGTTGTACCTTCATTAGAAACTGACCTTTAAATAGAAGTTAGTCATTTATCTTCACATATGCCATAAAGGACGCCAGATATATTGATTGACCAGGCTATACAAAGTCCACTCCATTTATACCCACATCATTACCCTTCTCTATCCCCTTCTATCTTCCTCATCCATCTATTCCCCCCTCAAGTCTATGCTATATGCTCAGTCTTGCTCCTCAAACCCATTAATCCCCCTCCTCAACATCATCAATGGTCCTCCTCCATCTGATGGTTCCCCTCATCATCCTCTTATCAACAAGTCCCCGTCATCATCATCATCCAGTGGCAAATTATAATAGGGGTGGCTGCCGGCATGCCAAAGCAGTTCATGGGTATCAGGGCTTACTGGGACTAGTAGTACCACATATTAAAGTACTATTTTTTACTATTTTACTCATTACCCCAACCTACAATTGACAACCAGGGAGGGTTGAGATGAGCCCTAGTGCCCAATCCACCACTATGGAATTCAGCACCATGCTGACCAGACTGTGTCTAGATACCACTATCACAGGGCACTGGACGCTGCGGGTCCCCCTGTTATAGAGAGGCCATATCAGCTTGGCATAGCCTGCTACTGGTTGCAGGGGTATCCCACACTCTTTGACCCCCCCCCCCCGTCAATCATCGTGATCATCAGCAGCAGTTAAAATCTTTACACCAGGGTCCGAGTATGCCTGGAAGCAGGTATATCTGGAGATGTGGCCTTCTCTAAATAGGACGCATCTCCACGCGGTGTGACCTACTCATCTGTGGACACTTACAGTACTTGAGTTGCACTTACATGCCCCAGATCCCCCTCACTAGGTGTCGGGGCCACAAACTTACATGTCCTCCATGTCGTTTTACTGCACATGCACCATTCAACAAAATGTAAATGGAATTTCGCACCTGAGAATTGGACTTACGTCGAACCATAAAGGTGACGCATTATACGACGTTACGGAATAACAGCAATCATTTACTGTTTTGTCTCTCTGGTTTTTGCAACATTCTGGGCAACCGTTTCTGGAGAACGGATCTCACCCATATTTATTTAAATCACTGCACCAAAGATAGTTCTGTAACATGTTTTCATCTATTCAATCTTAATTATTGTTGTGCCCATGTTCAGTAGGATATATGAATAAAAGGGATAAGTGAATTTTGAGGAATGTAGAACAGGATTCTGCTCAGTGGGACATCGGACGGGTTCTGCAGGAAAGTGGGATCTAAGTCTTCCTAGTGCTATAGAACATATGCTCTTCGTATAACAAGCAGGATCTTGTCTCTGCAGTGCTGATTCCTGGCTTGGTGTCAATGATCAGTTTCATACATAATGTTTAACGCAACATAGTCTTGGTAACATTAAACAAGGAAAAGCAAAAGCAAAACGCTCCATCGTACTTGTTACTGAACAGTTACAAATATTATACTCCTGAAATATTATACAATAGAGAGATAATACTTGTGGTTAGTCTCTCTTTGGAAAAAATGGTATTAACAAATTATACAAAAACAATACATTTTGTAAGACACACAAGTTTGGAGAATGAGATGCTGACTGTAAAGAGGTTTTAATTTTAGTTAGAGGGATGTGAGTAAGTAATAATAAGGCTATGAGGTGCTAGGGAGTAAGTTATTTATATAGGCATCAGAAGTGGGATATCACCTTTTTCTAGGAGGTTATCTCTCGGTGTTCCCCTGCCTCCCCTTTTGCCCTTGATAAATTCCTTATTGTCTCAACTTGCTGTAATTTCCTTGCCAATGAGATGGAAGCTGTTGTGACTTGTTATATATATCTATGCAGGCATACATTAATTTATTATTTATTATATGATATTTTCTTTATATTTATTATAGAGCGACAATATTTGTGCTTATGTATGTTGGAGAATAAGGCTGTTGCCCAATTTATATATGTGCACCCGTATCTTATATATTTAATTAACAGATTCTGAGAGGGGGTGTTTGTGGTGGTTGGTGGGGGGAGGGTGAATGTTTACAATACTGAGACCCATTCTCCATGCATTTAAATGACCTTTTATGAAAATGCCATATATTAGGGTTCTATAAACACATATTACACATATAGAGAATGATGCATTAAGGAAAGTAAAGCAAAAAAAAAGGAGTAAGTTTTTTCTGGACAAAACCATGTTACAATGCAAGGGGTGAATATTAGTTTTTTTATTTTGTACATAGGCTAAATACTGGTTGTTTTTTCATGTAGCACACAAATACTGAAATGTAAAGTTGATTTATGACATGCCCTACCCCGAATATAAAACTACCATCACACTTTACCTCCCCCTCCAATGCAATATGGTTTTGCCAAGGTGCAAAGTTACTTTTTTTTTTTTTTTGCTGTACTTTCCTTAATGAATCAGGCCAGAGTTATCTTTTTTGAGTAAACTGAATACATGATTCTCTTATTTTACATCGTACGTGATAAACGTGAGTCATAAAGACCCTGAAATTGTGCAGACATTGAGCATGATTTAGGGAAAGACGCAATTTTGCAGCCCAACTGTTAAGAGTAAAATTGTGGTTGCAAAATTGCGACCGATTGTGTGAATTTTGTGTAGCACCTATCTTAACATAATAAATTGAATTAACCAGCACCAGTGCTGTATCTTGGACTGATTACCGTTAAAGCAGGGAAAAATGAGCATACTGACCCTGCACCAACTCCAAGAAACTTTGAAGCGTATGCTAAAAAGCGCATCGATGTTGACGATAACAGAATCCTTCACTCACATGGTCTACTTTCTTGGAAAATGCAAAATATAATTATGTAAAGGTAAAGGTTAGTTGTATCACTGCTAATATCACACTTTATTTACCCTGATAAGGTGCTTTACAGATTCAAAACTGTCTGCATACCTATTTATATGCAAATGTGCTGCTTCTATGGGTCAGATTATGCATGATGTACGATTATGACGATTTTGAAAGGTGAAGCTCCACAGACTATTTTGCACAACTAAAAGTGTAAAACACCTAGATACGGAATATTATCACTTGAACCTTAGTTAAAAATTTACCCATTTTCTTCACTTGTATCAAGTAACAAATATTTTTGTTTTGTTTTCTTAAATAATCTTGGTTTATAGTCAAATATCTAAGTGCATTTGGGTCTTACTTACAGCATGCTTGTAACCCCATGGCACAAAGGACTCAAGAAAGGTATTGTTTTCTAAAACCTGTGTGTTGGTGTCATTTTCTTGTCATTTGTATGTTGCCACCCAAAGTACCCCCCCCCCCCCCTTCATAATTATTGCTTGTTGGGCAGTTGTCTTGTTGAAGTAATGCATGAATAGTGCAGTACTTGATGTATAGTGTAGGATCTTCTATTGTATGCCGTATGTCTTGTATTGTACTATAAAGTGTGTCTAATTATGTTTCACCGTGTATTGTGTTTTCGGCTGCACTGTAACACAGTACACTTGAATGCAATGTTTTATGTCTGTTTTATTGTATCTTTTTGCAAAATAAAGTTACATTTTTCTATTGAAAAAAAAATATGCTTTCATACTTTCCACCTTATTGAAGTCTATTGTTCTTGTTTTTACAGAACTCCAATGATCCACCTATGTCAGCCTACTGTCCTGCTAGGCACATCCACGTTCCGCTTTATTGAAACTTCCGTGATGTCATAACTGGCGATACGGCGGCAGGTTTCAAAATTCTTTTTTTTTTTTTTTTTAAGGTTGTGTTTCACTTTTATTGACTTATTGTAAGATCAATGCCCCAAAATGACTTTATATTGGCAGGTGCTTGGTGAGACTACACCCCCATACAGTGGAAAAGTTAAACTGGCATTTTCACAAAGCATGATAACATGTAACAGCTACAATACATCTTCCACATGATGAGTTTCATTTACAAACCGATGCCTAATGCAGGAGATAGGAACTGAAATATTAATTGCTTGAAAGGTTGACTCTGGCCTCATGACTATGCGTTAAAGAAGTCAGAAATATTGTGTTATCTCTAGGACTCTGCACACATACAAATAATTTTATCCTATTTGATACAAGCCTTCTCTAAAAGTAAGATAATTCACCCATTGTTTGAGCCTGGGACTGCTTTAAGCTTCTAATTAGTCCTGAAGTTCTGTACTTACAATCTTTGTCTACTGTAACCTCCAATTTATAAATGTAATCTACTGTAATCTCTAACCTACAGTCCTGGGCTACTGTAATCTCCAATTAATATATCTGGACTACTGTAACCTCCAATTTATAGATCTGGACTACTATAATCTCTTACCTACAGTCCTGGATTACTGTAACCTCCAATTTATAGATCTGGACTACTGTAACCTCCACTTTATAGATCTGGACTACTATAACCTCTTACCTACAGTCCTGGACTACTGTAACCTCCAATTTATAGATCTGGACTACTATAACCTCTTACCCTAGTCCTGGACTTCTGTAACCTCCAGCTTATAGATCTGGACTACTATAACCTCTTACCCACATTCCTGGACTACTGTAACCACTTAACTACTGGAGTACTGTAACCTCAAACTTATAGATCTGGACTACTTTAACCTCTAACCTACACTCCTGGACTACTGTAACCTCCAATTTATAGATCTGGACTACTATAACCTCTTACCTACACTCCTGGACTACTGTAACCTCCAACTTATAGATCTGGACTACTATAACCTCTTACCTACACTCCTGGACTACTGTAACCTCCAACTTATAGATCTGGACTACTATAACCTCTTACCTACACTCCTGGACTACTGTAACCTCCAACTTAAAGATCTGGACTACTATAACCTCTTACCTACACTCCTGGACTACTGTAACCTCCAACTTATAGATCTGGACTACTATAACCTCTTACCTACACTCCTGGACTACTGTAACCTCCAATTTATAGATCTGGACTACTATAACCTCTTACCTACACTCCTGGACTACTGTAACCTCCAACTTATAGATCTGGACTACTATAACCTCTTACCTACACTCCTGGACTACTGTAACCTCCAATTTATAGATCTGGACTACTATAACCTCTTACCTACACTCCTGGACTACTGTAACCTCCAACTTAAAGATCTGGACTACTATAACCTCTTACCTACACTCCTGGACTACTGTAACCTCCAACTTAAAGATCTGGACTACTATAACCTCTTACCTACACTCCTGGACTACTGTAACCTCCAACTTATAGATCTGGACTACTGTAACCTCTTACCTACTGTCCTGGAATACTGCAACTTCTTACCTACTTAACATTAAATTTCAGACCTCACAGGTCGGGAACTTCCAATTTTTACAATTAAAATCATAGCAAATATTTTAACAAATACCCGTTTTCTACATAAAGTAGCTTTTCAGACAACCCAAACAAGCATTAGTTATCTAAAATGTGATGCTGTTTACACCGAAACATTCTCTTCTTTCTTTACGTAATGTAAGCAAGGGGTAGAAGTAAGGGAATTTCATTTAACCATTAAATCATTTTTTTGTATGAAATATTTTTGTATATTTATTTTAAAAAGAAATTGTGATGCTGTGGACTTGGAACCAGAGACAGATAAAGTGGTAGGAAGGAGTATCATGAGGCACAAAAAAAAGTGGGGGTAATAAATTTAAATCCTGTCTAGTGGGTGAGCGGTACATAGAGCAATGTTCTGCAGATATCTAAAGAAGCTACAAGCTATTTTTTTTTTTTTTTGCACACTATAAGATGCATCTGAAAATACATCCAGTCTTGTACCAGGAGCATATGTGCCAGGTTTACGTCTGGCATACTTCCAGCCAAATATACTTCCACCCAACCAGGTTATCAGCACAAAAAAGTTTATTAATCTTAGTTTTAATAGTGAGAAACACATTTATTAAACTACGGGTTTGAAAAAGTGGAGATGTTGCCAATAGCAACCAATCAGATTCTAGCTTTTATTTATTTACTGCATTCTACAAATTGACAGCTGGAATCTGATTGGTTGCTATTGACAACATCTCCACTTTTTCAAACCCGCAGTTTAGTAAAAATACCCCTTATTCTTGATTTAGATTAAAAAAAAATCTGTAGTACAACAGATAGTACAATAATCTTCCTTCTTCCTTCTGATGTATAAATGAAAATGGCAAAAAATCTTTCTAAAATACACCCAATTTTCAGAAAGAGCAAATAATAAACATTCACAACTACATGCACAGCAAATAAGATATTTCCGATACAGATTTCATAACGAGGGCGCCTTTTTTTCTATGTGCATCACTCTTGTTTTTTTGTTTTTTTGTACAGAGAGAACGTTACGAGGACGTATGATTTCATGTGTGTAATAAACTGTGATAAACATACTAAATAGAAAGATTTGCTGCAGTTTTGCCCAGCAGCCACTTAATACTGACTGAGCTGTAATGTTTGGCTTGTCACCATATAATTTAATGTTCTTTTATCTCTCCGATTTGGAAAGCCACCAGCTTTTCTCACTGTTCTTCACAGTTTTAATAAAAGTGAGCAGAAACAAACGTGTTTTATCAGTTTCAATGTGTGGTTTAGTCACAGAAATGAATTTTGTCTTATAAAGGGATGTACATAAGAGTCAGAGGTCATTCTGTTGGGTGGAGACTTACCGGTAAACACTAATAATTCTGGGACTCTTACAATATAGTTGACAATGTTCTTTTCCCTAATTTCCTGGTACATTCCCTGTTTTGAAAGATTTGTTATTTGGAACATTTTAATTGTTATTTGTTGGACTTCCTATGTTAATAACTCTTGAAGAGGAGTTTTTGAAACACTCATGACATTGTAAGGAGGCTCAGTAAAAATTTTATTATGGGGATAATAGCGAACCATGGACCGTCTAGACCAGTGGCGGGCAGCGGGCAGCAGGCAGCATTGTACCACGGTGAGCTTTTACCTGCAGCCTTAAACTCAAAGCCCCGCCTAACCTATTATCTGCTTTATGTCCACATTCAGCGCAGACTTCACACTGCAGCTTCGTCTCCTCAAGACCTCTACCCAACCCAACTTCACCTCTCTTGGCCTGAGTCATTAAGGAAAGTAAGGCAAAAAAAGGAGCAAATGTTCTCCGGGACAAACCATATTACAATGCAAGGGGTGCAAATTAGTTTATTATTTTGCACATAAGTTAAATACTGGCTGTTTTTTCATCTAGCCCACAAATACTTGATAGCTTTATTTTTACACTGACATTTAAAGTTGATCTAGACATGCCCTATCCCAACTATAAATCTGTCCCCACATTTTAAATTTACCTCCCCTCCAATGCAACATGGTTTTGCCCAGGTGAAAAGTTACTTATTTTTTTATGCTTTGCTCTCCTTAGTGGATAAATCCCACTGCACCTCAGGTAAAGTGCACTAATTTCACCTAGTATATATCAGCAATTGTTCATACTGTGTTTCATCTTGTAATATCTGCAGCCTATCGATGTCCAGGTAGGTTGCCACTTACCAGCCTTTGCTAACGCAGACATAAGTACAGAATCTGTGATCAAGGAGTTAAAAGTGTGGAGTGAAATTCAATCATTGTTGCAAACGCCATAGGACTGCTGAGCAGCTTAATAATAGATATGTCAATCTCGCAACAGCCTGTTTAGACTGCAAAGATTTCCTTATAAATCATCAAGTAGCAAAGTGAAGTAGAGCGGGAAATTACTGAGGATTCATCAAGCATGTTAATATGTTCAATTGGATTATTTTGTAAAATATTCCAGGATTTCTCCTACTTAAGTTTAGTCAATTATAATGTATGTGATAGAGACCCAAGTAATTATTGTACTGCCCAGTCCTCCCCAAACTTAGAAACATGCCCTTCTGGCAAAACCTTTACAGTTGAAAAGAAAACTGTCGTAGGAAAGTAAACTTTAATACCACCTTTGAGTGGTCTAACTGTGAATGAGACCAGGGTGCCTTAAGTCCACCAGAGAGTGTTACACATTAAGTCCAGTAGTGTCCCTATACAGTATACACAGAGCAGACAGAGCTCAGAGAGGTGTTCCAAAGCTTCTCTACTCACTACATCATACGCCATGTGACTGTGGTTGCCATAGTAGTCACATAACAATAGCAGTGACCAAGGTGCTGTATATTTGAAGGCAGTTGCTGCTCCTCTAATCTTAGGCCAACCAATCTCCTGTCATGTAGCTAAAATGCATTTCAGATTGAAGCTGTGGAGGAGGTAGGTCTAATTACATGACGAGCAAGTGTGTCCAATCTTAACTCATCCTCCCCAACTGGGGTCTTTTATCTGTGTCCTGCCTGTATCACATAAAGCACACAATTACAAACAAAGAACGTAGTTATAGGTAAGACATCTACATTGTTGGAGAACATTCTGTATCAATAGATAAAGAATGCTATAACAGATAGAGAACATCTGCATAGGTAGGACACCTCTACTCATAGAGAACACATATAGAAGTAAAGAATGTCATTAAAGGTAGATGTCACCACTATAGGTAGGACTCCTCTACTCAAAGAGAACATATATATAAATTAAGAATGTAATTACAGATAGATCACACCTTTGCAGGTAGGACACCTGTACTCATACAGGTAGATTGCAATTCTGCAGGTACATGTCCCTGCTACAGATAGGACAACACCACACAGAGATAACAGATCTATAGACAAATAAAATCATTACAGGGGGAGAACATCTTTACAGGTAGGATAATACCACTCATAGAGAACACATCTATAGACAAAGAATGTCATTACAGGTAGAGAACATCTCTACAGGTAGGACAATACCACTCATAGAGAGCACATCTATAGACAAAGAACGTCATTACAGGTAGAGAACATCTCTACAGGTAGGACACCTCTACAGGTAGGACAATACCACTCATAGAGAGCACATCTATAGACAAAGAACGTCATTACAGGTAGAGAACATCTCTACAGGTAGGACAACTCTACAGGTAGGACAACGCCACTCTTAGAGAACACATCTATAGACAAAGAACGTCATTACAGGTAGAGAACATCTCTACAGATAGGAAACCTCTACAAGTAGGGCAACATTCCTCATAGAGAACACATCTATAGAAAAAGAACATCATTACAGGTAGAGAACATCTCTACAGGTAGAGAACATCTCTACAGGTAGGACACCTCTACAGGTAGGACAACTCTACAGGTAGGACAACACCACTCATAGAGAACACATCTATAGACAAAGAACGTCATTACAGGTAGAGAACATCTCTACAGGTAGAGAACATCACCAACAGGTAGGAAACCTCTACAGGTAGGACAACTCTACAGGTAGGACAACACCAATCATAAAGAACACATCTATAGACAAAGAACATCATTACAGGTAGAGAACATCTCTACAGGTAGAGAACATCTCTACAGGTAGGAAACCTCTACAGGTAGGACAACTCTACAGGTAGGACAACACCACTCATAAAGAACACATCTATAGACAAAGAACATCATTACAGGTAGAGAACATCTCTACAGGTAGATGATACTTCTAGAGGCAGAACGCCTTTACTCATAGAGAACACATATATAGATACAGAATTTAATTACATGTAGATGACACCTCTGCAGATCGAGAAGCATTTTATAGTTAGAAAATCTGACTCCAATGCAGGAAACTAGGTGCAGCAAATAACTAAGGAGATAATTGAACAAACTGTTGGTAGGAAATTATTAAATCAAATATCTTTTTATTGGATCGATTTTATTAACGTAATAAAAGTGATAACATTTCAACCAGACCAGGGCCAGCACAGGACATTGAAGGGGGAAGGGATTCCAAATGTTAAAGGAATAGAAAAATGGGAACTAACACAGAGATTAATATGTTTCTATATGTATACTTTATATACGCAGTATGTTATATATGAATCCTACTCCAATATATTCTACAAGTAATAACAGTATAAGAATAAATATACAATCTGAAAGCAACTGCTTTCACCACCTGGTGGTCATAAGCGGCTCTACAGTTTTTGGGGGGTTTCTATTTTTTCCCAGCAGATCTTTTTCTTGTCTTTGGGAGATTGCAGGAATTTATAATCCAACCAGTGCAGACTACGGGGTAGCTTGATCAAACCTTCTAAACAGGGAAAGTGGAGATGTCACCCATAGCAACCAATCAGATTCTAGCTATCATTTATCTAATACATTCTAGAACATGACAGCTGGAATCTGATTGGTTGCTATGGGCGACACCTGCACTTTTCAATTTAGAAGACTTGATAAATCTACCACTAGCAGTAAAAATGGTTCCATTACAGTTATCACACGGGGTTCTGTCTCTTCACCATCATCATTCATTTAGGACATAAATTCGACTACGCTGGTTGGAGAATAATGTAAAAAAAAGTTTAAACTGTACATTTCTGGAGTGGCACTTACTGCGTGGGAATAGCAAGGTCTGTCTTTTCTTATGTATGCTCTTTTTTTTTCCAATAAAAACCAAATAAAATAAATCCTAATCTGCAGCCAAAACAAAGGATTTTTCTCTTTAGAAAATCTGTAACTTAGAATAATTAATTAACAAGTGATTACCTTTGTAACTGATGTATGGTTTAAATGTAGAAAGTGGACTGGTCACGGGGTTAATTGGCTTTTAATGTAATTTTTCATGTTTTGTGGGGGGCAGGGGATCAGTTTAAAGAGAAAAAAAATTGCTTGAGGCTAGTAGTTATGCCAATTAAAAAAATGTTATATAATTTCAGTATGTATTCAGAATCACGGCCTTCTGACATTAAATGGGTTTAATTATAGTGTTATTAAAATCATTTATGTGTTATGTGTGTTACCAGGTTTCATCGTTGGTTTTATGGGACATGAAAAATTCACAGAGAGGAAGCTTTCTATAAATTAACTTTAGGATAACTCCTTTCCAGGCAACTCTTAGGCCGGTTCTCTGGGCATCTTGGTAACAGATTTCTTATATTTGGAGATTGGGTGGGTTTCATGTGTTACTAAATGATTGCATTGTCATTGATATACGATATTGTAATTTACAGTTAGATTTATGACCAAGATTACATTTGAACTGGTACCCAACCTTGTCAACTGATAGTCATGTAATACCCCGTGTGGTGTTATTTAGAGTCATACGTTGAAGTTGCACCTTACCAGTGTTAGATAGTTCTCTTTTTGGTTTCGACACTTCAGATTTTCTATGCACCAGAGAGGTCAAGAGATTTATCCAGATAATTTAAAATGACACAAGTGTATTCTGCACTAGTTTCCTTTTTATTACTAAGAATTACTCTGATATTTACTTTAGAAGCGCACAATTAATTTTAAATCATATCTTATCACTTTGAAACTATTTACAAATGACAAACCTTTAAATTCGCCATACTAATAACACTGTTATTTTATTGGAATTCTATGTCTATGGATGTTTCTGCCAGAATAAATTATTAATCTTCATATATATATATATATATATATATATATATATATATATATATATATATATAATTACCTAGCATTAATACATAACTTAACACGATAAAGAGATTAATTTCTCAATACAACTTTAAGACCTACATTAAATATTTCAATAACTGTAGAAGTGTTGCACGCGATTGAGGCCCATAAATTTCTTTTTTTTATCCTGTTGGAGCTTATGGGGGGTATTCAATTGACCGCGAGTTTTTTGGTTTATGGCCGGGTCATTTTAAAGCTGTTTTTTTATCATTTTCGAGCAGGTTAACTTTACCTGCGATCCAATTCCATTTTTAACGCTACATTTTTTTTCATGAAACGGTCCTCTCGCGCTCCAGTAGAAGGTCTATTGAAAGTATAGGGTGTGCAAAAGGCAGTCGCATTAGAAGCTATTCAATTGTTTTTAGTGCGGCGCGTTAAACAGGGAAATATGCTGTTTTATTTCACACCTCTTTGGGGTGTGAAAAAAATAAAAAAACCTAGGAAAAGTATTTGAAATCATGTAACAATGAAAAAAAAAAAAGATAAACTATGTTTATCAGTAATGCCTAACATGTAAAAGTTAATTTTCTTATGAAAAAATAATGAAAAAAAATAAACATAAAATAAAAAAAATAAAAAAAATCACTAATTAAATATATTTACGTATGTTTTTGGTACAAATATGTATGTACTAATGTGTTTTGACATGGTATAGATGATTCTATAGTAAAAAAAATAGTTAAATAAAAAAATATGCTAAAGAAAGTACTGTAATGTAGACATTATCAATGTGTAATGCAATCTAAGGTATGAAAATGTATGCAAAACCTTTTTTTTGTGTTATACATGACCGCGTTAAAACTCCTCTTCACTCCCCTAAAAACTCGCGAACACGATGTTTAACACGCGGGGACAGCGTTCCTTCTTTTTCAATTGAATTGCACGATTTTTCACACTCTATTCTCTCTCCTCTCACACTGTCCTCAGTACATAGCTCAGTCTCTGTTGTGTACTCACAGATCTCTCTATTCTCTCTCCTCTCACACTGTCCTCAGTACATAGCTCAGTCCCTGTTGTGTACTCACAGATCTCTCTATTCTCTCTCCTCTCACACTGTCCTCAGTACATAGCTCAGTCCCTGTTGTGTACTCACAGATCTCTCTATTCTCTCTCCTCTCACACTGTCCTCAGTACATAGCTCAGTCCCTGTTGTGTACTCACAGATCTCTCTATTCTCTCTCCTCTCACACTGTCCTCAGTACATAGCTCAGTCTCTGTTGTGTACTCACAGATCTCTCTATTCTCTCTCCTCTCACACTGTCCTCAGTACATAGCTCAGTCCCTGTTGTGTACTCACAGATCCCTCTATTCTCTCTCCTCTCACACTGTCCTCAGTACATAGCTCAGTCTCTGTTGTGTACTCACAGATCCCTCTATTCTCTCTCCTCTCACACTGTCCTCAGTACATAGCTCAGTCTCTGTTGTGTACTCACAGATCTCTCTATTCTCTCTCCTCTCACACTGTCCTCAGTACATAGCTCAGTCCCTGTTGTGTACTCACAGATCTCTCTATTCTCTCTCCTCTCACACTGTCCTCAGTACATAGCTCAGTCCCTGTTGTGTACTCACAGATCCCTCTATTCTCTCTCCTCTCACACTGTCCTCAGTACATAGCTCAGTCTCTGTTGTGTACTCACAGATCTACTGCTTAGTAATTTTCAGCACTGTCCTCTTTTTGCTCACTTCTTATCTTCTTACACTTTCTTCACTATTAATCTGCTTACATATCACTTTGTCCGATTCTCATTCTGCCCCTATCTTTTCGCTCTCAGTTTATGCAGACACAAAGGTAAGTAATAACTTATATAATTTATCAGGGCAGATACTGCATTATATTTTACCTATACCTACACTCGTCCACTCCTCTCCCATTGTTGATAAACTTTTTGGTTTGTTCCCCCATACCGCTTGTGTTCTGTTGTCGATTGTGGGTGACACAGACACGTGTAATCCAACACACGCCTGCTTGCTGTAGAGAGAAAATTCGGAGACAGATCTTTGTGGAGGCACTGAAGACGTTTTTATCGACCATGTTAGACCCCCTGCCCAGGAGTTACATAGGGATCCGCTATGCCAGGGAAAGAGAAGCCAAAATCCTTCTGACCTCATAGGCCTCGTCTAGAAGAATAAATTATGACCGGACAGATAGAAGATATCTGTGCAACCTTAGAGCTAAATAGGACCGTAATTAATATCTCTGGCAAAAGTCGGTTTTCTAGTAAAGTGTTAATTGAAGTTATGTTTACCTATAAATGTTGTATAGATCTGACTAATGAGTGCTTAACGTACTTAAAAGTACTAAAAAGCAGTTAATGTTTAACTTTATTTCATATCTATTACAGTAATTTCAGTCGTGTTATTTTCAATTAATATATTTTCTAAAAGTGGCTGCGACTACCATCCTACAACTAGTAGGGTGTCATAGGAAGAACACCCTGTCACCCCCTTCCCCCCAACTCTGATGTCCGTGATATAACGCACAACTGCCCTACAACTCCCATGTGCACTGTAAAAATCATTGATGGACTGTGTGTAAGTCCCAGGTTTCTGACGTTTGCATTTTGAACGTTAGGGAAGATGGTTGGTGTTGTAAAGACTGCTTTCAAAAGCTTTGGGCTCAAGTAAGAGCCGAATCGTGTGTTCCCTGGAGTGAATGTAGAGAGGGGGAGGGTTTCAAATATTTTGACCTGCCAGTCAGACAGCAGGCTAAGTATGAGTTGCACCTGCAAGGTGTAGTTTAAAAGGCCGCCAGTCAGTCTCTCTCATTATTTGGGGAAAGAGTCTGGGATCCTCCATAGAAAGAGGAAAATACTATTGTTGTGTGTAGTTTCCTTGCAGGATAACCCCACCCTTTCAAGCACCTGTTATGGCCTATAAATTGATTTGAGCAGCTTCCACTTTTGTATTTGTCTGAGAGGCATGTTGGTGTCAGTAGCTGAGAGGGGGTACTGGCACTGAATTGCTGTTTGGAGGCTTCTGGGGTACCTCTTTGGTAAGTTGGCTCTCAATTTAAAAACACATATGTATGGCCCAAATATATGGGACTCTCATTGTTTAGAGTAGGACCATCCTATTAGCAAAAGCGCCTTGGCGTGGCGGATGGCTTAAACATACATTTGCAAATGTGTGCAACAAAGACTTTTGCATTTTTATCTACAGTAAAAATGGCAGATCTGTTGCTGGCTATTGCAGTGTGCTGGGGGAAAAAATGTTGCGTGTAGTTTCCTTGCAGGATAACCCCACCCTTTCAAGCACCTGTTATGGCCTATAAATTGATTTGAGCAGCTTCCACTTTTGTATTTGTGATATTTGTTCGTAAGTGAATTAAACTGGCCATCTGCTGTTTATCTGTGAGCTGAACATTTGGCTTTATGACACTTAGAGAGGGATTGTCTAACGTATTACTTAGAGCCGGACAGACCAGGATTAATTTTGTTGTTTTATTTTGGTTTTCCGGTTTAATAAAACTTAGCTGACGCTAGTTGTACAAGAACATTGGAGGGCTGTGACTTTTTATGGTGTGAAAAA
Organism: Mixophyes fleayi; assembly: GCF_038048845.1. NCBI lineage: Eukaryota > Metazoa > Chordata > Amphibia > Anura > Limnodynastidae > Mixophyes > Mixophyes fleayi. The sequence continues at coordinate 142,463,942 of NC_134408.1, forward strand.
GTGCCCCGTCTACCCCAGGAGACGGCGTCTGTACCCCGATCTTGATATTGCATATATATCACACACACAAAATATACACCACATAGACACACAAATATCAGTTGTGCTCAGTGAATAACAAATAATTTGTCAAAATAGAACATTGATTTTTTTCATCCGCTCAGCAATATTGAACAGAGTGAAATTGGATTGTATTTCTTTATAGTAGTATTGAATTTTTTGTTGTATTGCGCATAAAACACAATCCATGAGTTATTGAACAAGGGTGGAATATTTGAAAGGTGGAATCACAAAAAATGAATATACACTTTTTTTAAATAATTTATTTTCAAGGGCACGGATTCACTTGGTGTTTTGGGGTGAGGGGTGACAGGTGTGTAAGCTCAAGTATAGACTGTCCATTGGATATCGGACTCCGCAATATGTTGTGTTTCAGAGTAAGTTACAGTCTTATATACAATGGTTTATCCAATAAGATGATGCTAAGAATAGAAATATGTGCAATGCAATAAAAAAAAATTGTTTTGATCTGACCAATGTAAGTTTATTTATTTATTTATTAACAGTTATTTATATAGGACCTACATATTACAGAGAATATTGAATTATTCACATCAGTCCCTGAGCCAGTGGAGCTTACAATCTATATTCCGTACCGTATGGACACACACACACACAAGGTGTAATTTTGTAATACGCAATTTCCTAGTCCTTCCAAAAAGATACTTCCAAAGATGCACCAAATATATGTTCTTTTCTCGAGGTTTGATGTAGTTATAAGACAGGAGCAGCCGTGTGATTCATAAAATGTTATTTTTCACAACTTTTAATTTTTTTTTTATTTTTTTTTAAACTCGTAGTTTAGTAAATATACCCCTTAAATTTGATTGTTGAAACCTGTGACATTATGTCGCTTGCATTCCCGATAAATTCTCACGAAACAGTGCGCGCCTCCGAAGGTGGTGAAACGTTTTACACATCATCAGTCTTAGGGGGGTATTCAATTGAGCTGCGAGCTGAAATCCAGCGAGATATTACCGTATTAACCGTAATTTTTTTGGAGCGCGGGATTTTCGGCGATCCCGCCGTCAATTGAATATGCCCCATAATATGGAAAATCCCAGAACTTATGAGAAATGTACCAGGTATCATTTATTTTATACTTTAATATGTATAATAATTATAAAACAAAGAAATGGTCATCATTTTGTTCCTTTACTATTTTGTCTCCATTTATAATCATAATGGCAAAAAAAATATTTTTTATAAAAGTTATATTTTATTTATTATCTATCCAGCAGAAAGTAATATTTCTTTCCTGGGAGCTGGACAATAGTGTAATTTATTGCAGTAATTATTATTTTTTTCTTTAGCTTCTCTATACATTGATTCCATACTGAGATAATGTTATCAGAACCGTACAGTGAGTGGCCCTGCCATACCACCCGAAAATTACCCCCGGAGGCAATAACAATGTACCCATTATGATGTATAGAGCAAAGCTTTCACCCCTTGATAAATAGGGCCCCCTGGTTTAAACACAGCAAAAGTATTTTGAAAATGACAGTATTTTGGTACTTAGTATAAAAACTTTAACTTAACAGATGGGCGTATTGCATTTTTTTTGTATCGGAAACTATTCAAGCAACGGTGGTCTCTGTGGCTGGTTTTTCCCAGCAAACCTTTCCTCTGTGTCTTTTCCTGGTCATAAGAAGACTAATAACCTATCAATGTATTTATCTTCTCAGTGTGACATACAGTGAAGGAACTTACAGGCACGTTTTATATTACCTAGCTGGACTGCCAAGTGTCTGGGGTGCTACCAAATTCACCAGTGGCACTCACTGTTACTGTATGTGTTTTTCACAGTCTGCCGCATCAACCCACCGATGTTTCGTCAAATAATACGTTTTACATGTTATATGTACGAGGCATTTACTTGAACTGCACAATAAATTGACTATTAAAATTTGTGCAATGTCAACAGGACACTTGGAAAATATCTCTATTTGCGGCTAATTGAAGAATGGCAGCACCGTGGCATAATGGTTATCATTTCTGCCTCTCTGCGTGGAGTTTGTATATTCTCCCTGTGTTTGCGTGGGTTTCCTCCTGGTGCTCTGGTTTCCTCTCATACTCCAAAAACATAGTGGTAAGATAATTGGCAGCTGACATAGGCTAGGTACACGCTACAGGAAAAGTCTTACATTTAGCGATTTTACCATCGACTGGGGGAAAAAAATCCTGATCAGCATGCCGATTCATGTGTACACACCTTCAGATTACCTTCAGATCTGTGCTCTTCATCTGTCATACCCATCGCCTGAGACAGGAAGGAGAGTGCTGCTGCTTAGCTAAATTGTCGTTTCAGTTCTGCAGAGTGCATACACCCTGCAGAATTGAAACGACATTGCTCCATGGTTGAAAAGGGTTTTTTAGTTCAGTGTAACAATCTCGTTCAACTATATTATGTGCTCAGTCTGATTGGCCCAATAATCTGCTGAAAACATTGTAGTGTGTATCCAGCCTAAGATGTACCGTGTGTGGTAGAGAATTTAGACTGTAAGCTCCAATGGGGCAGGGACCGATGTGAGTGACAGCGCAGCGTAATACGATGTCACTAAATAATAATAATTAATGGCCCCTCTAGTGTAAAATTGAGATAAACAGGCTATGAAAACACGCTAAACATTTAAAAGTACGAAGCCTAAGGGATGCTATACAGTAACTAACGCAACAATTATATTTATATCCATTTTGCATTGATCCTTGCCTTATGTGGGAAGCCCGATTCATCTTATAATAGACACAAATATACATAGTATTTCTGCGTAGAAAATGCAGAGGTCTAATTAAATGCTGCAAGCAATGATTGTGGAATACAATAAAAATACTATGCAGCTTTCTGTATGTTTCCACCACTAGAGAGTGGAGGATCAAACTTAGCTGCTTTTTAGTAATAAGCGCTCACAATGTCGTGCCGCTATTTATAAACCAGGATACAGCATAGGGACAAGTGAAGTAGAATATGCTCACGAAACTTAACCACCTACATCATATTGGGTTGTTTACTCAACTGTGCCAAATAAATATATATGTCTTTATTGAATATTTGAGAGAGAAAAAACCTAAACGTTATAAATAGGCTATCATGTCTTCCTAATGCATTTTATGATGCTTTATTAAAATTGCCCAGGTAAAATGGAAAGACCTGACAACTACTGACATACCCAGAAGAGGAATAAAAGAAGAAAACTTTTCTTTACGATCAATTTTAAATTGACCCCTCGGGCCCGCTGGGTAGTAAAGATTCTTTGTACAATTCATCAGGAAATATTGCAGCATTTACCGCTGCCAACTCTCCCAGAGTTCCAAACTGTAACATTTTATGGCTCGGAGAAAACCTGAGCGTTCCATCAGGGTCACCTGACCGACGGGTTGTGCCAAAACCCCTCGTTAGGGAAGATCGAGATGAGTTTCGGGCTGTTTGTATTGCACTTGGATTAACCTTTATTACCACTGTGCACAAATTTAAAGGTCATAAAATTGTCTCGCTCAGTTCCAGGGACAGCAATGGATGAGCTTCTGAGAAATGCAGGTCTCATTTATTCTCGTACAAAGGGGAAAATGAGCAAGTTTTAGCTATTAAATTATGTCGACAGCAAGTTTTTTTTGCAGCAGAGCAGTTATTAACTGCAGCAAATGAGACAGAGTGGTAGGTACTGTCTATGTCTGATCTGTATGTACGGTCTAAGTAGAAGCCATCTGTCTGCTTTCTAAATATAGGGCCCTGAATAATGGTGGCCCAGAGAATTAATGAGAAAAAATATCCCATTTATAAGTAAATTTTAGTTTGGAGAGAGCACATTAAAGGGAAAATCAATAAAACAAATATCATATTAGAACCATCGACAAATATAATCTATGCCATAAAAACGCACATAAAATGGGATCAGATATAACACAATATTATGCAAATTTAACATGAACGCCAAATGGTTGATATTCTAACCATTATATAATAAAGATTACTGCTTAATACCTGAAATAAGACACAGACACAGATTTAAATTTTGGCACACTAAGGTCACAGTTTTAATTGCATAAATGATGGTGACGAAGAAGGCAACGCAGACTTAATAATACAAACAACCAAACAAAAGGATAGTGCAGAATCCCAGGCGCTAACTTAACAGCGTCAGAGAAACTCCGCCCTATCTGGCTTCAACGGTCATGTTTGCTGAAAGAATCCTGCAGCCAAATATAAACTCTTGTACTATGTATGTAACCGCTGACTGTACCTCGTCTAAATAGGGAAAAACAAATTTAAATTAGCAATACGAAAAAACCACACGTGAAATAACAGACATATTGTGACATGACGGATGGAGGGATTTTGTGAAGCAAAAAAGGGAGAACTTCCTTTTCTTGGATGCTGTATAGACATGTTTTCCACTCCCAGTGGCAGACTAATGGAGATAAATTCAAAACAAGACAGGGAAAAATTTAACTTGTGAAGGTAAATGTAATGGCAGCCCACGAGCCAGGCGTTTAGGTACGTTCATCCCAATGCAGCTCTTCATTTATCATATTTAACCAGTCAGTCAATATTGGGATCCTCGAAAGCAGCGCAGAATTGATTAAGGTCCCAAAATAGCTCAAGAAAAGGCAATTTAAAGCAAATCGAAACCCAGAAAATCAAAATATAATTATACATAGTGCTGTGTATAAAACTATATACTCATTGTCTCAGCACACAATGCTGAGACAATGAGGATAGGCCATGGCGTTCTGGTCCCGTGCAAACTTCCAGACAAAGAGATGGATGCTAAAGGCTTCATGCACTGTGTGGCCTGCCAGGGCTTGTGTGCAAGGAAATACCTGTGGCGACACATGAAGAGATGTAAGCTAAACCGAAGGGGCAACAAGCTCACACCTGGCAATGCCAGAGTCCAGTCACTGTGCGCCTTTGCTCAGCCTGTTCCACCTGACATCAGTGATGGCTTTTGGAAGCTCTTAAGTGACATGACCCAGGATGAAGTCTTACTCGCAGTCAGAAATGATTGATGCATCATGCAGAAGGGAAAGCATCTGTTCAACCGGGTCAGATCAGATGTTGGCAGGCACGAGAACATCCGTTAGAAGCTTAGAGAATGGGCAGGGTACTGATGGAGGGCTGCACTGCTGCGCTATATGAGGTGAGATGGAACAAGTTCATCTCATCAGCTGCCTTGAAAACTCTTAAGGAGTCCAAGTGCCCCAGCTCTTACCTTTCACGGAAGATGTGAAAAAGATGCACTTGTACCTCGATGAGAAGCAGCAAGCCTACCGAAGTGGGCTATCCGCCGATCATACGGTTAATCACTGGTGATCTTGTTCAATCGAAGAAGGGCAGGGGAAGTTTCAAAAATGTTGCTGACTACCTTCTCCTCAAGAGATACCTCGGATCTCCACGAAGATGTGTCCCTAGTGCTTTCCGAGGTTGAGAGGAAGCTCTGCCGGCACTTCACTCGCATTGAAATCCGAAGAAAACGAGGTAGAAAAGTCCCCATCCTGCTGACACCAGCAATGCAAGCTGCAATGGAACTTCTCTTGACAAATGTGGAGTGGATAGCTAAAATGTCTACATATTCGCCAGACCAGCTGCCTTGTCACACTTCAAAGGCCACGATTGGATACGACTGTTTGCCCGAGAGTGTGGGGTCGAGCACCCGCAAACGCTGTCTTCCACGAAGCAAGAATTTGGACGAGATGCGGTGCTCCGGTTTCCTCCCACACTCCAAAAACATACTAGTGGGTTAATTGGCTGCTATCTAAATTGACCCTAGTCTCTCTCTCTCTGTCTGTCTCTGTGCGTGTGTGTTAGGGAATTTAGACTGTAAGCTCCAATGGGGCAGGGACTGATCTGAGTGAGTTCTCTGTACAGTGCTGCGGAATTAGTGGCGCTATATAAATAACTGACGATGATGATGATTGATCCGGACGGTAAGTGGAAAATCTGGTGTCTGATGATGCTTTTGACTTTTACCTCATTTACATATCTGTTTCTTATCAGAACCGGTCCAGCTACAGAGCTTCATGTCAGATGATTAGCAATCCCCCGTGACAGAGGGACAAGCACAGTTAATTTTCCACTACAATATTTCAAACCAATTTTTCCAGTTTTGTGAGTTTTAATCAATTTAAAAAAAAAAAAAATAACTTTTAAGGTGTCAATGTTTGTCTTTTCTTTGATGGCTGATGTTATTTGTTGGTTAAATGTCAATCTATAATATTTTGGCCCTGATCAGCCATAGTGCATCTTTTAAAACAAATGATCTTAACATTGCTAGTTGACACAGTATGTTTAAATCGTCCCCTGTTCCCCAGATACATCTTTGTGATCTATGCCACGCTGGCATCAAACAGTCACCAATCATCTCAATCTCAATCTCGCCAGAGGTCACAGGCTATCAGGAAGAGGCATTCGTCTACGGGAATTTGTGTCGACAGGATTAGAAAGTGAAAAGCTAATGGGCGTTTAGGTGCCGACAGCGTGGCGTCCAGTTAAACTGGCAGTTTTATTAAGCCCATCACTCCTCTTGATGCCATTTACTTTCCCCCCCTACAGGGTTTGGATTAAGAAACATTTAAAGGGGACCAGCAAGCCCTAAAAATCAGATTGAATCATTTTGTGGTTTGGACCCCAGGCTTGATTAAGGGTTTCCGCTGCACTAGAGTAATACCCACTTAGCACCCTCTCACAGCAATGTTTACACTCGTATTCAGCAATGAACAAAATATCCTACTGCACGTGCACAACAAATGCGCACATAGGGGGGTATTCAATTGACCGCGAGTTGTTTTTTTCACCTGCTGCGTTACAAAAAAAAAAATCACACGCGGGTTTTAAACTGCTATACTGACCGTTTTTAGTTAACGCAGGGTGAAAACTCATGCAATTCAACTGAAAAAGAAGGACTGCTGCCCCCGCGTGTTAATCATTGGTGTTTGCGAGTTTTTAGAGAAGTAAAGCAGAGTTTTAACGCGGCCATGTATAACACACAAAAAAGGACTGGCATACATTTTCATACATTAGATTGCATTACACAACCATTCTAGTTGATAATATCTACATTACTGTACTTTCTTTAGCATATTTTTTTATTTACTTTTTTTTGTACTATAGAATCATCTATACCATGTCAAAACACATTAGTATTATTATTATTATTATTATTATTATTATTATCATTTATTTGTTAGGCGCCACAAGGTATCTGCAGCGCCGCACACAGTACTAACAGTAGACTATACAGGGTGAAACCATACAGAACAATGAACAAAAAGTACCAATACTTCAGAAACTCCGGCCAGTCATATGCAGTAAAGACGGAGCGGAAGAACAGGTATGGAGACAGGAGGGGAGGGGTCCCTGCTCATACGAGCTTACATCTTAAGGAAGTACATACAACTTTGTACCACAAACATACATAAATATGTTTAATTAGGGATTTTTATTTTTAATTTTTTATGGGGTTTTTTCATTATTTTTTCACAAGAAAATTAAATTTTACATCTTAGGCATTACTGATAAACATAGTTTATCTTTTTTTTTTTCAATATTACATGATTATAAATAGTTTTCCTAGGTTTTTTATTTTTATCACACCCCAAAGAGGTGCGAGATAAAACAACATATTGGCCTGTTTAGCGCGCCGCGTCAAAAACAATTGAATAGCTTTTAACGCGGCTGCCTCTCGCACACCATATACTTTCAATAGACCTTCTACTGGAGCGCGAGAGGACCGTTTCAGGAAAAAAAAGGAGCGTTATAAAATGGAATTGAATCGCGGGTAAAGTTAACCTGCTCGAAAATTATAAGAAGCAACGTTAAAATGACTTAACGCGGTCTTAAAAAATTCTTGCGGTCAATTGAATACCCCCCATAAAATATGTTGATGTTCAGTGTATCATATAAGGCATAGATCTGGAACTCATTAATGAATATTCAGGAGTATTCTCCAGCATTCAAACTTCGACTGTCGGTGCTGTTCTCTCTTAACCCTTCTTGCAGCTTTGTTGTCTTTCAGCTGGCTCTGTAAAGTCGGGGATCTGTTTTGATCATATGCAGGGGGGGTTTAAGAAATGCTCCATCAGCCTATTGCTTATTCAGGCTCTGGTTGGACCATCATCATCATCATTTATTTATATAGTGCCACTGATTCCGCAGCGCTGTACAGAGAACGCACTTACATCAGTCCCTGCCCCATTGGAGCTTACAGTCTAAATTCCCTAACACACACATACACAGACAGACACAGACAGACAGACAGAGAGAGACTAAGGTCAATTTTGTTAGCAGCCAATTAACCTACCAGTATGTTTTTGGTGTGTGGGAGGAAACCGGAGCACCCGGAGGAAACCCACGCAAACACGGGGAGAACATACAAACTCCACACAGATAAGGCCATGGTCAGGAATTGAACTCATGACCCCAGCGCTGTGAGGCAGAAGTGCTAACCACTTAGCCACCGCAGTAGAGATGAACACAGAGGATAATCAATATGAATGTATAAAAAATAATTGTCAGTGTATAAATAAATTGATATACAAAAAGACAAAAGGCTCAGGCTGCTGTGTGACCAGTGACTGGCAGGTGCCTCTTAAATTAAGAACAAATAAGAAACAAAACAACCTAAACAGCGCTCTGAAAAGCTTATCAATATTGTGCTCATCCATCAACACAGATGGCGGAGAGAGCGGAAACTGCAAACGGCAATAATATAATAGGACAGTTTATTCACACATGATAAACTTTAAAACAAATGTTTTCATTCAAAATGCATATTAATCAACATGTAATAACCGTATCAAAATATACAAAGGACTTTAGTGGAAGTGGCAGCTGATAACTTCTTGAAACAGAGTTCAGCTTCTAACAATGATAAGGGATCTGTTACTATGGAGGAAAAGTTTTAAGTTTTAAATTTCAAGTAAGTTCCTTTTAGCTACAGATGTATATTCCATTTAGAGGTAACGAGCACTCTATAGCAATTCTATAGCAATTACCCGTGAACAGGGAATTTTGTGTATCTCAGTAACAAGTTTCTCACTGAAGCAAATTGTAGGAAATTTATTTTAAAGTGCAGACTTGCACAAATGTCTTCTAAAGGAAACACAAGTACTTTGCAATTACCCATAAACTGGGATTCCTGATCCTCCTAATAGCGGTATCATAGTATACCTGCAAGACGTTCTTTCCACGTCTATACTGCAAAATTCAGTCCACTGAAAACACCTCCAGTCAAAGATCCACACTCCCAAGTCTGACTCCACTACAGGTAAGTGGGGTGTACAGTAGTCTCCCAAGCGATCTGAATGACAGTCCCTCCCTTCTCCCTCTGCTTGCTTCTTTTCACGCGTTTCGCACGCACTGAACGCTTGTCCTGGTTGTACCAATCTTCATAAAATGATGGTATATCCGCACAAACCCCTTTACTTTAAATAAATTGTGCAATACTGATGTTGTAGTGAATAAACACCCAATCGGAGTAGGCACACACTTGATATAACCAAGAGTATACATTTCAGCTACATCAAAGAATTCTGGAAATGCTGCCATTTTGGTAAACTAGACATTTTCTTTGGATATCAGAGTGTGCTGGATAATATATAGAAACAAAGAATAAAGAAACAAAGACTGCTTCCAAAAGCTCACTTGCCATTGATTATTTTCAACATAAAAATAGATAATATAGGGATTCAACCTAGCGCTACTGGTCCCTGCACATAAATATACACTGTATCACTGTATCACAGTGTTGATCAAACATTTATAATCAAACTTACAGAAAAAAATTCTGTCTAAGTTCACGTTCACTGAGATTCTTTTTGAAAAAGACTCTCAGTCGAAACGCGTTGGGGGTTATTATCGGACGGCTGCTTGCTTGATCTGGATGTGGATTTTTTATGCAGAGGAATCGTCTTGAAAATTTGGGCTTTTAGTTCCATTTCTGCATGAACTTTCTACTCTGTTATCTGGTACGAGCAACTACTTTCCGTGGTTATATGTGACAATTTTATGGATTTTTATTTTCTGTAGAATAAATACTAGTGATTTTATCCAACATACTGCACTAGAAATTTTTTCCTTATTTGCATAACATCGGGGATTGGGAGAGGTTGCAGACTCCATTTGAAGGATCAATTTCCTAGGACGGAGATTACAAGTACCCGCTACGTGAAATTAGACAGAAAGTACCTGTTACTTTGATTCATATGTTTGATCAACACTGTGATACAGTGTATATTTATGTGGAGGGACCAATAGCGCCAAGTTGAATCCCTATATTATCTATTTATATGTATTTCACGTTTTGACATCTGTGTACTTATGTCTTTGGGGATTTGCAATTGTATCTGATCGCTGAATTTTTGATCAATACATTTATCATCACTGTTTTCTGCATAAGTTTACTCACTTAACAAAGGAACATGTATGTTTTTTATTATGAATAGAGTTTGTCCTCACACACAACTATTTCCTGATTATCTTTGTTGCTCCTGTATAGAAGTGTATAGGAGATGACCTCTGCAACATTGTTGCAAGAATGTGCCCGTTTAGGGGTGAGATACCGAGGAATTTGTGGACATATTGTTATTCAGTTTGTTCTCATTTTTTGAGATCTAATTTATATATTATAATTTAAAAGTGTTGCAGCTCATAAACCTGACACGCTGACGTCTTCATAAGGCTTCCTAAACTAATATCGTTAGGTAGGTATTGCACATACCCTTTACCATAGGTAGGTTGGCTTTAGCAGACTACAAACTCAAACCAGGACAGTTGTGGGGAATGTTTAGAGTTGGACCTAAGTGCATTTGAGCAACATAAAAATGTGTTTTGCCGTTATTTAGAGTATTTAAGCATCTTTTGCCCTTGTGCCCCCTAATGCAGTGACAAGCTGGAGTTTTAGAATGCAGTAGCTTCTTAACCGGAAAACAGTGATGTTCTTAAATGTTTTTGTAGTGAAAATTACCGTTGAGTCGGAATAGATTTCGTATACAGTATCATCATCATCCTCATCATTTATTTATATAGCGCCACTGATTCCGCAGCGCTGTACACAGAACTCATTTACATCAGTCCCTGCCCCATTGGAGCTTACAGTCTAAATTCCCTAATACCCACACACACACACACACACACAGAGACTAGGGTCAATTTGTTAGCAGCCAATTAGCCTACTAGTATGTTTTTGGAGTGTGGGAGGAAACCGGAGCACCCGGAGGAAACCCACGCAAACACGGGGAGAGCATACACACTCCACACAGATAAGGCCATGGACAGGAATTGAACTCATGACCCCAGTGCTGTAAAGCAGAAGTGCTAACCACTTAGCCACCGCGATAATGTCTCACTTTGGGACTAATCTAATTCAATGGTGGGCAGCAAACGGCCCTCCAAGCCCTTAACTGCGGGTCCAGGCTGCTTACGGTTTTAGTGTCAGATTTGTATGTTATAACTTGTAACATTTGTATAAAATTCCAGATGATATGTTATTACAGACAGGTGTCTCTTCCTTTCATTAAACGTATTGTTGTTTTAACTTATTATTAGAGATGCTCACTGACCCCTGTGAATTGGTTTTGGTTTTGGATCTGGATTAGTTTTGTGTTTTTGTTTTGGTTTTGTTCTTGGCAAAACCGCCCTCGTGTTTTGGTTTTGGTTTTGTATTTTTTAGAAAATATCCTAAAATATGCTAAAATCACATGATTTTTTTGTTCCTACATTATTATTAACCTCAATAACACTAATTTCAAGTCATTTGCAGTCAATTTTGACCACCTCACAGGTCACAATATTATTTTCATACACTTTCAAACAAATACTGCAGCGACCTGGCTGGATGGTAAGCGACAGAGCAATGACACAAACATACGGCAGTTCCTAGCACATCTAGGACACATTGGCACACAGCAGTGGCGGAAAAGAAAAATGGGGGTCCGCCCTCCGTCCCACCCCTCCCTATGTTGATCTTAAAAAGGAAACCAAATCTCGCGAGATCCAAGATCCAACGACGTCACAATGACGTTTTGCCTCGTTTTCAATTCCGAGGGCGCGCAACAGTACTGAGCTGGCTCGGTACTCGGATCCCCTAAGTTCGGGTGTGTTCGGTTCTCAAGGAACTGAGCCTAAGCATCTCTACTTATTATTGAGATTAATGGCAATTTTGAAAGTTAGAGGCTCCCGATGTATATCAGGTTGCCTACCCCTAATCTAACACCTTTAAAATGGTGCTATTTTCCTATAGAAAATGTGCCATAGCCTATAATTATGCCAGGTTACAACAAATTATTCCGTTACTCAGTTATACAAATTTGCCCGATTTGAAGTAGGAATTTTTTTATACAAATGTTTCAACATTTGAACTCATGAAAACTGTCTCAGTCCCTACGATACCATCAAACCTCAACAGTTGCCTTTTCTCTGCGAAGTGGAAGACTTGTAAAGCAACATGAAGTCCATTTAACAGAGCTTTATATTTTTAGAGCTACGGTCCCAAATACGGCATTTATTTTTCAGCCGTGTGATTAGCAGACAACAGTCCTTTAAATTGTGAGTCTAAGGGGGATTTTAGCCTCTCTGTGTCATCCAGAAATGTCAGACTCAAGCTGGTAAAAATAATCTTAAGAGGTAAAAGTGACTGCAAGTCAATAGCTCACCAGCTGCTACAGCGGAGATGTTTTTCCTGCTTTATACCGGCTCACCTTACACGACTTCTTTTATCATTCCGAAATTGAAATCAAACATGTTTAGATGACCTTTGTTTTTTCATTGCTCTATTGTTTGCTTGTTTTTAAATACCAATTTAACACACACACACACAATGGAATAATTTAATTTACATTTTATATGAGCATGCAACAAAAGAAATCCTTATCTAGAAAACCTCATATCCTAAGCATTGTGGACCTGATTCATTGATGCTGTTATGTGACATATTTTGCGTAAAATTGCCCAGAAACAAACCATGCACCAGAGAAACCAGCAACATCCGAATCATCTTTGAGCGCAAAGGACCCTACTACAGACTACGATTCCAAGGTGCCGAACAGAAGGGGCAATGAGCGTATGCACGTAAGTAATGTACAGTAAGGACGTGCCAAGCTGGAGTGTACGCAACAGTGTCATATTCCAGCTTTGGGCATCTCTAAGGTGCGTGTTTTTCACTGACCCCCTATTTTTGGTTTTGGATATGGATTAACTTTGTGTTTTGGTTTTGGCAAAACCGCCCACGCATGCTTTGGTTTTGGATCCCTATTTTTTTCTTAAATCCCTATTATTATTTTTTTTTGCTAAAATCACATAATTTGGCTCTTTTTTTTGTTCCTACATTATTATTAACCTCAATAACATTAATTTCCAGTCATTTCCTGTAAATTTTTGTCAAGTGACAAGAACACTGCTACCCCTCCTGTTTCTGTATGAGCAATGGCACTGGAGAGTGACAAGAACACTGCTACCCCTCCTGTTTCTGTGTGAGCAATGGCACTGAGCAATGTCACTGGAGCTTGTAGAGTGACGAGAACACTGCTACCCCTGTTTCTATGTGAGCAATGGTACTGAGCAATGTCACTAGAGCCTGGAGAGTGACGAGAACACTGCTATCCCTGTTTCTGTGTGAGCAATGTCACTGAGCTATGTCACTGGAGACTGGAGAGTGATGAGAACACTGCTACCCCTGTTTCTGTGTGAGTAATGGCACTGAGCTATGTCACTGGAGACTGGAGAGTGATGAGAACACTGCTACCCCTGTTTCTGTGTGAGCAATGTCACTGAGCTATGTCACTGGAGACTGGAGAGTGATGAGAACACTGCTACCCCTGTTTCTGTGTGAGTAATGGCGCTGGATCTCTTGGGGAGGGAGGTATCCAAAACCCACGAGATCCCACAACGCAACAAAGAGGTTTTGCCTTGATTCAGATCCGAGGACGCGCGATAGTGCCTAGCTGGCTCACGAGCCTACTCGGATCCCCTAAGCTCGGGTGGGTTCGGTTTTAAGAAAACCGAGCCCGAGCATGTCTAGTTTTTCAGTCGTATCACTTGCACCAGCTACAGGTCTGGTGTAAGTGCTGATTACTAGTGATGACGGGGGTGTTTACAGCTAGAATACGTGTTTGCAATCAGGAGCAGCTGTAAACTGTATTTTATCTACAGTAGATATTAAAAACATCCTAATAAATGTATTTTATCAAAGGGGGGATGAAAAACAAAACAACTTTTTAAAATGTTTTAATGTTTTGTCATTAATGACTATATTATTTACAGGTGACAATAGTTGAAAATATTTTTTTTTTCTGTGCGCTCTTTTGTGACTTTATATTCCACATATGTATAGAACGTATCCTGCAGTGTATTGTCTGTTAGAGCAGAGCGGACCTAGACCCGTATTCATCAACAGAAATATATGCACAATGCATTTTGGACAGTTGTGAAGGGATCATTAGAAAATAGGCCGTAAATGTTAAATCTGATGATAATTACAATATTGAGTTCCTTTATTTGAAAAACACGAATTCAATTTGTGCTATGGTTCTACATGCACAAGAATTGTAGTGAAACCTTGTTGACGGTTTCTGAATAACCATAGGTATATTGTAACAATCCACAAAGGATCGTTTGTGCTTCATACGGATCCTTTAAAGGCAAAATGTCAGTGCTGGTGACAATAGGTCTCATCCGTTCTGAGCTTCATTCATTTGATGTAATGTTTTTCAGAGAAATAATATTGAACAGGACTGAAGAGACAGCAAACATTAGATTTCCAGTTACATTTATGATCTGTGATGATATCTATGTGATGGGACAAGTACCTGTATGGCATACCACTCTATGTGCCCAATGTAACCCCTGTGTGTATATATACAGTAAGGTCCGTAGATAGTTGGACAGTGACACAATTTTCATAATTTTTGCTCCGTACGTCTCCACAATGGTTTTGAAATGATACAATATAGATGCAAATAAAGTGCAGATTTTCAGCATTAGTCAAGGGGTTGAACAAAAATATTGTATGAAACCATTTTTCTACACAGTCCCTTTTTTTTCAGGGGCTCAGATGTAATTGGACAAAGTAGCATAATCATAAATAAAATGTTTGTACTACTTAGTTGCGAATCCTATGCAGGCAATGTCTGGCTGAGATGTTGAATCTATGGATATCACCAAGCGCTGGGTTTCCTCCGTTGTTATGCTCCGCAGGCCTTTACTGCAGCTGTCTTCAGTTGTTGTTTGTTCCTGGCTCTTTCTTCCTTTAGTTTTGTCTTCAGCAATGGAATAGATGCTGTATATAGAAAACAAACATTATACAGCAAGATGAGGACAAACCTGGTCACTTGTGACATCTGCCAACAAGAGGACACTATGACAAGTGAGGCAATAAGCCAAACGCCCTTAAGCGCAGGTCTTAGGGCAAACGTCAGGTACTCACCCACTCAGGGGTTAAGTCCACTGTAGGTCGCAGCCATTTGGAATCTTGTGGGAGTGTTCTCAGCTCTGGTATAAAGGCTCCTCCCATGGGTCGCTGGGTCTCTATCACCACAGGAAATCCCTCTCTCCCTCCCGTCATATGTCCCTCCCGTGGGTTTTATCGTTTACATGTCTTCTCCCTCCGCACAGAGCAGGCACGGTTCGGCAGGAAGGCATCTGTGAGTCAGCGACTAATTCATACGGTGCTACCGCTGATTGGCCGCAGGTCACCGCCCTCTTCTAAGTAACTTTGGCTCTTTATCCCTCTGTCAGGGGGACCCCTTGACCTGCTTTGTGAGGGCACGTCATTGTGAGTACAGAGGAGGTGTGGTCACGCTGACGCCATACTAAGCACCGGCCAATCATAAAGTATTATATCCTGGGTCCAGTGGTTAGTGCCGGATGGCCATACACTGTCTGGTTACCGCTATTAGTTATAGCTGATTTGCAATTTGCCTCCACCGCCACCATGTGTGGTTTTTAATAAACCGTGACCTATTAATTGGCAACAAATTTCGGTCAAATGTCAGTGTCGTTATTTTATTATAAGTTTAGTTTATGACTTGATGTGTGAGTGGGGGTTTGGTGCAGTGAAAGTGAAGCCTCTACAATCTGCAGTTTATTATGAAAAGAACGGAGAGATACATTTCTCTGTGTTGTTACATAGTCTGTAATTGTCTCTGCAGATTGCACAGTTCTTACAGAAGATGATACTACAGTAAGCCCGAAAGAAACATTGAATACTGATGTAACTTTATTATTAAGTTGCGAATGCTGCCATTGTAGCTGTTACAGATGGTGTGAATACCGTGTTTACTGTCATGTACAATCAGCCAGTTTGTGCCGCTGATTATAAGTGATTGCTGCTGCGGGAGAGGGGCCGGGGCCATCTCAGGAAATTAAGTGACATGTTTTTGTCAACGTTGCAAATTGCTAGGTGACAACTTTCTATCATTTGTGTCCTTAATAACCTCATTACAGCTTGCGTTTATAAAAGATGTTCTTCTGTAAATGCTGTCAGCTTTATGTGAATTGTTCAGGACCAAGAGCATTGTCATCGCAATAAAGTGCAGCATGGTTAACAGGTAGTGCAAGAAAAATATATTGTAAAACATTTAAGTCTATCAAAGAATGAAAATTGTAACATTAAAATAACATTCCATTTAGTAACTAACAGTCGGGTTTGGAGAAGGAATAGATTAGTGGTTCAAAGCACCGACTACCTAAGAATGGGAGATTAATTCGGGGCTCACATAGATAAAAATGATCAGTCTGCTGCACGAAAATCTGATTGATGACCCCCAATATAGAATTATTATTTCTTTATTTGTATAGCACCACAATATTATGCAGTATGTTCTATAGACTATTGAATTATTTCCATCAGTCCCAAGGGGCTGGCTTGCAATTTTTAGCCCGGGGAGAGGGGAGGGAGTTTAGAAGCCTATCATGAATATTTTAAAGGAAAAATAGTGCTGGTACCCCAGTGACCTAGCTCAAGGCTGCTCACTATTGGACTGGCTCAGCCTGACCCCTATAATCATGTGATCATTGGGCAAACGCATTTTCCAGCCACTCATCCAGTTGGCCAAACTCACAGCACGTATGTCCCCAAAACAAAGCCGACAGTAATCCAATTGAAACCAATTGGGTCATTATCGGGCATGCTTGTAAAATCGGTGGAAGATGATTGCTGCCAACCTTGGTGTGCATGGTCGATCAGATTGAGCGTCAGGAATGGCCCGTGTATGGATGTGTACCAGAAATGGAAAGAGGGATATGTAGAACTCACATGATAACCCTGATTGGTGAAATGTACGTCGGGCCGTGCGTCGTTAGTGGAGTCATGGACCCGAAAGATCAAAGAGACGGCTGCAGGCGAGTAGCCGCATCTTACGTAACAAACTTTAAAACAGAATGAAGCTATAGTACTATCAGTCAGTTATGCTTAGAGCAGCGTTTTTTTCTCTTCCTGGCCCCTGAGATGAAGAGGGGTCAGAGTGAGGATGCACAGAGGGGTCGATTGTCAGCTCATTTGGTTGGTCGTACTGTTTAATATTTTCCAACCATCACCGACCGATCATGTAGTGTATATAAGTTTCCAATCGATCCACAAGCAACTGTTGATAGTTCTTCGAGCTGCGACTCCTTTGGTGGCGTGTGTGTATGTAGAGATGAGCGGGCTCGGATATCTGAAGTCCGAGTCCACCCGAACGTTGCCGATCCGAGCCGGATCCAAGACAGATCCGGGTATTCCCGCCAATTGCAAAACTGAAACCGAGGCTCTGAGTCATAATCCCGCTGTCGGATCTTGCGATACTCGTATTCTATAAATTCCCCGCTAGTCGCCGCTATCTTCACTCGGGCATTGATCAGGGTAGATGGAGGTTGTGTTAGGTGGTCCTCTGTCCTGCTATATCTCGTGCTGTGCTGTGCTGTGCTCAGTCCAGTGGTGCTGTGTCCTGTGCTCTGTCCTTCTGAGCTCAGTGGTGCTGCTGTGTCCTGTTCAGTCCAGTGGTGCTGTGTCCTGTGCTCTGTCCTTCTGAGCTCAGTGGTGCTGCTGTGTCCTGTTCAGTCCAGTGGTGCTGTGTCCTGTGCTCTGTCCTTCTAAGGGCATAGTTATTTCCCCATTATTCCCAAGTTATAAAAAATTTAAAAAAAAATAATTATAAAAAAAAAGAAATTAAAAAAAAATATCCAAAAACAATCCTGCAGTATAAGTCCATTGGTACTGCTATATTACAAAGTTCACTGATTCAGCAGTATAAGTCCAGTTGGACTAAAAACAATATTGTGAGGTGTGAGGTGTTCAGAATAGACTGGGAATTAGTGGAAATGATTGTTATTGAATGTTATTGAGGTTAATAATAGAGTAGGAGTGAAAATAAACCCAAAAACTTGATTTTAACACTTTTTATGTTTTTTTCAAAATAAATCCGAATCCAAAACCTTAAATCTGAACCAAAACCTTTCGTCAGGTGTTTTGCGAAACAAATCCGAACCCAAAACCTCAAGCAAATCCGAATCCAAAACACAAAACACGAGACACCAAAAGTGGCCGGTGCACATCCCTATGTGTATGTTAATTTCTGAGGCCTGTACCAGTCCCACATGGTGCGGTGTCTGCACTTCACTCATTTTTAGGCGCTTCTAGCGGTAAAGTGATAGCAGGTGTCTACTATTGCATTAATGCGTACATTATATGTCTGCCTGTTTAATTAGAAACCACTGTGTAGTGTTATAAAAAAAACAATGTTTCAGTTATATGTGTATTGCTTATGTCTGCCTCTTTAATCATAGCTATGTGTCACTTTATTGTACACTCAATACACATTAATAAAAAATGCAAAATATGTGTATTACATTTGTCTGCCAGCAAAATTATATACATTTATGTATATAATACATTTTTGTGTTTCCTATAGATGTATATTTTATATGTCTGGTTGCATATTAGTATACATGTGTAAATGGTAGTGCATCTTGCACCTATGTTCTGTAACCCTGTACATGTACATTCAACATGTTTTTTAATCGAACCTTTATTTACTTATTAATGCATATATTTGTATACACAGAATAAACCACACATTGTCGAAAGTGCAACAGATTTATTGTTAAATTCTGTTGAAAAAATATTTAAATTTACTTAAATTTCTTGGGGATATCATTACATGGACCTCATAAGTCGTTTCAGTGGGTACAAAATTCTAATCTTTGCTCACGACAATATGGCTGTGAAAAGTCGCTACCATGATGGTCGGTCTTTTGTTAATCATCTAAAACGTGACTAGTGTGCCCATAGGCAAACCGAGGGGGGTTTCCTAGTGTTTGGAAACCCCCCTCCAAGCCTGGGGCACTGTATAATTGAGGTGGTTTGACCCTGCACCCGCTTCACATGGCTCTGCTTCAAAAGGGAGAGCTGGGTGCAGTAGTAGTGCAGTAGTGCATGCAGCATTGCCCATGTATATTATGGGGATAGGGAGAGTAGGAGAGCAGCCAAGCACTGTCTAAAATTATAGCCCCACCCCCATGCATGCTGGTCATGCCCACTGGTGGCGTGGTGTGGAAACCCCCCTCTACAAATCCTGCGTTTGCCCCTGGTACACATTACTCGTCCGAGCGATCGGACCTTCGGTCAAAAGGTAACGTCGTTGTAGATAACACGTCAGTCAGAAAATTCTTCAGTGTGTACCCAGCCTAAGTCTGTTTTCTTTGTTAAGCGTAAGATTTTTGTTTAGGAAAGTTCTTGGATGAGGTTCGTAGCAGATGAATTCTACAATCTTGGGCCCTATCTGCTGTAATGTAACAATGGATGTAAAGTGTCTCTTGCCGCCACTTTAAAATACTTCTACATTACTCATGTAGTAAGATCACTGCTGGTGGAGTAGCTGCTAATGAGAGTCCATCCATTTGTTCCTGATTCAGTTTGCTCTCCAATAACTGTGGTCAAACTCCAAGGCATTTTCTTTTGTCTTTAAAAGATGATGATTTTTATCCCCCCTTTTTAAAATCATTATCATCAGTGACTCCACTTAAAGAGTGTTGTAGTTTAGTCCAGACTATTTCAGATAACGCTAAGCATTTTTTTAATAAGCTACACTGTTATAAATATGTGATTTATTTAAATACGTGATTTATCCGATGAGCAGGCTCTCACTTCTGGCTTCCGACTGAGAACAGTGGCAGGTGGGCAAGTTTGACTGGTGCGGTTTACCTGTCAAACCATAACGCAGCTGAACTAAGGCGATCTCAGGGAGGACAGAAATCTCCCGTTGAGCTGAGGGCTTTCTCTTTTGCCTTAAAGCAGTCATGTTTTTTGCACCCCCTTTGTAAAATCATTTTAACTTAAACGAGTATCTTACTTTAGTTCAGCTTACTATAGATAATGCTAAGCATTTAATAAGGTCAACGTTTTGGGTAGCACGGTGGCTAAGTGGTTAGCACTTCTGCCTCACAGCGCTGGGGTCATGAGTTCAATTCCAGATCAAGGCCTTATCTGTGAGGAGTTTGTATTTTCTACCCGTGTTTGCGTGGGTTTCCTCCGGGTGCTTCGGTTTCATCCCACACTCCAAAAAAACATACTGGTAGGTTAATTTTCTGCTAACAAATTGACCCTAGTCTGTGTGTCTTTCTGTCTGTGTGTGTTAGAGAATTTAGACTGTAAGCTCCAATGGGGCAAGGACTGATGTGAGTTCTCTGTACAGCGCTGCGGAATTAGTGGCGCTATATAACTAAATGGTGATGATGATGAATAAGAACTATGTCTTGGGTGGAAAGAATGTTTGTGTGAGTGCATTTCATCCTGAGGGTTTCTCAAAGTTCATTGTGCTAATTTGAAAGAACGGTCAAAAGTAAACTTGACAGTAATTGGTAACTATTTCACGTTAATCACAAATTTATTTAATAAATTCACATCGTCCTTGCCAAACAGAAACAAATTGTCACTGAATCTATACAGACACAAAATTGTATCACCATAAACGGGAAAAAAAAGCACCTTCGTTTAAATTTAATCATGCATATTAGCATATGACGAAGAGGCGTTAGAACTCATTATCACTCCTGAGAGCTGCTAATAGTATGAATTGTTAAACCGAAAAAGGTCATTTTAAGTAAAACGATGATAAATGTAATGAGTCTTCTGTTCTGTTGTAGTTATCAAAGCATTTTAGCGACTTTCAAGCCATCAATCAAAGGGATAATGATGTACAGTGATTGTACACTCATGGTGGGCAATTCTGTATTATCTATGATAGACCCCAAAGCACTGGTTTGAAAATTTGCACATGATGTACGTGGGAGTAACTATTAACCATTGGATTCATGTAGAAATGTAAAAAAAATGTGAAGTGGGCTGTAAAAATGAACGTCTCTTGTTCATAGGTCTCCCCGGAAGGTCCTGTGCACTTTGTGGATTTTCAAAAGCGCAAATAAAAGACAAGCAGGATGCATGCATAGGCAAACCAAGGGGGGTCCTAGTGCCTGGAAAGCCCCCTCCAAGCCTGGGGCACTGTATAATTGAGGTGGCTGGACCCTGCCCCCGTTTCATACAGCTCTGCTCGAAAAGAGAGAGCTGCGTGCACCTAACAGTAATGCACACAGCATTGCCCATGTATATTATGGTGATAGGAAGAGTTGGAGAGCAGCGAAGCACTGTCTAATATTATAGCCACACCTCCATGCATGCTGGTCACGCCCACTGGTGGCGTGGTGAGGAAACCTCCCTCTGCAAATCCTGCGTTTGCCCCTGGCATGGTAGACAAAACCTCAAAGATGGATTCCAAAACCTTTTACAAAGCAAATTGTAAAGCTCTGTCAATGCGCTTGTAGCAACTACCTATCACTTTGCGGAAAAATACCTGACACTTAATTTTTATAATCCACAAAAACATTCGCTCCCCCCTTATCAGCCAAACGATTTGCAATAACCGGGGTATTGGCAAGAGATCTATACAGTGCTAACCCTTGCAAGTAGGATGATGAAACATATTCAGGGATCTTAATATCAACCAACCGACAACATGATATAATAGTCTCATTAGTTTTAATGGATTTGCGCTTCCTTTTTTTTTTTTTATTTAAAAGATGATATGTCGTTATGGTGATTGGATTGGAAATGTTTTTTTAATTTTAGAGTTCTATAAAATCTACAGCCAGCAATCACAAAATTAAAGGGCTTGCAGTGATGGGGACAGATAAATAAGGTACTCGCAGACAGAACTTGTGTCTCATCGTGACTTAAATTATGTCATCTTAAATAACAAAATATTTTCTTGCTAGGAGTTTTTTTCTATGTTCCCACATTACCGTAGATTGGATTATTGGTTTCTATGGTGTTTATACTATGGTTTCCTACCTTACCTAAGATTTGTACGGTCCTTGTGTGCTGTCATTGGGTTAAGTTGAGGTCAGCTCACTTTGGATTAATTGTTGGTGAAGAAATTATCTGTAAATATATTGATTGTCTTTACTCTCAGCTTTTGCATACTTGGTTTGATTTTTCCTGGGATTATTACAGGAACTATCCTTAAACCCCATTAGACACTTGTACAACATGTTTCCTCTATAGTCCTGCTTTCGTTTGTCAAATTTCCCTTTCTCAAATTTGTGCATTTGATTTGTATATTCGTCAAGTTGTTTTGGAAAGTGATCAAGCCGGTCATTGTCCTTATCAAGCATAAATGCCCTTTTAGGCTTATTCTTAAAGGCCTGGAAGTCAGACTAAACTACAGTGAGCACCCAAGAAACTTGTTTGATCACCAATTGTGTTGTCATAGAAACTCTTATTCCACATGTGGTACGAGTGACAGACACATTCAAGATTACATTGATCGTGGGAATCTTCTTGGAGTCTAACTCTAAAAAAGTCTGATAGATAAGTACAATGTACTCTACCTCCCTATATATTATTAGATTGAATATGTAATATAATGTAATGCAATGAGCACAGAAGAGACGGTTGTATTGTGCTGCGTGGGAGTTTATGTAGGAAGCCATTAGGGAGAGCAACTATTCAAAACCAATAAACTGTAATAATTCTTTTGTGTTGCATTCAACCCATCATCATTTTCTTCTTCTACAGATCCGACATTATATTACTGTTTCCAATAAATACTGAATGTGGTATATACCTGGGAAAGTTACTTTATAGAAGATGAGGTGAGGGTGAGCTGAGGGCTTACACCTGGTGTTAAACACGCACCCCTGAGATAAATACAGTGTTAGGATGTAGATTTGGTCACCAAATGGGTATAAATTACTCTTACAAAAAGCGCATGCAAAAATAGCATATTTCCGCCCATATGCAGAGAGCACACGTCTCTACCCGGGTCTATACCTCCGCAATCAGCAGTATATCGCCTAGTTTATGATAAGTAACCACATGTAAGTATTTGCTCCTGTCTCCTCAGAGGTGTATATGCATCATTCTGCAGGTCTGCATGAGACGCATTTGAGAAGGCGAAGGAGCTCTAGCTGGGAATTATGCGGCCCTCTGAGAATTATGGGGCCCTCTGACCTAGACTTTCATGACAGGATCCCTGAAAGCTGCAAGCAGGACACGTCTGCAGGTCTTTGCACTGTTTTGTGCCCCCCTAAAGCCGGATGACACCTGGGCTGGACCGCTGCCACCTCCGACATAAGAACTGGGATAAATTTGCCCAAGCAAGACAGTGCTTCCATAGTCCACAGTCCCTGGGGTTATATTGTAATGTACTGTTTAATTAAATAAAGTTATAGTTAATTTTGGCAACCCACCTAAGGGTAGTATTCCTTTTGGGAGGACAAAGGGATGGTCTATAGGTTTAGTTATTGTTCCTGTCCTGGGATGGATAGGGTGGGAATAGCTCTAATGTTGGGTATTGAGACAAGAAGAGAGAAAACAACTTGGATGTATGCACTTAATTTCCTATAGAAGTGCATTTCACACTCAAATCTTTTAACATCAGTTAAACAGAAGCCTCATATCACTACTCTGTGCTGTTAGGAACACTGCTCCTTCCACTATATAACTCTCAGGCTGTGGCTTCCTGCTGCCTCCACTCCCCTCCTTACATCATGTCACTGCCCCTGTCACATGCAGCCCTGTCCTCACTAACACATCACTCATCTCCTGATATACTCTGTGCTGCTGGGGGACCCTGCTCCTTCCACTATATAACTCTCAGTATGTGGCTTCCTGCTGCCTCCATTCCCCTCCTCACATCTTGTCACTGCCCCGTCACATGCAGCCCTGTCCTCACTAACACATCACTCATCTCCTGATATACTCTGTGCTGCTGGGGGACCCTGCTCCTTCCACTATATAACTTTCAGTCTGTGGCTTCCTGCTGCCTCCATAACCCTTCTCACATCATGTCACTGCCCCTGTCACATGCAGCCCTGTCCTCACTAACACATCACTCATCTCCTGATATACTCTGTGCTGCTGGGGGACCCTGCTCCTTCCACTATATAACTCTCAGTCTGTGGCTTCCTGCTGCCTCCATTCCCCTCCTCACATCATGCCACTGCCCCTGTCACATGCAGCCCTGTCCTCACTAACATGATCACACAAGTGGAGAGGTCGCTGCCTCCCGCAAGATCAACACATGTAACTCCTGAAATACTCTGTGTTGCTGTAGACATGATGATAATATTATTGAGTACAGGTTGTTCTGTTTATATTCACTTCACAATTGTTGACACACAGACAAGCAGAGATAAAGATTAAATACAATCAAGTGCTTAGACCCTAGTCAAATGCATCTTAAAGAACTCTGTGAAGTGTCCCCCATCCCCCCAACCGTTAGATTGAAGGTCACTGTTATTACTTTCTGAAAACTGAATTATCACTTGGATTAATGACACTGATTCTCCTTTCTAGTGACAGTGCTCTGGAGAGGAGAATATCTATTAATAAAATGTCAAAATACTTAAGTTAATCACATCAATGTGTTTTTACGGCAGCTGATATATCTCAGTTAAAAACACCCGACCTCGTGCCCGCAGTGTATCTAACGTTGGACATTTCAGAATATTGATTCCTATATGAGAAATTGCTTTGTGTTAAAAAAATATTCCTTTGAAAGACAACTAAGTCATCAAAATGTAAATGTACGGATAAAACAATGAAGGGGAACGGTTATGGTATGTTATCCAGAACCCCATCATCCATAAAATAGGCACATTGTTGGTGCTGTTTGGTGAATTTGTCATACACAGACCTGATCCCCGCATGGTTCCTCCCTACAGTTACTATGAGGAGCTCTGCTAAACAATTGATAGAGAAAACAAATTCCAGAGACAGTGCCAAGACAGGGTAGATTTTAAATCATATCAGTTAACTGAACCTGTATTGCACAAAACAAGTAGCAATACATATAAAGACAGTGATACAGACAAAAGATGCAAGACTAGAGATGCTCACTGACCCCCGTGAACTGGTTTTGGTTTTGTATCTGGATTAACTTTGTGTTTTGGTCTTGGTTTTGGATCCTGATTTTTTTCTAAAATTCCTATTTATTTTTTTGCTAAAATCACATATTTTTCCTTCCCCCCCCCCCCCCTACATTATTATTAACCTCAATAACAACACTAATTTCAAGTCATTTGCAGTCAATTTTGACCACCTCACAGGTCACAATATTATTTTCATAGACTTTCAAAATACTGCAGCGACCTGGCTGGATGGTAAGCGACAGAGCAATGACTCAAACACACGGCAGTTCCTAGCACATCTAGGAAACATTGGCACACAGCAGTGGCAGAAAAGAAAAGTGGTGCAATTAGCAATGGAGCTCTCCTCTTTGTATGTTACCTATATAACACCTTACAATGTGACTGCAGATTTAGAAGACTAAGCCTGCCAGACCTATTATTTCTATTATTTCTATTTCAACAATGACATTTAGCAATGGAGCTCTCCTGAATGTCACTGGAGACTTTGAGGAACACTGCTACCCCTCCTCTTTCTATTCTACCTATGACGATGCCCAACTGCACTAGAGACTGCCAAGAACTGTTCTACCCCTTCTGTGTCCCTCTGTGAAATGGCGCTGGATCGCCGTGGAGGGCGGTACTTATAATATAATTCAGAGGGCGCGCAAAAGTACCGAGCCGGCTCGGGTTGGTACTCGGATCTGCTAAGTTCGGGTGTGTTCGGTTCTCGGGGAACCGAGCCTGAGCATCTCTAGTCATGACAGATGAAGAGCACAGATCTGAATGTAAATCGTGTCAAACGTGTAGAGTGTGTACACAGGAATCTGCTGCTGATCGGGACGTTCAGTCTTAGAGACATAACATCGGGAGAAATGTTCTGTAGTGTGTACCGAGACTTAGACCTGCAATAGACAGGAACAATAAAAACACATTTGCTTTGTGAAACACCGTGGGTAGTATATACATACCCATGGGGTAACAAGTCATTAAGATTTATCCCCATTACAACAATCACATGAAGTGACACACACAGACTGTTTAATAGGACGCAGGTTTATCACGGTCCAGGTAAACAGGGCAGACAAATGTCTTTCTCTGTCAGTCATTAGTCACCTTGACCAGGATCCTAGTTGTACTATGATCAGTTTTTAAGCCAGATTTAATTGGATTGATTTATCAGGTATAAAGGATTTCAGCATGGCATTTGTGATTTTTTCCCAGAAGTTTTTATAGTATAGATTACAGGTGTCTCCAGATTTAAACAAAGGGATAACATGTACGGTCTTCCATACTTTTGGGAAAAGTTCCTTGAGAAAGAGACAAGTTGAATAGATGCACTATGGCACAGAACATAATAGGTGATCTGCAGGAAGTAGGGACCGAAGGGATCAGTGATTACTGTCCAACTGGAGGAGATCTTCAACTTATTTTAATAAAACAGTAAAGAATGAAAAGACTGCTCCAGGGGAAGTGAATGTCACATAAAAGTCTATCACTGTGGTAGAAAAGTGGTCTTTAAAGATTTATAATATCGCTTTATTGTTGTTGATAGTTACACTGACAGAGATAACAATACACAACAATGATGACTATCAGCGGCACAATCTAACTGCTTCTGGCTACTTGCGGATTAAACCCTCCATCTGACAGTCCTTAAATCATTAGTGCTGCAGTTATATCATATTATGTAGCTGCTGTGTTGTAACATTGCTTCATTAATTAAAAGTCACTATTTGGACTTTTGTAGAAAGAATATTCCCATTTGATTTGTGAAGGATAAATAACAGATGTGGAGATGTGTGTATTTCATTATATTTTACATGGAAAATTAATTTCAATAGATTATTATATTGCATACAAATAGGGTAATACGACTTTAGCATTCACTATTAACACTAGGAATCGATGGATGAGCACCTACCAGTCGGTGCGAGTGAGCAAAGAGGCGCTGAGTCTAACGCGCCAGGGACCCTCGCAAGGAGGTTTGGTCTTCGCTACGTGAATAGTGCAGGTCGTGGCCCTCAATGCCAGTCACTGGCAAGGCAGCTGGAGCCTGAGCAAAGAGTAGTCAAGATGGCCAAGGTCAGAACTGGGAGATCCAAACAGAACCAGAATTAGATACCAAAGAACGGTCAAGAATAGGAGGATTCAGAGCCGGAATATCAGGAGTGAATCTATAAAGGATGACAAGGAACAAGCATGGTGGAGCAGGAACCAAACTAGGTTTGACCCAATATTCTGGAGGTGGACCAATGCCAGAACCTGTCTTATATAATCAGTCCAATACCCTCAGGCGGTCAGTGACATCATCAGACAACTGACTGCCATCAGTAAACCTAAATATCACATCCCGTCCCTAACAATAGGCGCGCATGTGCAGACCGGTAGCAGAAGACCCCGAAAGCAGGGCTGGATATAACGCGAGGCAATCTAGGCAACTGCCTATGGCCCTGCGGTGCTCAAGGGGCCTGTCTGCCTGCCATCCTTCGCTGCTTGTCGGCCTGTATAATAAAACATTTGCAGCCGTGGTGGGGGGGGGAAATCACCTGCGGCGACTCCCGGCAGCCTCCTCTCTGCTCAGTTCCACTGAATGTCTGGCGTGACGACATTACGCCAGACGACATATTCAGTGAGCGCACTGAGGAGCAGAGAAGAGCCGCGCGCAAAGGAGAAGAACAGAAGACAGAACAGAAGAGGAGAAAAACAGAAGAAATATGAGAAGAAAGCAATAGAAAGGTAGGTAAAGAAGGCACTATAGACAGTGCAGTGTGAGGGGAGATATCAAATGGGAGCAACATTACACTAGTAAGTGGTCCCAGCCTGGTGCAGACTCCCGCATTTCAGTATACATAGGGTGTTTCATTGCAGTTTGCTGCAATTCAGTTACATTTACTCATTTTACTTGTAAAGACGCAACATTTATTCCTAACAGACATAACAGCAGGACTGATTATTAATTCAGTATTATTATATCTTGGTGAATGTGAGAGTTTGGGTGGTGATAAGAACATGCATTAATTAACACTTTCCACACTCTAGCGTCTCGTTTTTTGTGTTTTACACTGGTGGGACTCATTTAACCTCTTATAGAGACACAACATCATTAATTTAAAAATACTCCTAAAATACCATAACCTGATTTTTATTTTTATTTATTAACCCTTAGAATGCCAAGCACACAGGTTTTATGTGAGTGAAATGCTGGGGGGGAATATATCAGTGATTAATTAACCCGCCGCAATTTCTTTTTAAAATGTTCCTCTTTGTATGTGAAATTTTGTGCCCTTCGCCGGTGGAATTTGGCCTTAAGTGTGGTCATGCCATCTCTATTGATGGTCTATAAATAAAAAAAACAAAATTACAAACACAGAGCTTTGTTCTGATTGGTTAGAGCGTGGGAACACCACGCTGATTGGCCATTTGCCTATAAACCGAATGTAGGGTCTCAATGAAGTTCATTGTATGAATGAACTTTATCGACACCATGAAGTTCATTCATAAACCAAGTGTAAGTTTCCTACAGTAAGGTGGGTGGAGACTCAAGTTAGCCACGCCCCTTAGAGATGCACCAGATTTTTACTAACACTATCTTTAAACAACACAACTTTTAGGAGGGGTAACTTCACGTCCTATTGACCTAGTGCAGGTTTCCCAGTTGATGATGATGACAGTCCCAGACTTACCTTTACTATAAGTTACCTGTATCTTAAAATACAGCCGTAAATACATAAGTGTGCAGATGCATTTGTGCATGTGCGCAAAAGTCATATTATTACGGTTAGCGCTGAGTCAGGCTCTGCCTTTATACATAGCGACATGTGAATATTGATCAGGTCATGAGTTTGCATGTTCTGATCAATGTTTACCTTGGTGGGTGTCATGCTCTAAAACACCCCATAGTTTGGACATGTCATAGTTTTACTAAAGCAGTTTATATAGAATTTCCTATGCTGAGCAGAAGACTCCGTCCTGCACTGAGGAGGCCAAATAAGGCTGAAACAGTCTGTCTGTGGATGTTTTGAAGGGAGAATTTCTATTTTCACCAAACAAATCATATATTCTTAAAATGAGCCAAAGATATTGAATGATTTAAAAATGTGCAGGATTGCCGCAGGGAAGGGCGGGAGATTTGCTACACATTATAACAAAACATTACCAGGTAATACAATGTCTAGTCTACGCCGCAGTCCCAGCCATTGCCGCTTCTCCTCCCTGTAGATTTTTCTGTAGAAACGTAAAAAAATAAATCTGCCATACAAATGATTTAGGATCCTAGAGCTTCACGTGGTCGCTGAGAGGATAAACACAAACCACAGGAAATAATCTCTCGCCCAGCAAATGGAGCAAGTAATGTCAGGGGGGACGTGAGAGGGGCCGCAGTTCTCCTCAGACCTCAGGGAGCGCTACCTGAGATTAATGCGACATGACAGGTAAAACGGCTCCGGTCTCCCCTGAGACCCATGAGACAAAAAAAAAAATCATTTTTGTAACATTCGACTCAACAACAAGTAAAATCATTTCAATTTGTGTTCTAAAAACTTAAAGTCCTTGAATTAAACATTGAAATGGCAATTTTACAGAATGTGTCCAAATTCCCTCTCAGTTCTATCATCATAGGAAGGAAACAATCTATGAACTACAATGTTACATTGTCATATCTCATTCAGTGAAGTTTATGACTGGTGGACGTTAAGTTACCCTCTCACTGAGCTGTGATACAGTGGATAGCAGCAAAAACATTAAAACATATATTAATAAAGTAAATTCTTACTAAAGAGCGCCCACAGGATGGGCTCGTACACAAAGGTGTTGGAAAACTAGTTAAAGCCTAGACAGTGGCAACGTGGTGGCTTAGTGGTTAGCACTTCTGCCTCAAAACACTGGGGTCATGAGTTCGATTCCTGACCATGGCCTTATCTGTGTGGAGTTTGTATGTTCTCCTCGTGTTTGTGTGGGTTTCCTCTGGGTGCTCCCTTTTCCTCCCACACTCCAAAAACATACTGGTAGGTTATTTGACTGCTACTAAATTGACCCTAGTCTGTCTGTCTGTGTGTCTGTTATGTTAGGGAATTTAGACTGTAAGCTCCAATGGGGCAGGGACTGATATGAGTGAGTTCTCTGTACAGCGCTGCGGAATTAGTGGCCCTATATAAATAGCTGATGATGACAAAGCCTTGCAGTTTAACGTTACTATAAGAAAGCACTAGAAACATATTCATTACTTTGTCACAATGCTTTCCTGCTGCCTAGTGTGGTATTTATTTCATTTGCATCACTATTTTATTACTGTAAAGGAGGAGATGTAATAGTTCACATCAGACCCTGCCCCATTGGAGCTTCCAGTTTAAATGAGTTTATTATTTTGCACATAAGTAAAATATTAGCTGTTTTTTCATGTAGCACACAAATACTTGATAACTTATTTGTACACTGAAATTTAAAGTTGATATTTGTGTGTTACATGAAAAACAGACAGTACTTAATTATGTGCAAAATAATAAACTAATTTGCACCCCTTGCAATGTAACATGGTTTTGTCCAGGAGAAAACATACTCAATTTTTTACTTAACTTTCCTTAATGAATCAGGCCCAGTATATGTAGATTGTTTCATTCAATCACAATAGTGTGTATAATATTTTTGTATATAAAGCAGGGATAGAGATTTCTGGCTGGGTATGGTTCAGGAGTATGTCATCTGTAAGTAAAGAGATTTAAAATTTTGGTTTCCCATGTCCCGTCCACGAATAAGCTCTGATAGTCTGGTCAGTGCTGTGAGGGGTTCCATTGCCTGGGCATAGACCAGAAGTGACAGGGGATCCTTGTCTAGCTGTATTAGATAAAAGGATGGCGTCTGATGGTGTGTCATTGACCATTACCTTAGCTATAGGAGAGGTATAGAGAACTGAGATCCCAGGGAGAAATTTGTCTGTAATTTCAAAGGCCGTCAATGTTTGGAACATAAACAGCCTTTCTAGGGATTAAATGATTGCGGGAATTTTCATTTTATTTATAATTTGGATGAGATCTATTGCTCTCTTTTTATTGCCCTTCTGTTGCCCAGGCACAAACCCCACAAGGTCATAGCAAATAATTTCTGTAAGAACTTTGTTTAAGCGATTAACCAAACGCTTAGCATAAAGTTTGATATTATTGTTGAGCAATCAGTTATGCCTATAACTTGCACAGTCGTCAGGATTGATGTTTCAAAGCTGCCCCCTCTAGGTGGTGATTAAACCGCTTCTTGTGCCTTCCAGTGCGACTGGGAAATATCATGTCTACCCGTTAAAAAATATTTTGGTTTGTGCATAATTTAAATATTGTATCTATCAAAACTGATGTCATATAATAAATTAATGATTGGCATTGATCCCTTTAAAACAAGCAATCTGTAAATTATAGTGTTGAGTACTAATCTTATAAGGAAAGATCCATTGTTCAGGGATGTTCAGGGATGTTCAGGGATGTTCAAGGATGCTCAGGGATGTTCAGGGATGCTCAGGGATGTTCAGGGATGTTCAGGGATGTTCAGGGATGCTCAGGGATGTTCAGGGATGTCCAGGGATGCTCAGGGATGTTCAGGGATGCTCAGGGATGCTCAGGGATGTTCAAAGATGTTCAGGGATGTTCAGGGATGTTCAGGGATGCTCAAGGATGTTCAGGGATGCTCAGGGATGTTCAGGGATGCTCAGGGATGTTCAGGGATGTTCAGGGATGCTCAGGGATGTTCAGGGATGTTCAGGGCTGCACTGAGAGGTAGATCCAGAGGAGTTCTCACTACATGAAACTTTAAACTATTTAATTTCCAAATTCCTCAGAAAGAACATTGTTCATAGTGAGCACCGATAGCCATAAGAGTCATGGATCCCTATTGTGATCACCTAAAGAAAAGCAGTTTGTTTTCTCTTAATTACAGTAGCACATATAATGCATCGGTAGCCGAGCACACTCGGTTCTTGGAGTGCTCTCTCACACGTGAGTGAGAAAGCACCACAGGGATTTCACACATTTGACGAACACAAGCGACCAGGCCCGGCGCTCCCATTAGGCAAGGTTAGGCACTTGCCTAGGGCGCCGGGCTCTGGAGGGCGCCTGGAGGGCGCCACAGAATTCTGAAATACTTTAAAACTGTGCGGCGACCGCTGACCATACCTGTCACGGCCGCCGCACAGCATTCAGATGGACGGGGAGGGGGGGAAGAGGCTATTTTGTCACCACCGCCGCCTCTCTGCTCCGTCTCCTCCCCTCCACTTACTAGTGTCAGTGAGTGGAGGGGAGGAGACAGAGCAGAGAGGCGGCGGTGGTGAGACAAGGTAAGGGGAGGAGGGAGGAGGGAGTTTTTTTCAGAAAACTATTAAGTGATGGAGTGAGCCATTGTGTGTTGAGTACTCGGTCTGATGTTGTAATTTCCTCTCCGAACTCGTCACTTCCTTGTCTTATATAAAGTATCCATATGATTTCCTAGGATTCTTATTGGTAACTCCTAACTTACTATAATTTGTCGTATTATATAAATAAATGGTGATGATGATGATGATCCTTACCCATATGTTCATTATGCAATCAGACCTATACCCCAGGAGTCCACGGACATGCCCCCAAATTTTCCGGGGGTTATCCCGGTACCTCCTCCCCTCCATCCTGGGTCCCTGACATCCAGTCCCCCCTTCCCCCCCCCACACACTTCTCATTGGATCATGCCAGCCTTCTGTTGCTAAGCAACTGTCCCCGGTGTGTCTCCTCTGGGTCCTAGTGCTGGGGCCACACATTCAGTCACTAGGAGGGGTGAATAATAATACCAGAGGGTCACAGAGCATTTTCTTTCCCACATAAAGATTGAATATTTCATATATTCAGATGGTGCTGAGAAACAGAAGTTGATGGTTCAATGGTTTAAAGTCCCGTGCACCCTATGTAGGAAGGATTGAAAGTAATGATTGATTGATTTCACAAAGACAATTGCAAAACCTAGGATATGAGTGTGCGCACATCTGCGACTGCGCAGAGCGGACAATTATGCGCGGTCAGATGCTTTGCAATGTAGACTCGTACAGAACTTTGGCAAATAATCTAAATTAAGGAAGACATTTGATAGAAACCTTCACATTGATTATAGAAGAATTATTTATTGAATACAATGAAAACTAACTAAGTGAGTGAAAATAATTAATGGGGATTCTGTATGATTTATTTTTTTTGCTGGATAAATAATATTTCCCACTAAATGAGTTGTGGGGATTTGCGGATAAGAAACTGGTTTAGTGTTTGTGTATTTCTATTCCGGGGGGGATACTGTGCTAATGTTTAGACAAAGCCATTTCCAGAAAGTAGAAAATAACATCATTTTTCCTTGCTCTGTAACACCGTTTGATTGTCCGTAGGGACTGGGGGGGGGGAACGTCTGTTTTACCAGCTCACCGAGGATGAGAGCCCCTCAGGAACCGCATTAGCGAGATAAGTGTGTTTTGGGTCATAAACTGGATTTTTAAGAAAATTAAGGAAGCATTAAGAATTCATTGCCCTTAATTAGAAAGTTGCCCGTAGACCATACTGATCTGGTCTGTTTATGTGAACTGTTTTATTGTTGTTGTTGTTGTTTTTCTTCTTTTAAACGTTATATAATTAGATTTCATATGTTACAATTGTGTATATGAAATTTAAGGCAGTGTTCACCTTCAGGGGGAGCCTTCCAGGGCCCCTTACCCCAGGGGTACAGGGTATAGGTCTCTACGCCATGCGGTAGATCAATCCTCACTACACCTTAGTAGAAATGGTTAAACTATTTCTGTAAGTTCAAAATTTTATTGAACCAGCCTGGGACGACAACCTTTGGTCAAACCAATCTCGAAAATATTTGAATTAGTTTTTGGTTCAACAACCAGAGTGGGTGTTTTATAACGGCGAAGCGGTTCGAGATTCTGTTCACAGTCGCAGCTCGCAGCTAAATGACGTACAAATAAACTATAAAACGTTACCTTTTCAGCCCGATCAAGCTTGAGTGACTACATCTTATAGTGTTTTATCATTCTTTTTAATTTTAACAGCAAACATTGCTCTGTGTTATGTTCAAAGTCTGAATTCACCCTTTGTGTTTAAAAACCTTGAAAACACTACACAATATAGCCATCTCATCAGCATCAGCATCAGCTATTTAAATAGCACCACTAATTCCACAGCGCTGTACAACATTAAACATGAGAACTGGCCTATCTTGGTCAAATATAGCTTGAATTTTTTTAGTCTATCTGAAGTTCGAAAATCTATAGAGAACCACTGTAAAACAATTTTGAGAATCTCTACTCTTTAATATTTAAGAATTTCAACTGTAGATTTGATACAACACTGTGGCACTGCCAAGGGAGGGGAAGGATGAAGGAGAAGAAGGATGAAGGAGAGAAGGATGAAGGAGAGAAGGATGAAGGAGAGAAGGATGAAGGAGAGAAGGAAGAATGAGGGAAGTATAAAGGAGAGGAAGGATGAATGAGGGAAGGATGAATGAGGGAAGGATGATGGAGAGGAGCGATGAAGGAGAGAAGGATGAAGGAGAGGAGCGATGAAGGAGAGAAGGATGAAGGAGAGGAGCGATGAAGGAGAGAAGGATGTAAGAGAGAAAGATGAAGGAGAGGAGCAATGAAGGAGAGAAGGATGAAGGAGAGAAGGATGTAAGAGAGAAGGATGAAGGAGAGGAGCGATGAAGGAGAGAAGGGTGAAGAAGAGGAAGGATGAAGGAGAGAAGGATGTAAGAGAGAAGGATGAAGGAGTGGAGCGATGAAGGAGAGAAGGATGAAGGAGAGGAAGGATGAAGGAGAGAAGGATGTAAGAGAGAAGGATGAAGGAGAGGAGCGATGAAGGAGAGAAGGGTGAAGGAGAGGAAGGATGAAGGAGAGAAGGATGTAAGAGAGAAGGATAAAGGAGAGGAGAGATGAAGGGGAGAAGGGTGAAGGAGAGGAAGGATGAAGGAGAGAAGGATGTAGGAGAGATGGATGAAGGAGAGGAGTGATTAAGGAAAGGAAGGATGAAGGAGTGGAAGGATGGAGCGAAGGATGAGTGAAAGAAATTATGAAGGAGAGGAAGGATGGAGAGAAGGATGAGGGAAAGAAATGATGACAGAGAGGAAGGATGAAGGAGAGAAGGATGAAGGAGAATAGGATGAATGAGAGGAAGGATGAAGGAGAGGAAGGATGAATGAACGAAGGATGAAGGAGAGAAGGATGAAGGAGAAAAGGATGAATGAGAGGAAGGATGAAGGAGAGGAAGGATGAATGAGGGAAGGATGAAGGAGAGAAGGATGAAGGAGAGAAATGATGAAGGAGAGGAAGGATGAAGGAGAGGAAGGATGAAGGAAAGAAGGGATGAAGGAGAGAATGATGAAGGAGTAGAAGAATTAAGGACAGGAAGGATGAAGGAGAGGAATGATGAAGGAGAGGAAGGATGAAGGAGAGGAATGATGAAGCAGAGGAAGGATGAAGGAGAGGAAGGATGAAGGAGAGGAATGATGAAGCAGAGGAAGGATGAAGGAGAGGAATGATGAAGCAGAGGAAGGATGAAGGAGAGGAAGGATGATGGAGAGGAAGGATAAAGGAGAGGAATGATGAAGGAGAGGAAGGATGAAGGAGAGTAATGATGAAGCAGAGGAAGGATGAAGGAGAGGAAGGATGAAGGAGAGGAAGGATGAAGGAAAGGAAGGATTAAGGAGAGGAAGGATGAAGGAGAGGAATGATGAGGGAGAGGAAGGATGAAGGAAAGTAAGGATGAAGGAGAGGAAGGATGAAGGAGAAGAAGGATGAAGGAAAGGAAGGAGGAATTCCTGTTTCATCTCTCATTTTTAAAGATATGTATTACTCTTACATTTTTTTCAATGCATCTTTTTAAGGTTTTTTTGACTATGGTCAAAGTATCTTTTTATTATCCTTATTTATTGTCTGGATCATCTAGACCAACCTGTAGCCAATCAGATAATAAGAATGGTCCCAGCAGTAGGAGAGGAATGAGCTGATCATGTGGGGGGCACCGACCTGTCCAGTCATGTGATCATGTTAGTGAGGACAGGGCTGCGTGTGACAGGGGCAGTGACATGATGTGAGGAGGAGAATGGAGGCAGCTGGAAGCCACAGACTGAGAGTTATATAGTAGAAGGAGCAGGGTCCCCATAGCAGCACAGAGTACATCAGGAGATTATTGATGTATTAGTGGGGAAAGGGCTGCATGTGACAGGGGCAGTGACATGATGTGAGGAGGGGAATGAGGGCAAGTGGGAAGTCACAGACCAAAAGAAACAGGGTCCCCAACAGCACTCATCGGTGATGTGTTGCAGGAAGATTGTGATGCCAAATAAAACTTTATTAAATAAAGCTCATACGCCCAACTTTTACACATCAATCTGTTGCACGCACGGCTCTACAGTATATATTTGTTAGCAATGTGTCCAATGTGTTTTGTTGTCCAAATGATATTTAAGCACCAGGTGTTGTTGTGATTTGGAATAAAACATAGATATTAAGTTTAAGCCACCAGAGCTGGCACAGTGATCTGCAAGTCTGGCACTGGCTTCTTTGCATTACTATAGAGGCATAAAATATTGCGCTTAGTAAAATATTACACATCCATCTGGGACTCACGGGGTAAAACATGTTTTCTGTCAGGGAGCCGCATCGATCAATGATTTAACTCTACGTTCCAGCATTTGACAGATTGTTGTTTTTTTCCTGAGAGGTTCCTGTACCTGCCCAGCTGGAGGTGATTTCTCCAACGGTCTCTTAAATTGTCATTTTTCAGAACAGCTCAATTTATAGCAAAGTGGACAGGAAGCACCTTAAAGTCTGTGTTTTGCTGAGTCACAACTTAAGAGATGCTGTGCGTCTTCCTGAGTCTTGTATCAAACAGCAATGGTCTAGTATTAGCAAATAAAAGTGTCAATATAGGCACAATATCAGTCATCCTGTACCAAATGGTATGTGGTAAACTTTAGTTAAAGAACTTTCTTTTTTATTTAAAAGTAAACTTTACACCCGAAAGCTTGCCAAATCTATGGGATTGGTTTTCCATTAAAAAGTATCATGTACAAAAGATGTTCCACTGTCTTACTGTTGGTCCTTGATTAAGGATGGGATAATAGCAAGGTGGGACCCCTTCAGTACTCCTGGAAGCTTTAAGACTCTATGAAAAGTTATTTAAGTATCAATAAATACATTTACTGTATTTATAAATACATTTACTTGCCACATCTACTTCGAAGCTTCATCCAAATGTTGGAATATTTGTGTTTACTGTCTTATGATGCAAATCATGCCTTGTGCTTGTTTGTTAAGATATTGAGCTTATAATTCATGTTTTTCAGGCTTTTATCCGATTACAAATAGAGATTCTCAGGCTCGTTTTTCCGAAAACCGAACCCCCCAAACATCGCCAATCTGAGTACCGAGCCAAGCCGGCTTGGTACATTCACGCTTCCTCTAATCTGAATCCAGGCAAAACGTTGTTGTTGCATTGTTGGATCTCGCGGGTGTTGGATTTCATAAGTATCTCCCTCCCCAGGAGATCCAGCACCATTGCTCACACAGAAACAGGGGTAGCAGAGTTCTTTTCACTCTCCATTCTCCAGTGACATTGCTCAGTGCCATTGCTCACATAGAAATGGGGTAGCTCTACAATCTCCAGTGCCATTGCTCATTCCGGTAAGTAGTTTTCTTTTCAGGTCGGTGTAGTACTAAATCGGACTCCTCATGTCATTCTCTATCTTGTCGGGATAGTCAGTATCGTGAAACTGACTACCACCAGACAGGACAGGCTGACAACTGTCCTGATTCTGCTGGAATTCTGGTGGGACAGTCCCAATTTTAGCTGACTGTCCCGCTCAGTCAGGGACATTTGGGAGGTATGTCCGCTACACACGGCTCTGCTCACGAAGGGGGGGCTGTGTGCACCTAACAGTGGTACATGCAGCTTTGTCTGTCTACTTGTCTAAAATGATAGCCATGCCACTTGCATGCTGGTCATGTAATTATATATATAATTACGCATACGCATACACCAGGTCCGCAAGCATATACTCACACGAGTAGAGCGGGTTCTATAGAGCAATACATAACCGTTATTAGTAAGCAATAAATAAACCTCTGGATAATTAAATATCTAATAACGTCAAATCGCAGCGACAAGCAATTTATGTTACAGTGATAATAAAAAGTTACACTTATCGCTGTGATAAGTTTTACATTAATAAATAGGGCCCTACCATCGTCTACAGTAGAGAACAGTTGCACTGAAGCTTCTGGCCTGCAGGTGGCAGTGCAGAGCTGGAGCAGTGAATCATTTCACACTAGTTCTATATTACACTGTCAGCAACAGGATACATAACCTGCTGATTCTTGTCATTCTTTGTTATTATTATTTTATAGTGTTTTATCATTATTGCCTATATTATTAACAGGTGACATTAATTGAATATTTTTTTGTTCCCTCTGCGTTCTTTTGTGAACGTATATTCCACATAGGTTATTGGACGTATCCTGCAGTGTCCTATGTAGAAAAGCAGAGCAGACCTGCCCCTGTATTCATCACCGCAGGTATCTTCACATCCGTTCCTTGTGGAATTTGGGCATACATATATATCCGATATACGTGCATTTTAAAACAAACACACATTGTGCTCAGTATGCTTGCCTTAATGAATTAACATCATGTTTAGCTGCCCCCAGCTCACCAGCCAAGTGCATTATGGCCTCCCAGAGGAGTAAGTCCCCCTCCCGGATCCTGCATCTTTTTCTTGAGAACTTAGCGGAACCTTGATGAATGTCCCATCATCACATAGACCCCTAAACAAAGGATATGCAAATATGTCCACGTATCCATGGTTACCATTTTAAAATAAGACTCAAATGATATTCAGCCCTGCTTCAAATCCCTGAGACAGATTATTTTCCTTATGGCAGACCTGGCTAACCTTTGGCTCTCCATCTGTTGTGAAACAACAAGTCCCAGCATGCCCTGCCAGCTAGAGACTGGCGTTTACCCAGCAATGCATTCTGGGGCTTGTAGTTTCACAACACCAGGAGACCCGCAGGTCGACCAAGCCTGGTTTATGGTATGTAATCCACATGCAATAGCCATTAGGACTAGGGTGAGCTGAGCTAAAAGCAACTGCAAAGCCCTCTAAACACAATTCCTTAAATTAGGACTAAATAACTATTTTTTTGTTTTATAAGACAATGCTATTTTATAACATAGATATGTAAATACTTTGCTGTTTTAAGAGTAGTGTTGTTGGGTATATAAATGTCAATTTGCAGCTCCTGGTCATTGGGTGGGATTCCATGTAAAACCAATAGGTGGCAGCAGTGTTTCACTAGCTATAGTAAGACCTCATGCTGGAATCCACATCTCACATCATTAGAATCTTCCAACTCATTGTTCAAAGAGGAAATAATAATTTTATGCAGCGCTCAATAAGTAAATAAATAAATATATAATGCCCTTGTAATGCTTATCATGCAGATGTTTTCAATTTATTTAAAGGATATCAATATTTCTTGCAGCTTTGCATCATTGGGGACAGATACCTGTATTGATCAAGGGAAAAGAATGGCCTCATCCGCTATATGTCAGAACCCTCTTACCTCTTTGTCTGTTTGTTGACACCCAGTCTTGTTTATGGCTGTGTTTGTCCCCCATTGTAAAGCGTTGCCGAGTATGGTAAATAAATAAATGCTATATAATACATGCTATATAATATATGCTATATAATATATGCTATATAAATAAATGTTACTAAATAATACAACATATAAAAGTGGAGGTTAGGGGTTACACTTTTGCTAAAAGAGTATGTAAAATGACATAGTACCACTTCCCATGTTCGGTATGCAGGCTGCAATTCTCAGTATATGTTGTTATATTTTGTATATGAACAGAAATCCAGAACCTCTTCTTCCACATGCTGGATGTAATCGTCAGTGTCTGTTCCTATTTTGGACAACTGCTCAGTCCAATGTCTGTTGTTCTGAGTGATGAGCGTACGTCTCAGCAATTGTTCAAATCCTCTATTGATAACATACTTGCCAACTCTCCCGGAATTTCCGGGAGAGTCCCGAAATTCGAGTAGGTTTCCCGGACTCCCGGGAGAGCAGGCAAGTATCCCGCATACTGCTATTTGATGGCCAAAATGATGCGATTCGTGGTGAATGGCGTCATTTTGACCCCGCCCCAGTGGCAAAATGACGTTTTTGTCGCCAGGGTGGGGATAAAATGACGAGATTGGCCGCGCCCCCCCCTCCCGCCCTCCAACCACGCCCCCCTGCCCGGGATCTCCCGGAATTCAATGTTAAAAGGTTGGCAAGTATGCTTGATAGGCGTCTAAATAGAATCGTGTTTAATCATTACTTGCCACACTTCACTTAGAAGTTTTTCCCACCTTTAGTTTACTTTAATGTATCCTCCCAACTACCCCAATATAGGCAGGACAGTCCCGAATTGAGGGCTCTGAGCCGCATTGCAATAAGGACAGCTTTGTCCGGTGGGTCAACAAGTTGGGAGGTAACTCCGGTTCCTGGCTGCATTGCTGCAGAGCAGTGGTGAGTTAGTGGCTTAGTGCCACATGAAATTCACACTGGCGTGTGTGGTAAGGTGTTGGCGATTGCAGTGAATGAGAAGGGGTGGTGGAAAGGGGCAGTCGAATTTCAAATCTCTAGAACGCCCAAAGCTGTGGCCACACCCCTTTCAGACAAGAAAACAAAGTTTAGGACCATGATAATGACTTTTACATATCCTCCTGTGACTTTTATCACATACAATTCTTTTTTCTTCTTTGTTTCCATCTGTGCCTTTAAGCCATGTATTTATAACATCAGGCAGAGTTAATGCATCGCCCTGGGGTACAACACAGAGCTGCTTTCTGGAAACAGCTGTATCCAATACAGACGGCATGGCAGAGCTGTGTGGTGCCCCACTTGACGGATCCTGCCTAACCCTCGGACAGAAGTTGGAAAGGGAAATCAATGTATTTGGTACATGTTGTTGGAGGATATTTGCAAACTAAAAAATTAAAGACAAACAGAGATGGAAAACCCCTTTAATATTCTTTAGCAAAACATTGGACACTGTAAATAAATATATAAAAAGTCAGCTGCTGCAGAACTTCTTAGACCATTGGAGAACAAAGGGTTTGCACTATTTGTATATGTGGATGCTGAGTTTTGGGTGCCCTGATACAATCATTTGTATGTGTTGTTCTCCCCAACTTTTTGTCTTGATAATTAGTGGTGTCTTTGATAAGGAACACTAACGGATATATTTATTAGCTGCGGAGTGCCTCCGTAATGGACGTGAACTCACCCTGCAGCGATATAACATTGCGGATTTCTCTTCGTCCCCTCTCTCCCCATAGGGGAGCGAGGAAAAATTTATGGTGTTGACTTACCGTAGTACCGGAAAAAGAGCGCAGCCGCGATGTTCAGAGGGACATCGCGGCTAATTGAATATGCCCCCAAGTACCAGTTGTGACTGGTTAGTAAGATCGTAGTTGCCAACTCTCCCAGAATGTTCAGATGGCTTCTGAGATAGCGGGTGATCTCCGGGACTTCCAAGAGAATCTGTTGGTGCCCATGATGCCGCTTCAGACAGAGAAGTGTCATCTCGCTATGGTGGATAGGGCGACATGACACAAATCTTAAGTGTCGCCCACCCCCGACTTCACAGGGCTGCTCCTTACCTCTCCAGGAGGGTCGTCAACGCTGAATAATATATCAGTCTCTACACCCAATGTATGGGTTAGTCTCATCCCACCTTATCCACCTGTCAGTCTCTCTTATACCAGGAAATCACCGAATAACGATCTGACCTCTTCTTGTTACATTACACGCTCCTTCTGTTATGTACAATAGTAATGCAAATAACAGAGGAAAAAACAATTAGAAAAGTACAATAACATTTGCAGCCTCAGACCTGCACCTGGTTTTGGTTGATTAGAAAACGTCAGTGATTCAGTTTGGTGGTTTCGTGGCTCCTGACTTCATAGGTTCAACTTTCACTTGTCTGTTGCTGAATCCCATGGCTGTTCTATGCTGTTTGCTTATTCACATGCTCAGAATTTGTGACCTGACATTGCTCTCGTGCCTAATTGTTATAACGTATCTGTTATTATTTACCATTTTCATGTTTCTATTCATGCTTGCTGCATACTTGCCAACTTTTCCTCGTTGGCTTCAGGGAGATCCCGGGGGAGGTGGGCATGTGGGGGCGGGGCTTGATTAATAGCATCGTTTTGGCCCTGCCCCCTAAATGATTGTCACATTTTTGGCCAATTGCAGCAGGGGGTGGGGCTAAGATGACACAATATATGTGTCATTAAGCCCCACCCCCTGCCACTTATCTATTGTGGGGCCGAGAACCAGGAGGTTGCCCTCACTCTCCCAGAGTCTCCCATACATTCCGGGAGAGTAGGCAACTATGCGTTAAAGAAAAGCAGCTAATGAATCTCTAGAGACTGTAGTGTCTTTTACATTTCTGTCTCCATTACTGAAGTCATGTTGTCTTACCTGTCAGTCTTTAATTAAATCTTGGTCTCCATGAAAATGGCCACCTCCATAGGCATCAATACATGGACATAGGACACCATTTCTGAACTATGTCATCATGCCACAGATGGCAAAGCCAACCACGTCTTGTACTGGCTCAGCATCAGGGAGAATACCAGACTCTTCAGGGAGTGAGGGAGATCACACTTATTTCAGGGAATCTCCCTGACATTCAGGGAGAGTTGGCAAGTATGGCTTACTGTATTCAAATATCTGCAATTATTGTCGGAGATCATTGTGGCTCCCTATAACTAAACAATGAAGATGATGATGATGATGATGAAGGTAACAATCACTGCACAACAACTGTCTGCTGCCCCCTCTGGCGCGAGAAAGGTTTACATCTGATAAAAAAAAAAAATAGACATCTGCAAATTGCGTCTTGAGACTTCTCCAAACATCTATAAGACAGTTGAGCAGGTGACAGATGTTTCTGTGACTCTACTGGAAATTAACCCCGAAAATAAACTCATTTCGGTTATATGAACGGTGTTCTGCCCACTATTGAGAAATGTAAAAGATACCTGAAATTACAGTGTGGGGCGTTGTTTTAAATACTAGTGCAGGTAATAAACTGAAGAACTGGAAAATAAGTTTATTTAATATAAAAAGAGCATATATTAGTGTAAGGGCTGAAAAGGGTTTAAACATAAGCAAATGAGACAAAGAAACACCCTAACTGTTGAAAATTTCACATTGCATACCACAGGCAGGAAATTTTAAATAAAGGAAAAGATTATGGGCAGTACAGTGGCTCAGTGGTTAGCACTTCTGCCTCACAGCGCTGGGGTCATGAGTTCAATTTCCAACCATGGCTTTATGTGTGTGGAGTTTCCTCCGGGTGCTCCACACAGTTTCTTCCGGGTGCTCCAGTTTCCTCCCACACTCCAAAAACATACTGGTAGGTTTATTGGCTGTTATCAAAATTGACCCTAGTCTCTCCCTCTGTGTGTGTGTGTGTGTGTGTGTGTGTGTGTGTGTGTGTGTGTGTTAGAGAATTTAGACTGTAAGCTCTAATGGGGCAGGGACTGATGT
This sequence comes from Mixophyes fleayi, assembly GCF_038048845.1. NCBI lineage: Eukaryota > Metazoa > Chordata > Amphibia > Anura > Limnodynastidae > Mixophyes > Mixophyes fleayi. The sequence goes on from NC_134408.1 coordinate 142,507,981, forward strand.
GAGTGAGTTCTCTGTACAGCGCCGTGGAATCAGTGGCGCTATATAAATAAATGGTGATGATGATTTCTTGCTACACAGCAGGACTAATCTATGTGTTAGAATGCCCATGTGGGCTTCAGCATGTGGGGTGACCATACAATGTCTCCATACAAGAATTGCAGAACATCTAAGAAACATTAGAATTGAGTTGGAAACCCAAAGTGTTTCCCAAAGTTCCACAATTATGACTTTACTCTTCTGAAATTTATGAGCTTGAAAAAAGTACCCAAACTCTGGAGAGGATGGGGGGGGGTACTTGAGGAGCCTCTCAAAAGAAGAGAAGTCTGGTCGATTTATGACCTGAGTACACTCTTCCCCCAAAGGTCTGAATTTAGCTTTTGACTTGGGAACTTTCTGTCCAATGAACATTCCCCCCATGATGTCTATCAAACTTCGAACATCCCCTGTAACACTTGTAATTCCCACTCTTGATACAACAGGGAAAATCATTTTAGGAATGTTAAGGAACTAGTAAGCACAAGTAATATTGTATGCATTTAACATACTAAAAGGACAGAAATAATAGTGTTTAAATTGTAAAAGAACCAACACTCTGTCCACTGGAATATTGTCCCAATGTCCTAACTGCTATTGTATAGTGTATATTTATATAGTATCACATCAGAATATGCTACAGGACTCCAGTTATAATAATATGTGTATAGTAAATCCCATACTCCATCTAGGAGACTTGTGAGGTCCCATATCCAGGGTCTCCATCATTTGGGAGCTATCCTCAGGTCAGTTCTCCTGTTGCTGCCGGCGGGGAATCTCTGTCATTCTGACGCGGTTGTATAGACTGCAGCTGATTGGACGGCTCAGTCAGGTGTTGTCATTTCCCCAATATGTCTTCAGAGTACACCAGAAATTCTTCCTTTTACAGCGCAGTGGTTTCCCTCCTGATTATAGATTGCGAGTTCTTCAGAATAGGGACCTCTCTTATATTAATTATTGACAACAACATCTTTTCCCATCGTAATTCTAAGAGCAGATTGCATAGTCCTCCAACCACACACATATATATCCCAAAAAGGATTACGGCTAATAACAATACTATGTGCGTAAAGCTGTAGTAACCTGGTCAGTTTCTGTGATTTGTTCAATGAAATAGTGGACATAAAGATGGCCTGAGGTTTACTCGGTCCATAAAATCCCCCACGTACTGTCCTCTGTTTTCCTAATAATGTAACACAGTGACATGGAACGATCCGCACTTATTCTGTTCATTCATAGTCTGATTTATGAGAAGCTAAGATCTATGAGTTAAAGATTTCTAGACACTTAGACACAGCGGCGCAGTAACATCGCCGTACCCTGCAAATAAGCCCCTTTGTGCAAGGTCAGAACACTCTGCACAATGTGTTACACAAATATACAATATATTGAGGGCTACGTATTCATATAGCCAAATATATATTCATATAGCCTCTGTGACAAGATACTGTGATAAAGTGACAGAGGTGTGATGAAACGCGTTAGTTCGTAATTGATATATGAATGTGGGGAAATGCAGACTGAGTTGGTCTTTTATATTTAACCCTTGATTGATGTGGTCATTTTCATGGAGTGATATACAGAAAAGTGGGGGCAGCACGGTGGCTCTGTGGTTAGCACTTCTGCCTCACAGCACTGGGGTCGTGAGTTCAATTCCCGACCATGGCCTTATCTGTGTGCATGTATTGCATGTTCTCCCTGTGGTTGTGTGGGTTTCCTCCAGGTGCTCCAGTTTCCTCCCACATTACGAAAACATACTGGTAGGTTAATTGGCTGCTGTTATATTGACCCTAGTCTCTCTCTCTCTCTCTCTCTCTCTCTGTGTGTCTGTGTGTGTTAGGGAATTTAGACTGTAAGCTCCAATGGGGCAGGGACTGATGTGAATGAGTTCTCTGTACAGCGCTGCGGAATCAGTGGCGCTATATAAATAAATGGTGATGATGATGATGATGAAGTGCTGAGTATATTCAGCAAACATAATGCAGCTCCTAAGCCTGTAGTAGCTGGATTGTGCTAGTAGCTGAGAGGAAAGATAAACTGCACTGAGATTTTTCTGATACCTTATTACATAAATCTGATAGAGTTGAGATTTCTAATGATAATAATTCTTTATTTATATAGCGTCTTTCTCCAAATAGAACTCAAAGCACTTTACATTGATGCAGAGGGTGAGGTAACAGTCTTGGTCAGCTGCTATTCTATGGAATCATTCACATCCATTCCTGCCCCACTGGAGCTTACAATCTAAATTCCCTGACACACACACACACATAGGATCCATTTTTGTCAGATGTCAATTAACCTGCCAATATGTTTTTGGACTGTGTGGGAGGAAAGTGTAACACCTGGAGGAAACCCACGCAAACATGGTGGGGGGGGCATACAAGCATCACACAGATAGGGCCACAGGAGGTATCGATCCCATGACCCAGCGTTGTGAGGCAGCAATGCTAACCACTGTGCCACCCTTCTTGGATGTTTTCTTTGGAGGTCTGTAAAATTCCAATCATCCGAAAAGATGGCTTATTTGAATATGTCTGTCTACCTCTAACCTGAGACAAACATTATGCAATGATTTTTATATAGTCATCACCATCTATTTATATAGCGCCACTGATTCCGCAGCGCTATACAGAGAACTCACTCACATCAGTCCCTGCCCCATTGGAGCTTACAGTCTAAATTTCCTAACACACAGACAACGGTCAATTTTAATAGCAGCCGATTAACCTACTAGTATGTTCTTGGAGTGTGGGAGGAAACCGGAGCACCCAGAGGAAACCCACGTAAACACGGGGAGAACATACAAACTCCACACAGATAAGGCCATGGTCGGGAATTGAACTCATGACTCCAATGCTGTGAGGCAGAAGTGCTAACCACTAGGCCACTGTGCTGCCCACTTGATTAAAACATTACTGTGCAAGGACAGCTGTCTCTATGCTTTACCATGGCATCTTCATAGAATATTTATCCATCCTTTTCTTGTGTTTTATGCGGACGATGCATCATTGTGCTGTATGTTGTATAACAGGGAGATGTGTTTCTGGCATTGTTCTGGAATGATTGTCATTTGTATTAAATAAATAAGTATTCACATACCATCATCATCAACATTTATATAGCGTCAGCAAATTCCGTAGAGCTTTACAATTGGGAACAAACACTGTGATAAAACAATACTGGGTAATACAGACAGACAGAGAGGTAAGAGTGCCCTGCTCGCAAGCTATGGGTTGCTTTTATTCATCGGATAGATACAGGTATGGGATTTATTATACAGGTACAAACAGAAAGGATCACAGACATAGTCACATAGTATCTTCTCTTACAGTTGTTACAGCTCGTGTAGAGTTGGACAGACAGACGCAACATTTTTTTGGTGTAAAGTAGGCATTTCCGTGCCATTCACCAAAAATTTTGCATACCTACATATGCAATTTTTGTCGCATCTTACACTTACAACTCCTTATACTTGGAGAGGTGGAGTGGAAGAGGGAAGTGACGGGAGAGTGTAGAGCAGGTACAGTAATGTCGTGTCACGTACTTGTGAGTAAACCTGGACACAGACCCTGCCAGCTGGAGTATCTCTTGCAGGTGTTGGAGGGCTGGTGCAATGAGATGCAAGGATGATGATGACCAGCTGCACTATCTAGCCACATCTGATTGGCTGATTGCAGATTGACCTCACATACTATATGAAGTTCCGGCCAGCTATTAAGAAGATGGCAATTTTATTTTTAAACTGGAAAATAACATATGTTTGTGTTTACTTAAGTTTAAATTGTATTTTGTATTTGCATTTTATTATATTTTTATTATTTTATTATGTTTTGTATGGTAAATGTGACTTATTAATAACTCTCAAGAACTGGTCTCTGTAGTGTATCTGGCAATTCCTTACATTATTATCTTAGGGTAATGCAACTTTTGCAAATTACTACTAAACTTGTCAAGACGCATGAAGAGAGAATGCTTGAGACTGAAGAGATGCGGGTATTTTATGCACGCATCTTTCATTGGGCATGTTCGATGAGCAAATGCGTTCAACTCTACATAGTGAGGAGCGCTACTAAACGAAATGTCATTAAGAGGAGAAATCCAGGGGCAGTGTGGAGAGATAGGCTGTTTATTTTTGGAAAACCCAGTATCGAACATTCCAGATAATAGGTCCCACAACACACGTTAAGGATCTACAGACAACTTGTTCAGGATCCGTGACCTGAGCATCATTCATGAAAACCCCAATCACGCAAAAAAGAACTTTTGGGAAGAATCAGAGAAAGCCGACTGTTAGACAAATACAATGCACACAAGAAAACATCTGGAGCTAGACACAAGAACAGCCAGGGGATAAGGGGACACATTGGCTGAATAGTGAGAACAAAGCTGGAGAGAAGGCCGAGGAAGGGACAGGAGGACAAAGGTGAGGTGGGAGGTCAACAAGAGAAAGAACATTAAAAAAAGGCCAAGAAATAGGTTAAGTCAAGTGGAATCTTCTCAAGAAGAGATGACGCTGTGGTTGGACTGGACTATGTCCCCTTAAAAAGCTGAAATGTGACAGTGATGTATAAACTAAAGGCATTGCCTAATAGTGCATGTGATGTTACTCTATAATCATATAAACCTGACTCTTTCTAAGTAAGATTTATTTCCCAGACTATGCACAGTAAATAATATTTTGTATCTATAGGGATAGAGTTACTAAAACTTCAAAAAGGGAAAATTGTAGGTGTTGCCCATAGCAACCAATTAGATGCTAGCTATCATTTGTCTTGTACATTCTAGAGAATGATTGTTAGCATCTGATTGGTTGCTAATCGCAACATCTCCACTTTTCTTTGATAGAAGGATTGATAAATGACCTCCCATAAATCTTTCAAGTTTTACGCGTGTTTCTATCTAAGTAGATTGAAAGTAAGAAAAAGAACATGTGTTCATATTAATATTATCCTCCAGCTGTAGGTGTTAATGTAATACTAGGACATAATATACAGATAAACCATTCCTATCTGATGTTTGGTTTAGATGAAGTGTACTATCTGCTCTTATCATGGTACCTTGTGGTGTTCATCACCAAGATCTTGGAAATGTGATGTGGACCTGAGGCTCCCACCTTACTATCTGTTTCTGAGGTACCACTTTCAGGAGCTCTCAAATATTCATTCCCTGGGTGAAACGTTGGTAAAGCCATATGTCAAATGGGTGTATGAACACTCTCTTCAAATCTAAGACTTTATGAACTTAAGTGTTCTTCACTGTTCTGCAGAATTTTTCCTGCCCCTCTCTGGTTCTTTCTCCTTTTCTGACCTCTCCAGTGCTCTCTGGTTCTCTCTCTTCTCCACCACACTCCTCTATGTTTCTCTCTTCTCCCCAACCCTCACACTTCTCTGTCTTTCTCTCTTCTCCCTCACACTCCTCTATCTTTCTCTCTTCTCCCCCACCCTCACACTTCTCTGTCTTTCTCTCTTCTCCCTCACCCTCACACTCCTCTATCATTCTTTTCTCTCCCCCACCCTCACACTCCTCTATCTTTCTCTCTTCTCCCTCACCCTCACACTCCTCTATCTTTCTTTTATCTCCCTCACCCTCACACTCCTCTATCTTTCTCTCTTCTCCCCCACCCTCACACTCCTCTATCTTTCTTTTCTCTCCCTCACCCTCACACTCCTCTATCTTTCTCTCTTCTCCCTCACCCTCACACTCCTCTATCTTTCTTTTCTCTCCCTCACACTCCTCTATCTTTCTCTCCCCCACCCTCACACTCCTCTATCTTTCTTTTCTCTCCCCCACCCTCACACTCCTCTATCTTTCTCTCCCTCACCCTTACACTCCTCTATCTTTCTCTCCCTCACCCTCACACTCCTCTATCTTTCTCTCCCCCACCCTCACACTCCTCTATCTTTCTTTTCTCTCCCCCACCCTCACACTCCTCTATCTTTCTTTTCTCTCCCTCACACTCCTCTATCTTTCTTTTCTCTCCCCCACCCTCACACTCCTCTATCTTTCTCTCCCTCACCCTCACACTCCTCTATCTTTCTCTCTTCTCCCTCACACTCCTCTATCTTTCTTTTCTCTCCCCCACCCTCACACTCCTCTATCTTTCTCTCCCTCACCCTCACACTCCTCTATCTTTCTCTCCCCCACCCTCACACTCCTCTATCTTTCTTTTCTCTCCCCCACCCTCACACTTCTCTGTCTTTCTCTCTTCTCCCTCACACTCCTCTATCTTTCTCTCTTCTCCCCCACCCTCACACTTCTCTGTCTTTCTCTCTTCTCCCTCACCCTCACACTCCTCTATCATTCTTTTCTCTCCCCCACCCTCACACTCCTCTATCTTTCTCTCTTCTCCCTCACCCTCACACTCCTCTATCTTTCTTTTATCTCCCTCACCCTCACACTCCTCTATCTTTCTCTCTTCTCCCCCACCCTCACACTCCTCTATCTTTCTTTTCTCTCCCCCACCCTCACACTCCTCTATCTTTCTCTCTTCTCCCTCACCCTCACACTCCTCTATCTTTCTTTTATCTCCCTCACCCTCACACTCCTCTATCTTTCTCTCTTCTCCCCCACCCTCACACTCCTCTATCTTTCTTTTCTCTCCCCCACCCTCACACTCCTCTATCTTTCTTTTCTCTCCCCCACCCTCACACTCCTCTATCTTTCTCTCCCTCACCCTCACACTCCTCTATCTTTCTCTCCCTCACCCTCACACTCCTCTATCTTTCTCTCCCCCACCCTCACACTCCTCTATCTTTCTTTTCTCTCCCCCACCCTCACACTCCTCTATCTTTCTTTTCTCTCCCTCACACTCCTCTATCTTTCTTTTCTCTCCCCCACCCTCACACTCCTCTATCTTTCTCTCCCTCACCCTCACACTCCTCTATCTTTCTCTCTTCTCCCTCACACTCCTCTATCTTTCTTTTCTCTCCCCCACCCTCACACTCCTCTATCTTTCTTTTCTCTCCCCCACCCTCACACTTCTCTGTCTTTCTCTCTTCTCCCTTCTCCCCCACCCTCACACTCCTCTATCTTTCTTTCTTCTCCCTCCCACTCCTCTGTCTTTCTTTATTCTCCCCCCCCCACCCTCACACTCCTCTGTCTTTCTTTATTCCCCCCCACCCTCACGCTCGTCTGTCTTTCTCTCTTCACCCCCACCCTCACTCTACTCTGCTTCTATTACCCCCCCCCCTCCTCTCCCCAACAGTCCTCTTACATTACCCATCCCGATAGGTCATCCAGATGTTATCTCCCCTGTAAAGCTGTGTTGGGATGTCATGGTACTTAGAGGGGGGAAGCTAGCTCTCATGGCACTCCCAAAAAAGACCCTTGATCAAGTGCATTAAAGCACATTTGGTATTGGCTCTGACTACTTTGACAAACAACTTAGAAATATTATTACCACCCAAAACCCAACAGAAACTGTACACTTATTCTCTTGTACTTCTTTAATGTCGTGCTGAACTTAAAATGACAGAGTTACAGCAGATTTTCCGAGGGCACAAAGTAACATAATCAGATTTATGTGAAGATCTCAGGCGGGGTCACCTTACAGAGGACCACACAATATTTACATTGTGACCTGTGACATTCGAAATCCACCTTACCCTCCGCTCTGTTTACATAGGGAATATGGATGGTCCCTAGAAACAGGAAACATGAAAAGAGAGGGCTGGGATCCCACTGAGAGCGTGAATATTGGAGGTAAATGTCGCTTGGTGGTTTCCGTCCAGCTCTGTGATGTGACAGATGTTAGATAAGTTAGCTGGAAATGAAGCAAGGTCTGTGTTATCAATGAGGAAGGACTGTTCCCAACACCGCAAACCATCCTTAAAAGAGAGACATGGAGGAGACACAGAGAGACGGATATTCTTTTCTCCCTCTGTTCAAAAACACCCCAGATGGATTATAAAGTGATACATAGTAACATGCACACACCACGCACTTTTATATACATTGGGTGTGATATATGTTGGGACGCAACTTATACGCAAGTTGAGTTTTAAAAAAAGAAAATGTAACATGAGCGTAGTAAAGACGGTATTCAAATCCAAGCGGATCTCAAGATTTGTTTCCATTTCAATCTTAGTGTAAGTACGTTCTGCTTAAACGTTACTAGCCGTATGTAGACAGAAAGAACAGACTGCTGTATACACACAAGAGTATGTGAGGTACAAGGTCATATCAGAACGCATTAAAAAAAACATATTTTATACAATAAATGAACCACTCTTTATACTGTAATCATTAATTGAAAAAGAATTTCTAAAAAAAAAAGTTTTTACCCTTAAATACATTAAAAAATAATAATAAAGATTTTAATGTGTACTGTACATACAGGACCGATTCATCAAGGCACATATGTTCCGATTTTGAGCATATCGTCCGCAAAATCACTCTACACATGCGCAGAATCGTCAGAAACGTCCGTGAACACAACCCTGTTCCTTGCGTCTGCGAGCACAAAGGACACGAACTACAGCCCACGATTTCGGGAAGTGAAGTGGGCCTGGAAGGGGCGTTTTGCCGTAGTGAATTTACAGTAGGGACGTGCCAAACGCAAGCGCACGCAGCTGCATCCGAATCAACTTCTGAGGGGTAAATGTATCAAGCTGAGAGTTTTCCGGAGGGTTTCAGAAGTGGAGATGTTGTCTATAGCAGCCAATCAGATTCGAGCTATCATGTTGTAGAATGTACTAAATAAATGATAGCTAGAATCGAAAAACTCTCAGCTTGATACATTTACCCCTGAGTGTCTGAAAGTTACTTGTTTATCTACCGTATCTCTTGCTCCAGCTACAGGTCTAGTCTAAGTCCTGATTAGTAGTGATGACAGTCATGTACACATGCTATAACATGTGTTTGCAATAACGTGCAACTGTAAAAATTTATTTTATGCATAGTAGACATTAAGAACATCCTAATAAATGAATTTAATTGAATTTTTATTAAAAAAAACCCTTTTTTTAGCATCTTTTTTTATCATTAATGCCTATACTAGCATTACAGAAGTGACGTTAATTCATTTTTTTTCTCCCTGTGCATTCTTTGGTGAATTTATTGATCCGCACAGGTATTGGACGTATCCTGCAGCGTCTCTTGTAGTAGATCACAACAAACCTGCCCCATAGTTCAGAAGCACAAGTGTCTGGAGATCCGTGAGTTCCTGAATCCTTAATGCAAGTGTATAATATGGAACGCAGATTGTACACAGAATACGCCCCCATAGATTGTACGCTTGCGAGCAGGGCCCTCTTACCTCTCTGTCTGTATGTATTACCCAGTATTATTTTATTACTGTTTGTTCCCAATTGTAAAGTGCTATGGAGTCTGCTGGGGCTATATATATAAATGATGATGATGATGGTGATGATGATGATGAAGATGATGAATCAGGCCCACAATAGTCTCTCTTACCTGCATACACATGTCCTAGGATAGCTAGCGGCATGCATACGTGTAGTTTTTAAAACACAGACTATGGCATGTCAGTCATCACTATCAGTCGGCACTTACACTGCTCTGTAGCTGGTGCAAATGATACAGCTGAAAACAAGCGCACTTACGAAAAATCCAGGACTTGAATCTTCCATACTTGTGTACTCTCCCGGAAAGTCCGGGAGACTCACAAGTTCCGGATATGTTGCGCACATAAAGAAGCTTTGCGGGCCTGCAGATTTTGAGGTACATAATTAACGCTTACCGTCTACTTACTGGGTTCGCTTGTGATTGAATGGTGACGTCTTCACAGCAGCTTAACTAACTAGCTGTAGAGTACACTGTGCCCATTGCCCTCGTCGTCCTAGCCAAGGGCTTTGAAATCAGGATTGGTGCCTAAAGCGTCTGATCCATGAGGGTACATATGCATTGAATATTCCTTTTGCCATTGTCCAATTGTAGCTGATAATTTGATTGCTGCCCCTCTCATCCATGATATTCAGTAAGCCTACAGAATAGTTGTCGCAACTGTGTGTACGGGACATATTATTTCATACCTCCCAACACTGAAGGATTTCAAAGCAGGACAGTGGACTAAAGGGGGCGTTCCTGCGTCTGCACGGGGGCGTGTCTATGGCATCATAGGGCGTGTCTGCATCATCACAGGGGCGTGTCTATAGCATCATGCAGGAGTGAAGCCATTCTGTAAGCAGGTGTCTCGGGCTCCGATCCCGGCGTGCGTTCCACAGTGGAACGCAGGCTCAGTTCCTGTTCCTGTGTGGCGTATGGGTGGAGGAAGACACATACCTCACAAATTGGCCAAAAGCAGGACAACGCAGTCCCGATCGGGATGGCAGGACATAGCCATCAAATCAGGTCTGTCGTGCCTAAATCGGGACAATTGGGAGGTTTGCTTTTGGACTGTGATAGAGCTGCTGCTCTGATCTCATAATGATATCTGATGCTTCTCGCAAAGTCATTTGTGGCCCCTATAAGGAACTGAGGGCCACATGTGAACCCCCTGGAAGATGTTGTGTTGCCTACTGCTTTAGACTTTAGGAAAAGTGGGTGTGTTGCCCATAGCAACCAATCAGATTCTAGCCATCATGTTCTAGATTCTAGAACATGATAGCTAGAATCTGATTGGTTGCTATGGGCAATGCCTCCCCTTCTCCTTTTTAGGTCTAGTAAATCTACTCCTTAGAGGCATTTGAATACTGTCCATGGCAGTAGGTATAATCCTAATATGCTTTTATTTATAGAAATATTTATCGATACATCGAAGACGCTCTGATAAATTCTCTGCTGGAAATTAACAGAATCTTGTGGCTTTTTTCTCTGATTCTTGAGGGCTCAGTGGAAACCTGAAAAGACACGCAGAGCCTCATGTAGATATAGGAGCAAAGCAGCATATAGGAGCAAATTTGTACCTGGACAAACCATGTTTCAATACAAGGGGTGCAAATGCATATTATTTTTGCTTGCAGGAAAAATACCGCCTGCTTTTGCATGTAGCACACAAATATTGGACAGCTTTATTTTTACAAAGCTCAATTTAAAGTCGACCTAGGACACGCCCCTCCCAACTCTAAATTTGTTTGCACATTTCAAATTTGTCCCCCCCACCACACCCCATCCTGCTTTGCAATAAGGTGCAAGTTTGCTTCTTTATTTGCTTTGCTCCTAACTATATGAGACCCTCAAACTTTAACGTTTTCTAAATATTGTAAAAATTATAACTTATGAAGGGCTGGGATAAAACTAAACAGTTATATAACGTCCACAAAACTCCTTGCAAACTTCTTCCATTAAAATGTAAATAATTTGTGTCATTGGTAAGTGACTAATGATTAAAAAAAGAGAAAGATAAATTGAGATAATATTAAGCTGTGTTAAACTTTGTTGTATCATATTAAATCACATAAATCGCTTTGACTTCTTAAAGACTAAACCACCTGCCGAGCTGTGTAGGAAGAGCGGACCCGGCTTCCCAGGATGTTTAGACTGTCAGTGATGTGTTAAATCACTCACTAGGTAAACTAGGGGGCTAAGAAAACCCTTTGTCCCGCAAAGAAAACCTTTTATTGACGGGATCCGAAACTCTATTGGGCGGATCACAAAGAAAACTCCTTGAAGGCTCCACTCTGACGTCCATCAGCTAAAGAGGATTGGCGTTAGATCAATGGGGCACAGTCAGTCTGGTAGTTAATGCCACAAAAAGTTTGGAACACAATTAATGATAGATAATGGTGCGGGTCTTACAAGCATGGAGGGCTATAAATTATATTGGGAAAGTCGTACTATTGCACAGGGTTTTGTTACATATTGGGGGGTCTTTGTTATATATATTGAGTCATTCCTGGAAGTTAGTTATTTACTGGGATGCTTAGACCCAGCCCTATTTCACTAATTATCTATGGACAATAAAGTCAGGGCTAACGACCTTCAGCACATTTACTGACAATGAGTGATTTGCTGACATTTGCTGACAACGCATAAAAAAGAAGCTATATATTTATATGCCATTAAGAAAAAATTGGAGGTCAGTAAAAAGTCTCTTTTGCCTGTTAGAGGTGACGTAATGAAATCCTCTCAGATGGAGATTTTAGGACAGGGTCTTACAGATCCTCAGGTTTGTGCTGGTACATGCAAATAGTTTGTGTAAATTTATTCCGTGCATTATTGATGTTCTGAATCAGAAGTCAGCAGGGCAAGCTGGGACTTGTAGTTCCAAGACAGCTGGAGACCCACAAGCTACCTAAGTATTTTTCAAGTCATACTTCCCAACTAGAGATGAGGGGCCGTATTTAGTAAGGAGCGTAAATGGTGACGTTGCGTATTTTGCACACACAATTACTCGTACGCTAGAGATTGCAGAAACGTCTAATTCATCTTCGAGCGCACTGGACCCTTATTACATCCTACGGTTTCAGGGGCGGAACAGGGAGGGGACTGGGCGGATGCACATAGTCAATGTACAGTAAGGGTGTGCCAAGTTTGAGCGTACATGTCAGATTCAAGCTTTGGGCATCTCAAAGGTACGTTGCTTCCAGTCGTATCACTTGCACCAGCTACAGGTCTGGTGTTCGTGCCGAGTGATAGTGATGACGGCTGTGTATGCAACTAGAACATGTGTTTGCAATCAGGAGCAAGTGTATTTTATGTACAGTAGACAGTCAGAACATGCTAATAAATGTATTTTATGGGGGAGGGGGGAGGATTTATTTTTTTTTAAATGTTTTGTCATTAATGACTATGGGCCTGATGCATTAAGGAAAGTTAAGCAAAAGCAAGCAAGTAAGGCAAAACCATGTTACATTGGAGGGGGAGGTGAATTTAAAATATGATGGCAGATTTATAGTTGGAGTAGGACATGTCCTAGATCAACTTTAAATGTCAGTGTAAAAATAAAGCTATCAAGTATTTGTGTGCTACATGAAAAAACAGATAGTATTTAACTTATGTGCAAAATAATAAACCTGATTTGCACCCCTTGCATTGTAACATGGTTTTGTCCAGAACACTTCCGCTGGAATGTGGTCTCCAGTGTTCCACGTAGAATTCCCTATAATCATAACACTCAGCAGAATGATTTGCCGCCATTTCCACCTCAGCTGTATCCATAGATTATAAATTCAGCGGCTAAATGCAGAATTCACAAACACAGCGCAGAAAGTAATTCTGCAGAACTGAAAGATCTTATCAGCAGAACTTTATAAGATTCAGGATGAGCATTTATCTGTTTAATAGCCAAACGGTTAGTAGAGGGGCAGAATTTATCCATATATCAATATTAGACCAACTTTAGTTACAAACTATCCCTAAAATAGGGATAGTTTGTAACTAAAGATGGACAGGGAGGTTTGGGTTGAAACGAGGGACTGTCCCTCCAAGAAAGAGACTGTTACTTAGTGTAAGCACTGGTAGAAATGAGACTGAACAGGCGGAAAAGAGTTACTTTGTGGGAAAGAAGGAAAAGTCCACGACACCCCAAAATTATCATTTTAAGATATGAACCATGAAAGTAAAATACGTTGGACACAACTGACTTTTCCTGGCTTTCCACTACAGCTCTGTTACAAAGTGAAGTGTTACATCCCCACTTTATTACAGCCCCCCAAAGCGACTCCCACATTTTTAGGGCAATACCCGATTATATGTGACATCTACGGAGTGTACAGAGTTTGCGACGTCTGTGGTCCTATAAAACTTATCCTAATGAGAGAAACTGGGCAGATGAAGGTATCTGAAACCTGTCAGTCCCTCACTGCCTGCTCAGTTAGAGAAGCTCCTCCCTCCTAATATGGAAACCTGCTGCAGAGAAGTGAAAGAGCATGTTGGAGATATTTGGTGAAGTGTAAACCCCTCAGTTATTTCATCCATATTCTTCATACTAACCGTCTTTTCAAAGCTCCCCGCAGTGGCGTTACCCACATCTCGTTGGTTCCTCCCACCAGTTTCCGTTCTGAACCGGCATCAGGGAGATTGCCAGACCATCGTGGGAGTCCCTGAGATCACCCACTATTTCAAGAGTCGGCAAGTACAATATTATTCAGCTCAGTAATACACAGCCTGTGAAGTTTATTGCAGTGAAACAATATCTTTATTTGCTATGTAAGAAACGCAGAGAGGTTAATAAATTATTAGTGCAAACAGGAAACAAATGCTCTGCAAAAGAAGCTATAAAGTTACAACAGCTAGAACTTCATAAGTCATAAGTTCTGTTCTTACAACAATGTTTTTTTTTGTACGTATTCTGCACAGCTGTACAACAGCAGATCACAAGGGATGACATATACTAACACAGTTATTGCGTGCAATCATTTGCATTCTGAAGGATTTCTGGAATAAAGAAAACCCCTGACTCGCTCCTACGTTTCTGTGTGTGTGACACACACAGCAATAAGGGGATCTTTTATGAACCACTAGGACACTATTGTGAAACTTGTTATCTAGTTGCCAAAATATATGTCCCTGAAAATGAATTCCCCTGGAAATGTCCCTATAGTTCAATATCGACCTACACGGCAAATGCCACTTTTCCTGCATGATACATACAATTATTACCATTTATTCTTATTAGAGATGCTCAGGCTCGGTTCCTCGAGAACCGAACACACCCGAACTTAGGGGATCTGAGTACCGAGCCCGCTCTCATGCACCCTCTGAATCGAAAACTAGGAAAAACGTCATCGTTACGATTTTTGGATTCCTGTTTAAGATCCAACATAACGGATGGTCCCAAGGACACTTCCAACTTGCACCATTTTTCTTTTCTGCCACTGCTGTGTACCAATGTGTCCTAGATGTGCTAGGAACTGCCGTGTGTTTGTGTCATTGCTCTGTCGCTTACCATCCAGCCAGGTCGCTGCAGTATTTGCCCGAATAATATTGTGATCTGTGAGGTGGTTAATAATAATGTAGGAACAAAAAAAAAAGCATATTTTAGAATTTATCCTAAAAAATCCAAAACCAAAACCAAAACACACGAGGGCGGTTTTGCCAAAACCAAAACACGAAGCTAATCCAGATCCAAAACCAAAACCAGTTCACGGGGGTCAGTGAGCATCTCTAATTCTTATTATTAATTACATTTTTTGGTTATTAGATATTTTTTAGTATTACTTATATTATTTATTAGCTGGGCTTTATATATTTATATTTATTAAAGAGTAGTATTTACAATGCAGAAAAGTGTGTTATACTCGAATCCAGTAAATGTGACATGCTGGGGATTGTAGTGCTCCAAATATTGTGTGTGAGGAGCTTTGCGACGTCGGCAGCTAAGTGTCCTTGGAATTAATTATTTTACAATGCAGGCGGTTATTTCAAAAGGGGGGAGGGGGGTCATCTCCGTCTCATAACACAGATGTTTGTGAATTCATTCAATATTCAAAAATAAATGATTTGGTTCCTACATGTCAGGAAGGACAGACTATTTCAGTTCCCATATCCTCTATTCCTATTTTGCGAGGTTATTCCAATATTAGTGTGTAGTTTCCTCTATCCACTTGTTAAGACGAGCTAATAATGTGTCTGTAATCATCTCCTCTGTGATCTCTCACAAAGGGACATCCTGAATCACAGAGGGGTCTGGGTATTCAGTCTGACCTCTGTTCCGTATACTACCAGGCTGCTTCCTAAACTAGCTTCCGAGACCGGTGGAGGATTCCGAGGGAGGGTTTGTGTTGACAATCACACAACATGTGGGGAATTTACGGCATAACAGAACGTAGGTGTCTTTACATGAAGACGTCAGAGATACTACGCACAATACTACAATGTTTTCAAGAACACGTGTCAGTGTTTTCAGCTGATTATCGGGGCAATCACACGATAATCGACCGTTCGGCCCGATATTGCTTCAGTGTGTTCGGTGCAATGATAATTGATTATCGTTCCAAAGCACATTGCATCGTTTCATTTGATTTTTAAATCAAACTAAAATCTTGCTCAACAATGGAACGATGTCGTTCCAATCCTGCAGTGTGTAAGCACTCAGGACCGGCAGTGTCCATAGATCTCTATGGAGTGTGCAGAGTCACCATCTTTACAGCTGATGGTTATGACAGATGAAAAGCACAGATCTGACGGTAAATCATGTAAAACGTGTTTAGTGTGTACACAGCAATCGGCATGGAGATCCGGACTTTCAGTTGCTGGTGAAATCTTTAACAATATCGCATCGGGAGAAATTTTCTGTAGTGTGTACCCAGCCTTAGGTCGACTGCATGGGGCAGAACTAAATTTGGGGAGGGCCTTCATCTGCGCTTTAGTGCAGATGATTTGAGATGACATTGGGTGCAGGTAGTGGAGAAATTAGCGCAGTTGCACTTTCAGGCCACATAACCACCGCACCCCCCTGTCCTCGTGCCACTGGGTGACAGATTTCGATTCGTCTCCAACTTCAACCATAGAATCCAAATAGAAGCTGGTAAAAAAATAAAACAAGACATAAGTTTAAATTTATCAAGCAGTGGGTTTGAAAAAGTGGAGCTGTTGCCTATAGCAACCAATCAGATTCTAGCTGTCAATTTGTAAAATGAACTAAATAAATGGCAACTAGAATCTGATTGGTTGCTATAGGCAACATCTCCACTTTTTCAAACCCCCAGCTTGATAAATTTACCCCATGCTGTTATTTACATCAACACTTACTGGAGTATATAATGGCCCCTGAGCTCCTGGTGCAAAATCAGGGACAGATCCCAGTACCTACTGCTATTGGAATCATCTTCCCATCTTCTATCATTACCGTTCGTGCCCAGGAGATGCCAAAAAAGTTGCTTCGCCAAAGCTAAATTTGGAGTCTAGTCCTATAATTTTAATAGGTTGCATTTTGCAAAAGTGTAGTTCTATAGTGATGGGAGGGTTAGGGTTAGGGAGAGTAGATAGGAACCTAGCAGTGTGCTGGGTAGATTACCTAAGTGCACCAGAGCAAAACCAAGGTGCATCTAGTGCGCTTCACATATAAGGACCTGTGCAAGCGACAGGTGCACTTACCTGGCAGCCAACGTCAGCGGTTTTGCACCTGTATGTATATTTTTTATTTCAGCTGTTTGCATTTAGATAACACTGAGCAGAAGAAAAACAAGCACAGCCAAATGTCAGCGAATGCAAAATGAAATTCATATTTCATCACAATGGCATCTAAATACCACATGATATTCCCACATGCCGCTAAATTTGCATACGTTCATTGTGTGCAAATATCACCCAGGATTTTCTAATACATAGATCAGAAGGCATTTAAATAAACCATGTCTGTTATGTATCTGTGTGCGATGTATTATTAATGACAGTATCGTTACTGCAGCAATTTATCATAACATTAACATTTGAATTTTATGCTCCTCACAAGCAATTGAATTAATTTAGTTTGTGTTTGTATATGTGTGTGCATGGTTAGTGCGGCTGTGTTTCCTGTAACTGTATGTGTGTAGTTGCCAACTCTCTATTATTTACTATTACTAATTTATACTGGGACCACTGGGGAGAAATAATTGTCACTTCAGTGGTCCCAATCTTGTTCATTACCCCGATCCCAGAGCTTGTGGTAGTGGGTGGAGTTTCATTTAAAAGTGGGTGGAATTGGCTCAGTGTAGGTGGATTAGGGGTGGGGCTTTTTTTGCCCCAATTTTCATATGCCTAAATGTTGGGAGATCATCATCTATTTATTTATATAGCGCCACTAATTCCGCAGCCCACGCCCACACAGAGACTAGGGTTAATTTAGTAGCAGCCAATTAACCTACCAGTATGTTTTTGGAGTGTGGGAGGAAACCGGAGCACCCGGAGGAAACCCACGCAAACACGGAGAGAACATGCAAACTCCACACAGATAAGACCATGGTCGGGAATTGAACTCATGACCCCAGTGCTGTAAGGCAGAAGTGCTAACCACTGAGCCACCATACTGCCCATGTGCAAGTTCTCTGCCTCCTCCATATGTTTCTAGTACATAGACAACAAGCTGTGAAATAACACTGTCGAATCCTCCTTAATGTATATGGGCAGCATGGTGGCTTAGTGAAAACATCAAGGAGAGGTGGCACAGTGGTCAGCATTGCTGCCTCACATCACTGGGGTCATGAGTTCAATTCCTGACCACGGCCTTATCTGTGTGGAGTTTGTATGTTCTCCCCGTGTTTGCGTGGGTTTCCTCCGGGTGCTCTGGTCTTCTCCCACACGCCAAAAGCATACTAGTAGGTTAATTGGCTGCTATTAAAACTGACGTCTGTCTGTGTGTAAATGTCAGAGAATTTAGACTGTAAGCTCCAATGGGGCAGGGACTGATGTGAATGAGTTCTCTGTACAGCGCTGCGGAATTAGAGCACTATATAAATAAATGGCTGATGATGATTTGCTGCTCTTGCTATATGATCCCTATAGCTGGACCTAGGATTTTGGGGTGGAAAAACGCTCTTTTATTTTTTTTTGCAGCATTACTTTGCAAAGTAAATAACCCGCCAGTGAAATGTCTCCATATATTCTGAATTCTTTGATGGGTGGGAAAAGAGATCTCCCACAAATACATGGACACCCAGCCCAGGAAACTGACATTCTTCTATACATTATGGAGATGTAACATTTCTGCGTGTACCCCCATTGTTTGCAGTTCTGAGGTTTCCTCTCTCCCAGAAACAAGAATGATGTTTTCTTTAGATTTAATTAAAAAGCAGCCTTTTGATCTGAGGAACCTGAGCCGTGACTTCGGCGGCAGCTGTGGGAAGTCTGCCAGTCAGTGGGCACTGCCAGTCTCTTAATGCCAGTCAGTCTGGGCGCTTCAGCTCCTTGTCATACAACATGATGCTAGTTTCACATCCTTAATCTGCTGAAGTCTAGAGAGCGTCTGGGAGCGCTTGCACCCTTGCAGCGCTGGAAGGATGTAACCTCTAGATTGTAAGCTCCCACGAACAGAGTCCTCTCCAGCTTGTGTATTTTATCCGCTTTGTTACACCAAGTCTCTGGCTCTGCGGCGTTCTCTGATGTCTTACAAATAAAATATGATAACGAATTTGTTCTAGAGAAGTGTCAGATAATAAAGTTTTTAAAAAAAATCTTAAGAGTCATTATATATGATATTCAGGATGGAAAGTTCCAGAATAAACATTGTGTCATGTGATGACATGATAGGAGACAGTGTGACCTATGGGCGGGGGGAACACACCACGACAAACCACAGGGTGGCAACTAAATTTAACATTTGTTGTGTTCCAATTGTTAGAACATCATGTGCTGCTTTTCAGACATGTCTCGTTCTTACCCAATGATCTGGGTGTGACTTCTGAATATCAAACTTTGTAGTTCCTCTTG
Source organism: Mixophyes fleayi (assembly GCF_038048845.1). Taxonomy (NCBI): domain Eukaryota; kingdom Metazoa; phylum Chordata; class Amphibia; order Anura; family Limnodynastidae; genus Mixophyes; species Mixophyes fleayi. Next base: position 142,527,268 of record NC_134408.1, read on the forward strand.
TCTGTTGTTTAATCAAAAAAAAAAGTGTAGTTTACTTTTAAACATAGCGTGCTTGACATATGCATCGACATTTATATTAACAAGAAATATTTATGGAAGTTAGTGTTCTGAAATTTAATCAAATTAGGGGAAGTTAATGAGCAGTGTAGAAACCAGTTATAGTTTTGGACACCGCCTGGGCTTGCAGCAGTCACTGAGCTACTTATGGAATAAGCTCTTGGGATAAATTTATCAGGCTGCGGGTTTGAAAAAATGTAGATGTTGCCTATAGCAACCAATCAGATTCTAGCTGTCATTTATTTAGTGCATTCTGCAAAATGACAGCTAGAATCTGATTGGTTGCTATAGGCAACATCTCCACTTTTTCCACCTTTTTTTTTTGGTGCAGAGAGGAGGGAAGAAGAGCAGCGGACAAGCCACATGCTAATGACCCATCTCATTACCATGCATGTATGTTCTCTCTCCAATCCGACTCCTCCTTCCGGCCTTGCCCCCAATAGCCAGTGGTGCGAAGCGGGCATCCAGGGGACACATATGGATGAAAGACGTTCTTCCAACCATATTTGCCTTGAAACACAGGCTCAATAGTTGTGTTTTTTATCTGTTTCCTCAAAGCAACAAAATTGCTCGCGGAGAACACAACAGTAAATCTACGTCATGACCAGGAGCAACAAAAATTTAAAATTCTGATGCTATAAATAAATAGCTGAAAAACTCAGAAAGAATCTCAAAAGAAAAATGTATGCGTTTATTAAATATTGCCATGGCACATGAAAAAACCAAATAGACTAACATAAATTGTGTAAAGTAAATGTAAATGGAGGTCTGCCACCCACATACAAAACTTCATTGACTATGTAATTTTGTTTTCTATGTGCTCCATCCTGAAATTAGTTTCACGGTATTCCGTTTTTTCCCATGACTTGTCATCTTGTACACAACTGCACGGCATAATAGGAATGTAAACTATTTAAAATCCCTCTCACGTCTTTTCTGCTGCCAGAACCGTATGCGTCCATTAATGATGTATGATGTCAGAGTTGTGTGCAGTCTGTACTGATTGTTTATGCATTCCTCTGCCTGCATTTCATAGAGGATATCCAGTTTGGTAGAACCCTTTGGTCAATCATTACTCATGATCTTACCACCTGCTTCCTGTCAAGAGGTTAATGTGGCGGAACCTATCACTGGCCCACCGTGACCAATCACTTGACCTCTCTACTCGTACTATACACCTGCATCAAACCTTCACCTCAAAGGTTAAGAGACTGTAATCCGTACTAAATGCTGGTTTAATGGCAGCCAAATAGTGGAATGGAGGGATCGATGTGTATTATGTGCCAATAAAGAGGAACCAGAGGTAGATATATGAGGTACAAGGTCATAGCACAAATAATTCCTAATATTCCTGACTTTGCTGTAAGGTGCTGGCTTGTCAATCCGGCGTGGCTTGAAAATCCCCCCCAAACTTTTTTTTTTTTTATAGGTCCACCCTATTCCTCCATATGGATGGACCCCAGGGTTACCAAGCCCAGGACTCCTGCAGTCACGGAGAAACACGCGCTGTCTGTCTGTGTGTGTATGTTGGAAAATTTAGACTGTAAGCTCCAATGGGGTAAGGACTGATGTAAATGAGTTCTCTGTACAGCGGAATCAGTGGCGCTATATAAATAAATGATGATGATGATGATGATGATGATGATGAATGGTCATCATTATCATCACCATTTATTTATATAGCGCCACTGATTCCGCAGCGCTGTACAGAGAACTCATTCACATCAGTCCCTGTCCCATTGGAGCTTACAGTCTAAATTCCCTAACATACACACACAGACGGAGCGAGAGAGAGACTAGGGTCAATTTGATAGCAGCCAATTAACCTACTAGTATGTTTTTGGAGTGTGGGAGGAAACCGGAGCACCCGGAGGAAACCCACGCAAACACGGAGAGAGCATACAAACTCCACACAGATCAGGCCATGGTCAGGAATTGAACTCATGACCCCAGTGCTGTAAGGCAGAAGTGCTAACCACTTAGTCAGTTTTATATAACTTTTTTTCTGTCTGTAAAATGGGCCTGTTTTGCAACATGATATTTTGGCATTTTGCTCACTTGGATGCACCTCAATGCAGACCATATAAAATCATTCACATCAGACCCTGCCCCTGGGAAGCTTACAATCTATATTCCATGACACACACACGAACCTTATACAAACATGTGGTGTCATCCCAGTGGTGAGCCAACAAACTCCAAATAGAGTCATTGCCTCAGTACTGTAAGTGTTACATCAGGAGTAACAAGTGTGTACACTTTCGTAACGCAATAGCGTAGAGAAAACATAGACATAGAAACAGTCTAGAGATGTGGCTTAACAGTAGTAGTAGTAGTAGTAAATATGAAATTTGCATGACTATATTTGTACAAAATACAATAGTGTAATGACGGGTCCTATACACCAGGCAGAGTAATGTCTGGACAGTGTTATTAATATAAGTGCAAAAGTCACATTTGTAATGTAAAATGTAATAAAAAACAGACACAAATAAAAGTACAAAGTCGATTCAATTAAATACAAGCATCTGTTGTTTTCTAAGGAATAAACTGTGAATCTTCTTTCCTGGCGTCGTCCAAATGGAAATATCCACAAAGTAACGCCAATAGGTGGCAGCGATTTTATATAATATGGCAATTTTATATAATATGGCAACCACACAAATGAATGAAGTGCTATGAGTGGAGGGGTCACGACGCAATCAGCCAATCAGAGGCTGGTGGCTAGCGCTACCGATCTTCATCATCATTCGTACATCTCATTGCACCAAACCTCCAACACCTGCGACAAATACGCTTCTTTACCGGTCTGTACGCGTCCACTTATACCTCACTACGTGAATGCACCTTTACTGTACCCGGTCTATGTTTGCCCCGTGCTCCTCTGTTCCTCCCCTCCAAAAATAAGAAGACACCAACCTGCACACGGACATACACGTGCGCATTTCTGGTGGGCAGTCTCAGCGTATTACGTATTTCACACAAAAAAAGACACACACTATATGGACAAAAGTATTTGGCCACACCTGTTAATTATTGAATTGAGGTGTTTCAATCAGACCCGTTGCCAGAGGTGTATAAAATCCAGCACCTAGCCATGCAGTCTCCATTTGTGATACAAAATGGTTCGTTGTGAAGAGCTCAGTTACTTCAGGCGTTGTACTGCGATAGGATGCCACCTTTGCAATAAGACGATTCGTGAATTTTCATCCCTGGGGGAAATTCCACGGTCAACTGTAAGTGATATTATTAGAAAGCGGAAGCGTTTAGGAACAACAGCAACTCAGCCACGAAGTGGAAGACCATGTAAAATCACAGAGCGGGGTCAACGTCTGCTAAGGCGCATGGTGCGTAAAAGTCGCCAACACTCCATAGCTGAAGAGTTCCGAACTTCCACTGGCATTAATGTAGGCACAAAAACTGTGCGGCGGGAGCTTAATGGAATGGGTTTCCTCCCACGCTACGAAAAAAAACCAAATTATACTAGTAGGTTAATTTGCTGCTGAAAAAAATAAAGCTAGTCTGGTGTGTGTGTCTGTTGGGGAATTTAGACTATAAGCTCCATTTGGTGGTGCTATATAAATAAACGGTGATGATGATATAAATTAAAATAGTAATACCGTGACATTTGCAATCCACTAGTTCATCAAATGTTCATTATACCTTATTTACATACAGTAACTTCAAAACGGGCAATGACTGAATCACTTCTGCTAGTCTTACACACAGTGGACACTTGTACGGATGGGCCATTTGTTCTAGCAGCAAACACCCAACAGACAGCAGATTTTGGAAAAGCTACAGGAGCAAAAGGCTATAAAGACAACGGAGGTAGGCAGCAAATGATTTCGGGTTTGGTAGAAATGAGGATTACACTATTAATCAATGGAAAGGATAAAACATCACCTATGCTAAGTGAACTGTAAAAAAAAAAAAAACAAAAAAAAAAACACAGACTTCAATTTTTGAAAACTTTTCTATCAAAAAAAAATCCCTTTTAAGAATATGAAGACAGATAGAGCTGACGGTAAGAGAAAGAAATATTGTCTATACCGTTAAAACGCTGTCACTTTTATTACGAAGCCCAAACAAGACAAACGATCGGAGTCACCAGCCGAGTGTAATGACAGCTGGGTCTATACGCTGGCAATATAATGGCATTTAGAAAGTAATTTGTGTACAGCGATGGCCCGCAGCTCTGCAGCAAGCAGGAGATAGTGCAGGTGCACTTTGTATTTCTAATATTTCATACAGATTGTGCATCATTTTTATGTGGCTGTATTTTTCACAGAATGTTTAAAGAGGGTCAGTATGTTGTCTATATTTGATATGACAGGTTCTCTATTAGGCTCTGAGGCTGTGTGATTGGTGGGAAGGGGCTGTTTTATGGCCCGATACCCATTAAATGGTAGATTTAATGTACTTGAGTCACAGAGAGCCCCTCTCCTGTTCATCTGGAGAAACACAGCCATATTCTATCATTTTCTTCAACTAAACATAGTTAACACGAGCAGCTTGTGAATGATTGTAGCTATATTTTCTAGGGATGTTCACTGACCCCCGTGTTTTGGTTTTGGATGTGTTTTAAAAAAAAATGTTAAAAAATGATAATGTCACATAATTTGGCTCTTTTTTTTGTTCCTACATTATTTATTAGCTTCAATAGCAATAATTTCCAGTCATTTCCAGTCAATTTTTGTCAAGTGACAAGAACACTGCTACCCCTGTTTCTATGTGAGCAATGGCACTGAGCAATGTCACTGGAGACTGGAGAGTGACAAGAACACTGCTACCCCTGTTTCTGTGTGAGCAATGGCACTGAGCAATGTCACTGGAGACTGGAGAGTGACAAGAACACTGCTACCCCTGTTTCTGTGTGAGCAATGGCACTGAGCAATGTCACTGGAGACTGGAGAGTGACAAGAACACTGCTACCCCTGTTTCTGTGTGAGCAATGGCAATGAGCAATGTCACTGGAGAGTGACAAGAACACTGCTACCCCTCCTGTTTCTGTGTGAGCAATGGCACTGAGCAATGTCACTGGAGACTGGAGAGTGACAAGAACACTGCTACCCCTCCTGTTTCTGTGTGAGCATTGGCACTGAGCAATGTCACTGGAGACTGGAGAGTGACAAGTACACTGCTACCCCTCCTGTTTCTGTGTGAGCAATGGCACTGAGCAATGTCACTGGAGACTGGAGAGTGACAAGAACACTGCTACCCCTCCTGTTTCTGTGTGAGCAATGTCACTGGAGAATGGAGAGAGACAAGAACACTGCTACCCCTGTTTCTGTGTGAGCAATGGCGCTGGATCTCCTGGGGAGGAAAGTACTTATGGAATCCATAACACGTGAGATCCTATGACGCAAAAATTACGTTTTACCTCGATTCAGATCCCAGGAAACTACCAATCCGTCTCGGCTCAGTACTCGGATAGGCGATGTTAGGGGAGTTTGGTTATCAGAAAACCGAGCCTGAGCATCTCTAATATTTTCTGTTGGGGTCATGTTATGTGGATGTTTTTAATAAATGATTCACTTTCATAAAAACATTTATTGTTTGTTCACATTCTGTTCAATAAACCAAAGCGAAACAAAGACATGGGGACGATTTAATTAGAGTGTGGTTCTGTATTATGTCTATGTGCAAAAAAATGGCAATTACGGTAATGAGAACATCGCTCATTTTGAACGCAGCCCTATGAGATCCGAGCAAAAACATGAGCCGATCTTTACCTAAACAGTACAAGGAAACATAATGCGCAAATGTTACCACGGAACCTCGCTGCTAATTGAATCACCCCCCTTGGTGTTCTTTACTTTTTTCTCACCCAATTACTGATACCTGCTTTTTTCCTCCAACATCAAAAGAGATTACATTCATCCTTATTGATGTGACCTCAAGACTCCCCTCACTGTCAGCCAATCACATTCAGGCTAGCATGGGAAACCGCTTGTGATTGGCTGAGCAGTTAGCGTGACTCCCAGTCAATTCGGCTCACAGTCATTCTGCATTGGGAGCAGTTAGCATCGTCTGGTGTGGGTTAGTTTTCTACTTCTGAGGATTACAAATGAAGAAGATTCCAATGTAATCCATGGATATTATTTTTAATGTAATCCAGGGAAATTTTTCCTCTTTTTTGGATTACAATAAAAATTAAGAACATTTTCCATTAATTACACATTAAGAAGAATTCCGATCAGTTTACATTAGGCTACATGTAGAAAATCCCCTTGGAATATAGGTTTACAATCTTCCTCACTACTCGTGGCCCCAAAGCCCAGGGGCCGTAAAGAGCTCCAACGTTTTTCTGAGTGGGGCTGGTAGTCTTCAAGAGGAGTGACCACTCTGTTTTCCGTTTCCCCCCATAGACTGTTTTCTCCAAGTCCCCCTGTTTTAGTTGGTTCCAGCCCAGGCTGTAAAACGCTGGGGCTAGTTGAAGAATCTGTGTGGGGGGGGGCTACAATGCCCGTTTTAATTTTTCTTATTTATTTAATGTACAGAGCTTCTCCCATTCATTTCAATAGCCCACTCATTTCAATGGTGTTTCAGCATTTAGAGCACAAGCTGGAAACCCCATTGAAAAGAATGGACTATTGAAATGAAGGACGAAAGCTCTGCACCACTTTCTGTGGACGCATTCACAAACACATTGCAAACATAACCAGTGCATAACAATCGCGGACATACCACATGTAAACTGTCCGGCAAACATACGTGTAAATGGATAGCTTTTATAACCATTTTCACATGTGGTTTGCGCTTGCGGTTTTTGATGCTAACACAATGCCAGTGGGTAAGTGTCCTTAGGTGCAGGAGAATAGCCAGCACATTACTGCCGACTAATTAAGGCAACTCATCTGATCTACCCCATATTTGAAAAAGCAAATTAGAGATGTTGACATAGTCTATAAAACATGAAACATTATATCTGTCTGCTGTCTCACAACTGATCTGTTTTCTTTCAGCTGTGGAATATTACAACGATCACAACTGTGTGATTGTGTTTCTACAAGAGCCACTGTCCCATACACTGATATGTCTTTTCCTTATATGTATCCCCCCCTATGCAATTCATTCAACTACTGCAAGTACCAGCTAATGATGTTGGAACATTCACTATAATGATGGTTGTAGGATCAGCGCACTCGAGTATACACAGTAATGTCATAAATTGCTTCGTTTCCGCAATGTAACAAATCTGCTTTAATATTGTAATATAGAGAGATGAATGTTGTCCTACAATTACAAACATACGTATTTGTTAGAGCTCCATTCCTGACGCCCAAAAGCTATACTGGGGTTGGAAGGACATTTGCTTTGTAAACAGGTCATCCATGTGTTTTCTTCTGTTTTTGAGGGTAGATGGAGGCAATACTCCATGACACTTTACTTTTAAGCAGAACTATGGTGGCAAGTCATAGTAAGAATAACTAGTGCATTGTACTGTAATAATTCATATAGGACCATTTTTACTTTGGTTATACTTTATGAGCAGCCCTTCCTGCCAGGAATACATTGCTTCCACGGCTGCATGCTTGGACCTGCGGATTTCTAAGCAGGCTGTATTTTAACCGCTTGCTTCAATGTTATATTAACCGTTTTAACCAGGCTTGTATACAAGGATGTTACAGAGCTGCTCCATCTGCCCTCACTGCATTTGCTTGTTGAGAATTTTGTCAAAAAAAGAATATATCCGAATTCCAGGCAATGAATGACAGTAAATTGGACAGAGAAGCAGGTTGGTGAGCTAAGCAGGCATTTCTATGGCTGTGGTACTAAAAAGACCAGAAAATATATGTAAATTAGCTGGGGAGGAAAATAAACAAAACTGAAAACCATCTTCTCACCACCTCCATGAATAGGGCTTAACAGCTTTGCAAAGAGAAGACGGACCCAACCTAAACGGCTTAATGACCTATGACTTGGTCTCCATCTTAAGGATAAGACCCCAGTTCCATCTATTGTCTGTGCGCTACGCAGCAGTGTTACAGTGTAGATGAATGGAAACAAAGTAACACACATAACCAGGCTGGGGAAGGGGGGGAGGTATAGGGTATAGGAGCCCCCGCTCGAAGCAGAGAGCTGTACGTGATCCATATGAGCTAATGGCAGCTCACATTGAGGAGCGGAATGATGTCACCCTGATTCAATCCTTATAATAGATTCATAACGGCAGGAGTGATGACATTTACAAACTACTTTATAAATCTCTTAGTCATTGCGGTCTGCTGGTAAACAAAAGATGAGGGTCTGGAGGTGACTTATGTTTGCAAAATGTCAGCTCCAATTTGCAAGTGTGTCAACTCCTTTAAGAGAACCTGAAACTCTCTACAATAGTGATTTTTGCACAATGTAAATTTGGAATAATCACAGTTATCCTGTACCTTCTGCCTAGGAAAGAGCATCAATAAGTAGTTTGTATTGTATGCAAATAGGGCAGCACAGCTGCTTAGTGGTTAGCACTTCTGCCTTACACCGCTGGGGTCATGAGTTCAATTCCCGACCATGGCCTTATCTGTGAAGAGTTTGTATGTTCTCCCTGTGTTTGCGTGGGTTTCCTCCGGGTGCTCCGGTTTCCTCCCACACTCCAAAAACATACTGGTAGGTTAATTGGCTGCCAATAAATTGACCCTAGTCTGTGTGTGTGTCTTAGACTGTAAGCCCAATGGGGCAGGGACTGATGTGAGTGAGTTCTCTGTACAGCGCTGCGGAGTTAGTGGCGCTATATAAATAGATGGTGATGATGATGATATTCTGACATGGGTCAAGCAGTCTACAGGGCCATAATAAAACAATTCTTTATTAAAGTGCCCTGCCTGACAATTTCTCGTCACGCAGAAGAACAGCGCAATATTGAGCATAACGCTGCTTGATGTTCAAAATACAAAAAACTTAGAAGACATAAAAAGGGATTAATCTATAAAGACAGGTTCCTTTACAAAAAAAAAAAAACAGATTAGAGTCTGAATTCACCAAAGTGAAATTTTTATTGCAAAAAAAATCTAAAACTGATCTTTTTTATTATATTTTATTTATTAAGCACTGAAATATAGTACAATGCAGCGCTGTACACTGAGGGGAACATGACATAAATTATATACAATGACAGGAAACAAAGGTAGAGATGCCCACTACAAGGTTTCGGGAATCATTAAGACATATTTACATATGAATCAAAATTTATTTGTGAAATTGTACTTAAAAGATGATGAAAATTTCATTTTTATGTTATGTTAAATCAGAAATCTATCACTTGGAAATGTTCGTAGGAAACCTAGATTAAATATATTATTTTGAAATGAGTCACAAAGAAATGATGATTATTCTAGAGAACATTGAACCACACTCACTTTTTACATTTTACAATAAAGTTTTTAAACTTTTCCTATATTCGTTTGTGGGTTTCACTTAAACAAAACTTTTTGCTTTTTTTCAAACCAAAACTTTTGTTTTTTCCAACTATTTTATTTTTGCATCATCAACTTAGATGTGAATTTATGCCCGGATGTCATGTACCTAATTGTTTTAATGTCACTTATTGTGTGTTTAGGTTATTATGCAAATTATTGCTATACAAATTAGTAGTTAAAGGGTAATTCTATTTTTGAATATCTAAAAATTTCCCAAGAAATGTGTCTATATTTTTGTTTTATGTGTGTGACCCCAGAAATGCCTTTGGGAGAAGCTTCTGTTTATCCCAGTATCAGTCTTGTGACTATGTGTCATTTCAATATGCAGTCCTGGTAGCAAAGAAAGTAGCCTGCAACTTCCATAATTCATTGCACGCATGCACAATCAGCCAAAACCAAGACTCTGAAATGGCAAACCCCACACTAATTCACCCAATCACACCTTTAGACTTGTTGAGCCACTCCCACTTCATAGTAGGCCACACCCCCTGTCAGAGTTCTTAACCTGTATCAGTCCTGCCAACCACACCTTCATGTGAAGCCACGCCCACTTTATAATAGGACACACCCCCTGTCAGAGTTCTTAACCTGTATCAGTCCTGCCAACCACACCTTCATGTGAAGCCACACCCACTTTATAATAGGTCACACCTTTTTCAGAGTTTGTTACCTGCAATATGGTTGCTACCAAAATTGGGTCTATTTTAAGATATGGTTAACCAGACCCTCCCACCCTAAATAAAACTACTCCTCAGGAAGCCATACAGTGCTGGATCTTCTCAAATAACTCTCACAGGTGCTATGTTATATTGGCATATATTTATTTCTATATTTAATGTGAACATGATGTTCTTTAATGTATTTGATAAATAAAATCCATGTTTTGGAAAACATTTTGCAGAACGATGAACTTGCTCAACCTGTGTGAAACTCGCTGCAGGAACTGGTTTGTTCTCTAGGCTCTTGTGAAAGACGGAGTAGCAGAAACAGCTCGTTGCACAAAAGTACATTTAAGAAATCTTCCTTAAAGGGCCACTAACTGTAAAAAAATGAGATGTTACACTGTGGAAACGACGGCATCAGTCCCTTGTTCATAATATTTTACTGAGTTTATTAAAAAAAAAAAAAAAAAATCGTTATTGCCGCTAATAATTTTTTGGCCCAAAGTGAACACCTACAATCCCTCAGGAGAATACTCTATGACCTACCAGTGCTCATATGCTGCCCCCAATCCCAGCCTGTCCCTATTATTAACACCAAATCACAAATAGTTCCAAATCTGATAAGCAACTGAATATTTAACAAATATATTTCTTAATACAAAAGTTATTTTAAATAAATAAACCTGTATTTATTTTTATTTTTTTTTCAAAAAAATAACAAACAAGTTTACCGTTAAAAAAAATATGACGCTTCTCATACTTTCTTCTTGTGCTGCCACAAACATTTGGGGGTATATTTACTAAACTGCGAGTTTGAAAAAGTGGAGATGTTGCCTATAGCAACCAATCAGATTCTAGCTGTGAAATTGTAGAATGTACTAAACAAATAACAGTTAGAATCTGATTGGTTGCTATAGGCAACATCTCTACTTTTTTCAAACCCGCAGTTTAGTAAATCTAGGCCCAGGTGTATGGACCATTCACTTATCATAGTGATTAGTGATGCCTGTTTTAAAGCCCCCTGTGAAGTTTATTTTGCAACGGAAGATGTTGAACGCTTGTGTGCATGAGGCCTAGAAGTTGACTTGGACGTTCCCACATGTGCAACCAACACAGCAGCCATCATGCTTCACACAGCTAGAAATACTAAAGACCAATCCTTCCTTTTGGTTTTCCCGGCACCTTCCACTAATAGCATAGGCAAACCGTGAGGGGGTTTCCTAGTGCTTGAAAACCCCCCTCCAAGCCTGGGGCACTGTATAATTGAGGTGGCTGGACCCTGCCTCCGCTTCACACGGCTCTGCTTAAAAAGAGAGAGCTGCGTGCACCTAACAGTAGTGCACGCAGCATTGTCCATGTATATTATGGGGATAGGAAGAGTTGGAGAGCAGCCAAGCACTGTCTAATATTATAGCCACGCCCCCATGCATGCTGGTCACGCCCACTGGGGGCGTGGTGTGGAAACCCCCCTCTACAAATCCTGCGTTTGCCCCTGAATAACCCTGCTTATATATCCATCTATGACCCCCTCCCCTAATACAAGTTCCCCCCACACTTAGAGCACACAGATGCATCGTTCTCAGGTTTTCTTTTCTTAGTCGAACGGATGAAACGAAAATGTCATTTGATATTCTTGAGATGGATTCCCATAACTTGAACTGACTGGCCTAATAAAATTACACAAGGTGTAATAAAATTACAGCTGTATGAGGGTCACAAAGTCACGGAGCATTAGACGCCCGCAAACTGGTGACTTCAGCAGATACCATGCGGAATAAAATACATGAAATTGGGATTTTAAAAACCTATTTTTGCTGTGGTATTACTAAACACAAGCCTATCACAGACAATAGGTTTATGTCCCTGAGCTACATAATTATAATATACACACATATATATATATATATATATATATATATATATATATATATATATATATATATAGTCAATATAACTATAAAACAGCTAATAATATTTCAGTATGATTTAAATCCAATTAAAACATCATGGTGGTTTGTAATGCTGCCTGCGCTCACGTGGGGTTCTCTAAACGCTGCGGTTTCCTCCCACAGTCCTCTTCTGTCTACGTTGACTTTGGTGTTATTGTTAGATTGTAAATTCCACTGGGGCAGGGTCTGATGTGCCAGAATAACATTCTCTGATCATACAGCACTGCAGATGTTGGATCTGTGTACCTACAGTATAATAAAAACTTTATATAGAACCTAGCATGGCTTTGAGTAAAGCAGAGGCCTAGATAACTTGTTTTGGGGGTGCATTTATTAGTTCTAGGGCCTGAGTCATTAAGGAGAGTAAAGCATAAAAAAGGAATAACTTTGTACCTGGGCAAAACCATGTTGCATCGGAGGGGAGGTAAATTTAAAATGTGCTGGCAGATTTAGAGTGGGGATAGGGCATGCCCTAGATCAACTTTAAATTTCTAGGTAAAAATAAAGCTATCAAGTATTTGTGTGCTACATGAAACACAGCCAGTATTTAATTTATGTGCAAAATAATAAACTAATTTGCTCCCCTTGCAAAGACTTAGCCCTTGTTTTTGCTTTGCTCTCCTTAATGACTCAGGTCTCTTGTGTGAATCTGCAGGGTAACCTTGTGCGAAGAATGTTTCAGATCTAAGCACTCCTACTTTGAGGTAGATTTATCAAACCTTCTAAAAAAAGAAAAGTGGAGGTGTTGCCCATAGCAACCAATCAGATTCTAGTTGTCATTTATCTAGTACATTCTAGAAAATGATAGCTAGAATTTGATTGGCTGCTATGGGCAACACATCCATTTTTTACTTAAAAAAGGTGTGGTAAAGCTACCCCTTATCTCCTTCTCTGGGGAACAATATTGTTGGAATTTTGCCAGCACACTTTCCCTCATCTCTGCCCTGAGGCACAATGTTTTGGCATCTATTTCAAATTATAACACTAGTACATACTTGCCAACTCTCCCTGAATGTCAGGGAGACTCCCTGAAATAGGGGTGATCTCTCTCACTCCCTGAAGAGTCTGGCATTCTCCCTGATGCAGAGCCAGTACAAGACGTGGTTGGCTTCGCCATCTGTGGCATGACACAGTTCAGAAATTGTGTCCTATGTCCATGTATTGATGCCTATGGAGGTGGCCATTTTCATGGAGACCAAGATGTAATCAAGGACTGACAGATAAGACAACATGACTTCAGTAATGGAGACAGAAATGTAAAAGACACTTCAGTCTCTAGATATTCATTAGCTGCTTTTCTTTAACCCATAGTTGCCTACTCTCCCAAAATGTCCGGGAGACTCCCGCATTTCTGGGAGACCTCCCGGCTTCTGAAAGAGCAGGGAAACCTCCCAGTTCTCGCCCCTGCAATAGATAAGTGGCAGGGGAGGGGCTTAATGACGCAAATATTGCGTCATCTTAGCCATCGTTTAGGGGGCAGGGCCAAAATTATGTGATTCATCAAGCCCCACCCTCGCACTCCCACCTCCCCCGATATCTCCCTGAAACCAATGAGGAAAAGTTGCCAATTATGCACTAGAAGCATAAGATCGGCCATGGAGGTAGTTTGCCATTAATGATCAAGATGCTTCATTTTTTAGATTCTATTTTTGAGAAGTTCCGCAAGCTGCGCTGTCTAAGGTGACATCACAATGACCTTCCAGGTGTATCAGGAAACTGAATTCTGGGAGAGTAAGCTCTTTATTCTGAACCAGGCCCGGCCAACCCGTGGCTCTCCAGGTGTTGTGAAACTACAACCCCCAGCATAGCTTACCAGCTATCGGCGGCCTCTCTACTGGCCTCTCTACTGGCAAAGCATGCTGGGACTTGTAGTTTCACAACACCTGGAGAGTCACAGGTTGCCCAGCCCCGCCCTAAACATATTAAGTCACAAGTAATAATGTAATTGCTTCTGGAAAATGATGACACATGGAAATCCACCAATCCACATTCACTGGCCATGCCCCAGTTCATCCAACAATGTCTCAATCTGTATCGGTCAGACCACCAAGCCATAGATCTCTGTTCCATATCACTCAGAACGCAGCATCACCCAACCATTGCCGTAAGGGCACAAATATGAAGGGGGGGGGGGAAGAAATGAATATTATACATTAATTTGGTTGCAGTTCAGGGTTTGTCACATTTATTATTGCATCAGTATTATTAGTTACGGCTCTGCAACCATCACAGTACTACCAATGTTTTCTGGTTTAAGCCCCAGTATAAAGCACATTATTGATAATATAAGCAGCGCTTACCACTACGACAGAGTGTGATGCACACTTAATGACTATGACAGTAAACCACGTCCACTAACATTCATCATGAAATCAATAGATTTCCACCATCTGTCCTGGAAACCAGCTCACTGAGGACATTACTCACTAAATAATTGGTTCAGTGTCAGCTGCCGTCCCCAACAGGTAGAGTGACTGCCAAAAAGTGATTGATGGCCGTAGATGCTTTACGGGGTCTGGGCTGAGGGGCATCAGAAGCAAAGTTTGGTACCAAATGGACTGTAGAGATCCAAATGGTATGTTCAGCTATGTGGTAGACACATCTGCTGTGTAAAGCTGGAGAAAGCACAGGGGGGGGGGGCAGAAATAAAGTGGGGATTGGGAAATGATACACTGTCTTTGTCACATAGTATCACTGATACAATACAAAGCTTGCAGACATTCCGGTCTTCTTATAGGAGTATACATTGTTCTGTGTGAGATTTTAGGTCATGTGTTTGTTTTGTGCACTCATGAAAATAAATCACTTTTAGTTGTACTTAGATTATATACTTTATTTTGCTACTTTGTTTATTGCAATATACTGATAGCAATCAACATAGTTACTAAAATATTGCTACAAGCAGTCATTTGTCTGACATCAAAAAAAGGTTCATTAGAATATGGTTGTAAACAGGCAGAGTCATTCATGAACTTGGAAATTTAAGGAGGTGTGGGGCAAATGTATGATGTCATGTGGCAACTTCTGACGGTGGGGTAGAACGAGGTGTTCTCTACACAGTAATGCACCTGTTTTTGTGCCCTAATGCAAAATTAAGATTTCGTTCAGCAGGACGGGATATTCTATATGAGCTTCAAGAGGTTTTACGCAGATTTTTGTATCGGCAAAATGAAAGGAAATAACATACAAACATCCACCCGCGATTTTGCTCTGGCGATCACTTTGAGTAGGAACACACATTTATATGTGAACACAAATCAATTTAATTAAAAAGATTACAATGTACAAGTGAAGCCCCCTATATCTGTGAACTTAAGTCATAAACAGGGGCTGCCTGGAAAATTTTAGTCCGTGGGGGGATGAGACTCTGCAGTGTGTTAGGAACATTTTAAAGGAAAAAAAATGCAGATAGCCCAGTGACCCAGCCCAACCAGCCCCTGGTCATAAATTAACCCCCAACATGCCTCTCCCCACCTCCCTGACGCTCTGCTCACCGTCACTGCAGGATTGAGTGCAGTTACTGACCGTGCGAGAGGCAGAGCAGGCAGAACACGGTAGGCCCGGTAAGCTGGGCAGGAGGGCACAGTGCTTCCCGTGGTGCCCTGTAAGGCCGTCTGTGTCCAAAAAAAACAGGGGAGCGGCACATTTGCTGTAGGGTCTTCTCTGCGCAGATACTACAAACTGAATCAGTGGTCTGTTCAATTATGTGATGATACTAAGTTAGTGATGTGAGGAATTATGGGAAAAATAAACGAAACACTATAGAACTGAGTACTGACTGTTTAGGCTCCTGATAAGCCTAATATGTCCCATAAGACAAGATATAGATAGATAGATATATATATATATATATATATATATATATATATATATATATATATATATATATATAAATATATATATATATATATATATATATATATATATATATTCTAGGATTGAGATTGAGTACTAAATACCGAGTACATAAACCCTGACAACAATTTTCCCTACATAAGAAGAGCGATGGAGGACAGATAGTGTTTTCCCCCGACAGCTTGGAAAAGAGACCGGACAGAAATGCGGCGCATCAACAGGCTGTAATTCACTATAGAGAGTGACACTCTCATTCCTGGTAGTAAGGTGGTCATTTAAGGATGTGTCGGCTGTACCGGTGATGCAATGTTTTTTTTTACAAACCATTCCACATTGTACTGCCGGTACACCTGGCGCATCCTTAAGTGACCACCTTAATACCATGGGTTTATGTAGTCGGTGAACAAATTGCTGTTGGGGTTTATATAGTCGGTGAAGTGACTATATGGGGCAGCACGGTGGCTAAGTAGTTAGCACTTCTGCCTCACAGCACTGGGTTCATGAGTTCAATTCCTGACCATGGCCTTATCTGTGAGGAGTCCCTGTGTTTGCGTGGGTTTCCTCCGGGTGCTCCGGTTGTCTCCCACACTTCAAAAACATACTGGTAGGTTAATTGGCTGCTATCAAATTGACCCTAGTCTGTGTGTGTGTGTGTGTGTGTGTTAGGGAATTTAGACTGTAATGCGAGTTCTTTGTACAGCGCTGCGGAATTAGTGGCGCTATATAAATAAATGGTGATGATGATTATATATATATATATATATATATATATATATATATATTTATTTTAAATGTATAATCTCCATCCACCACCCTCTCTGCCCTATTTACATTTCACTATATGTCTATTCTACAACTCTACTGAAGTTAAATATTATCAAAGCTTCCAACCCCCATCGGCTTCATCTGTCTGTCTATAGACTGCGCGGAGCTATTACAGGTGTGTTATCCTGTACATTCCACACTCAGAATTAATGATGGGTTTTGCAGGGTGTAATCTGTGCATTTACTAGAGAATTGCAGGGTATGTGATGTGGGCAGGTGCACTGACATAACATACCGCGAATCTGAGTATTCACTTTCCCTAATGCAGGAATGTATGTGAAACTCTAGTCATACCTAGACAATACGCACAGATATATTACAGGACACACTATATCGCTCATTATAACAGAACTGGGAAGGAGACAGCATGGCACAAAGCAGAATTACCATCAATTAACTGTGCTACAATAGATTATAAGGTGACTTAATATAGTATAGAATCAAAATTTCTGTTGTCCAAATCAGCATACTACTATTGTACAGCTCAACTGTACCCAGGGTTGAAAGACAAATAGGACCACAATTTACAGGGGTCCTTTTCCTAAAAATAAAAAGAACACCGCCTTTAAGCAATAAATATTACACAATCAGTGCTCCCCATGTCCTCCTGAGATCCTAGGAGAAGTGCTAAGCCCTGAGCCACCATGCTGCATGTTAATGAAGAACATTAGGAAGGTATTGAAGGCAAACGAGACGCCACAGACTGAGAGTTAGTTATTGGTAAGAGCAGGGTCCCCAACAGCGCAGAGTAGGGATGTGTGAGGCTTCTGTCACACTCATGTGGGAACATAATGGTGTCAAAAACCTGTACAAAACATGAAGTTCCTACAACCAAAATTGTATTATAATTTGCTGTTATTATTATTATTATTATTATTATTATAATAATTATTGTTTTATGTTTTGTATCTTATTTCACCAGTGATAAAAATCAGTGAATGCATTTCCCTAATTGTTGGGTCATTTATAATAGCTATACGGATGATTAGTGTATACCCCCCTCCCCACCTAAAACCACAGTAGTCTACATAGTATACGACACTATGATTTCTCTATTTGATTATTTGGCATCTCTCCCCAGACCTACAGTGGCTGGGGGCTTGTTTATCTATAAGAATGCAGCTGAACCTCTTTTCTGAAAATTGCATAGATTGCCACTGGCTTTAGGGAGGGACTGACAGGAAAAAGGAAAAGTGGAGATGTTGCCTATAGCAACCAGATTCTAGGTATCATTTATTCTGTACATTCTAGAATATGATAGCTAGAATCTGATTGGTTGATATGGGCAACATCTCCACTTTTTACAAGGTCTGATAAATCTACCCTACAAAATTAGGATGCACACACAGGGAGAGTAAGGAACAAAGCATGGAAAGGAGCAAATTTGTACCTTGGCCAAACCATATTGCACTGCAGAGGGGGGGTGCAAATTTAAAGCGTGTGGACAGATTAAAAGGTGGGAGGGGGCGTGTCCTAGCTCAACTCTAAATTGCAGTGTAAACATAAAGGTGCCCATTATCTGTGTGCTACATGCAAAAACAGAAGTATTATCCCTGCATGCAAAATAAGTAAATGTATTTGCCCCAAATTGCATTGCAACATGGTTCTGTCCAGGAGCAAGTTTGCTAATTTTTTTGCTTTGCTCCTAACGCTAATTGGCGCCTGTAGTGGGTGGATAAAAAGGTGACATAAGTGTCAACGCGCCACTCTAAGTTGAGACCTATATCACCCTTCCACAAACACAGGCCTGACTGCGGCGTGGCACAGATTTCGGTGAATTCATTCATAGCCTAGAGTATTTCACTTGTCATTGACCTGCATTTATTTGTAAAGAAATACTCATGTGAATGAGCCCATATAAGCAAGTAAAAAATAGCTAATGTGATATCTTAGTACTTTCATGCACAATTCATTGGAATTTAGACTGTAAGCTACAAAGGGGCAGGGACTGATATGAGTGTGTTCTCTGTACAGCGCCACGGAATTCGTGGCGCTGTATAAATACATGATGATAAGTCATTAAGGAGAGCAAAGCCAAGAAAAGAATCAACTTTGCACCTGGGCAAAACCATGTAGCATTGGAGGGGGAGGTAAATTCAAAATGTGGGGACAGATTTATAGTTGGGATAGGGCAAATCCTAGACCAACTTTAAATTTCAGTGTAATAATAAAGCTATCAAGTATTTGTGTGCTACATGAAAAATCAGCCACTATTTAACTTATGTGCAAAACAATAAACTAATTTGCACCCCTTGCATTGTAACATGGTTTCTCCAGGAGCAAACTTACTCCTTTTTTTTTTGCTTTGCTCTCCTCGATGTTCATTGTGGTAATGGGTCCTCTCACAAAATAACGTGAGGTCTTGCAGTAATGATTTGGAATAATAGTGAAGGAAGAACTGACAATCCGTTTTTTATCCCAATCTATACCATGCTTGTCAATGTACAGACCCCTATGTGTACATCTATTGTTTCACTGGAAGATTTACACTAATTTGTTGCCGGTGTATAATATGAATTAGTATGTGATAAATGGATCATATGTTACTGTCAAAAAGCAAGTACAGACCTCCACCCCATCAAATCCTGAGTGCTGATAAAATGAGTGCACACTATTTGAACAGGCACAAGGTGATCCACTGAAGCCCAGGCTCACATATCCCTCATGTAAACAGGAGACATTTGCTAGAAAAGGGGGCTATAGAATTCTTCCTGAAACAAACAATGGCTCAGAGAAGGTCGACCTTCAGCACCAGCTTACAGACAGGTGCTTACATAAAAACACAGACATTGTGGCATTTGGAGATTGTCATCTTGTGTATACAGATCAGTCAACCCCATAAGTAAATCTCCCTCATCTGTGTCCGTATCTGTCAGCTGACACAAAGTCGCAAGGTCAGGGATGTAAACTTTGTGTCCTGACGTCAAAATTAATGAAAAGAATTTATGGCCCAAAACTAATCTTCATTAGGAGCCACCAGTAGATGTGTAGATCAATTAGGAAGTTTTTGGTTTGTTTGTTTTTTTAAAAAAAGCATTCTAGAATGATTAACCCATTGACTCCTTGGTCCACCTTTCTGCCTACACATAAACCTATCCTGTAATATTCCCAGGGATGTATGGCAGGACAAATCTTTTCTATTTTTTTATCATGGAAGATTGACCTAATGCAGGGATCCTCCTGAATATTTACTAAATACAGTGTTTTATCTCCTGGCTGAAAGTCCGTGTTTTATATCCTTCAGGCAGTTTACTTATTGTTTAGTAAACATTCCAGAATTGAATGTACAAACCAATAAATGAAAGTTTCTGAAACTGAAAAATTCTTTAGGGTTCCATGAATTACATCCACTACAGACTGGGCAACAGTTAAGGGAAGGTTAGTGTTCTTGGTCTTTCCAACTTGTAATGAAGTTGTCAAATTAATCCACAGAGGTAATTAGAGTGAATAAAAACAGGATGTCTTTTTAGAAAGTTGTGATCAGTGAGGGTGATAATGGCACTAATTTGTTCTAATAAACACGGTGATGACCCAAAATACAGTTTATTAGTTTCATATGTTAGTACAACTCCCCAGTGGTACTAAATATGTCCACCACGTCATAGGCAAACTGAGGGGGGGTTTTCCTAGTGCCTGGAAACCCCCCTCCAAGCCTGGGGCACTGTATGATTGAGGTGGCTGGACCCTGCCCCCGCTTCACACGGCTCTGCTTGAAAAGGGAGAGCTGCGTGCACCTAACAGAAGTTGACGCAGCATTGCCCATGTATATTATGGGGATAGGAAGAGTTGGAGAGCAGCCAAGCACTGTCTAATATTATAGCCACGCCCCCATGCATGCTGGTCACGCCCACTGGCGGCGTGGGGTGGAAACCCCCCTCTACAAATACTGCGTTTGCTCCTGCCCGTTATAAATAAATGATGATGACAATATCATAATAATAATCGATCTTACCGTCCAGTTAAAAGACGAATGACACAAACATGTTCTTCGGACAGGAGATGCAACATGACAATAAAAGTATATTAATAAGATGTAAGTGCAGGGTTTTCACTTATACCAGAGGTGTCCAAACTTGGTCCTCAAAGGCCACCAACAGTTCTGTCTGTAGAAACAGGTGGGATAATTATTAGCCCAGCCAAAAAGATGAACTCACCTGCGCATGATTAAAGGAATCCTGAAAACATGAATTGTTAGTAGCCCTTGAGGACTAAGTTTGGCCTCATCTGACTTATACCCTAATATAGGCCATGTTTATTTTAAAATTGTATAAATCATTATGTAATAACTTAATAGTTTTCAATTAAGATAAACGTAATAAATCCCATACTAAAATTACCATTAAACATATTTGATGCACATTAAACAGATTATTAAGTACTGCAGCAAAAGCATTTCTTATGCACTTAAAAACTCTGAAATGTATTCACAGAAATTCCTGCTAGTTCTATTGATTTGCAGGTGGAGTACAAGGAACAGTAACTGATTGTGGGTATTATGTTGCTCATCTGAAAGAGCAAGTAATGTCAGAACTTTACATATTCTCTTTCAGTCCTCTCTTCCATGTTAGGAGGGAGGAGCTTATTTTACTAGACTAAGAGTGACTGACAGCTGGACAGACTTGCTTTGTGGATTGGTCAGTTCATACACAGGGGGAGGGGTCAGTGATGTCACAGCAGCTTTTAGACCTGTTGCACATTCTATTAGAATATCGCCCTAAAGATATGGGCTGTAGTGGAGGGAAGCGGATAATACTTTGCGTTTAAACAGAATTGCAGTGGAATATCATGGTAGCAATGTATTTAACCTTTAAACTCCAATTTGTAATTTTGTGGTTCTTTAAATCATATTTGCAATCAACAATCAAAGAAATGTGTACACTCATATGTAGCCTTGTGTCTAATTTCCCGTATGTCCTTTCCATTGTAATCTCTAGTGAGCAGGGCCCTTTCTCTATTGTTTCATTGTATGTTGTTGTATTGTTATTATGGTACTTTCAGTACGTTTCTCCGATCGTGCAGCACCGAGGAATGTGATCGTGTTACAAATAAAGAAAGGCTCCAAGAGTGATAAAAATCAGCCTTTTTCGTATTACTTGCTATACACACTCAATTTCTGCACTTCTAAATTGTTGTATAAGGAAGTTTTCAACAAAGCATTGTGTGTTTACACGGTCACAGAGCTTCACCGCGGCTTCTAGCATATTTATATCTTAAAGATACACTACCGACATTCAGAGGTCTTGGTCAACCTCTGCTAGTTTTAGAATACACAGCCGGCCAAATTCATTTTTTTGATTGCGAGGAGGGAGGGGGGGGGGGCAGGAGGACCAATCACAAGCCGCAATCTCTTGAAATTGGTACTGCAGCTTTAGAATACAAATATTATATTTTAATTCCATTGGTTACTAAAGAATAAAAACTATTGCAGAAGTTTAAGGATGAAATTAACCTGTACCGCTGCTGCATTACCCTGCGTTCTGTTCACCTCACTATCACATGTGCTGTTTCTAAACTGATAACGGCTCTTTAGAAATGCCGGATAGCCGTATCATCATCATCATTTATTTATATAGCGCCACTATTTCTGCAATGCTGTACAGAGAACTCATTCACAACAGTCCCTGCCCCATTAGAGCTTATAGTCTTAATTTCTTAACATACACACACACAGACAGAGACACACAGACTAGAGTCAATTTGTTAGCAGCCAATTAACCTACCAGTATGTTTTTGGAGTGTGGGAGGAAACCGGAGCACCCGGAGGAAACCCACGCAAACACGTGGAGAACATACAAACTCCTCACAGATAAGGCCATGGTCGGGAATTGAACTCATGACCCCAGCGCTGTAAGGCAGAAGTGCCAACCACTGAGCCACCGTGCCACCATCCCGACTGTTGAAAAGCTGACTTAGAAGAATTTCCACGGATGTACAGGCCGGCACACAGAATTACATCACAGAAGTACGCGCCGGCTGGACAATGTAGAAGGATTATTATAAAGTATTGTCCTGCCGGTGCGTACTTGCATTGCCCCCTTAAGACCACCAATAATAGTTTTGCGTTTACAACTGACGTCATTCTGTCTGCCGTCCTGTGCATCCGTGGAAATTCTTGTAAGTCAGTTTTTTCAACAGGGTAAGTAGTGTCAGTGTTATCAACATTGATATTTAGTACCCAACCCGTTTACATGTGGGAGACCAAATTGGACAAAACAGGTCATTTGTGCCTAGACTTTATGACCCAGGAGCATAACTAGACTTTTGTGGGCCCCAAAGCAAGACTTTGTAAAGGCTGCCATGTACCATCCAATGGTGACAGAGTTACATATACATATGTGGTTTGACAGGAGAGGCGGGCTCCCTACCAACTGCACCCTTGTTACACCTTTGGTATGACCAGATAACTCTCCTACCAGGAGCAATAAAATTGTAAGTGGATTTTTAATATTTCCAGTAATTCAGAAAACTAACACTGGTTGATTGCAGGCAAACGCAGCCGAAGTTGGACCAATTAGTAGAGGAAATCATCACATGGTTGGCTTCAGTCTACAGGCTCGTGTTACCATTGCCAGAGTATCAGCTATTGTGTTTGTTAGTTGTTTGTGTTGTGTTTGTGTCCCATTTGAATAAGTCTTCGAAATATGCTCTACGTGAGAAGAAGATTTCACAGCTTGTGACACTCAGTTGTTTTTTGGGTGTTTTTCAGATTCTGACTGGCAGATCCAAGTATTGTGGTTACCTCACTATAGAACTTATTATACACTTGACAACAGTCACGGCTATTCCCCTCACCGATGGGAAATTTCACAGCAGAAATGACCTGTATCCAGAGCCCTATTCATGGGCATGAGTCTGTTTGCTCAGTGACGACGGAGAACGAAAACTTGTTTGTTGTTTCAAGATTTTGTGTTTTGTAAATCAGTGTTTTGACTGACTGTGATTAACTCAAGGATCCAATGACTCACGGAGTGTGGATCTCCCTAAACTGCTAAAGAGCTTATTAGCCAGAGAGGCACCAAACATAGAACCTTAGGGCTGACGGAATGTTACATTCCATGCATATTGATCACTATGATAAAAAAAAAGCTTTTTACAACACTTGGGTAGTTGTAGTAAATGGAGGAGAGGCCGCAAGTGCAGTTTCTTGTCTTTTGGTTATGCAGAGCAAGTGAATATTGCAAATGACATCTGTCATAGTGATTAAGTGATCAGTGTTTGTTCAAGTGCCTAAGCTGTGCTCACATGCCAATGAATGCAGCACAGCGTAACAGCCCCAGGGCAAATATTAAACTGTCGCTGCCTTTAACGGTCGCTGCCTTTAACGGTCGCTGACGCCAACAAACACACTTTCTATTGTTTATGCTTACTCTCCATAATCTCTCCTTTACCATTTTAAAAGCATCTGAATCTATATCAGATTTGGTCATACATATGTGTGTAATGTTACCATTCAGTGCTCAGGTCATGTGTTCAGATTCCACATTGCACTTTTAGCAAAGTCAGCTAATGACCACATATGTAGTCAGATCTGGTCATCATCCAATCGGATTATCTGACAGATCCTGAACTGATATTGATGACTTTCTGATCTATACACAGTGACCAATTAGGTCCACAAAAGCCTAACTGACCGTCAGAATCGCTGTGAACATTCTATTGATTTAATTAATTACAGGTTGGTCTATAATGCCCACTTCAAAACTGGAATGTGTTCAGTGGGAAGGAAATTAGTAACAAATAGCGCTACGGAATATGTTGGCGCTATATAAATAAATGATGATGATGATGATGACAATGATGAAATAGGTGTTTGGAAACTGGAACGTAATTTGCTGTGTTGTAGTTGAGATATATCTGTACTAGAGATGTTCACTGATCCTCGTGTTCTGGTTTTGGATCTGGATTAACTTCTTGTCTTGGTTTTGGCTTTGGATCCCGATTTTTTTTCTAAAATCTGTATTTTTTATTGTTAAAATCACATATTTTAGCTTTTTTTCCCCCTACATTATTATTAACCTCAATAACACTAATTTCAAGTCATTTGCAGTGAATTTTGACCACCTCAGAGGTCACAATATTGTTTTCATACACTTTCAAACAAAGGCTGCGGATTTAGAAGACCAAGCCTGCCAGACCTATTATTTCTATTTCAGCAATAACAATTAGCAATGGAGCAATGGAGCTCTCCTGAATGTCACTGGAGACTTTGAAGAACACTGCTTCCCCTCCTCTTTCTTTTCTACCTATGCGATGCCCAACTGCACTAGAGACTGCCAAGAACTGTGCTACCCCTTCTGTGTCCCTCTGTGAAATGGGCCTTGACGCCGTGGAGGGCGGTACTTATAGAATCCAAAGCTTGGATCTGCTAAGTTCGGGTGTGTTCGGTTCTCGGGGAACCGAGCCTGAGCATCTCTAATCTGTACATATAGATATATATTCAGCTGCATTAGAGCATTGCAGAGGGAACTGAGAGAGCTTACTTGGTGGTCTCCACCTTAAGAGCAGGCAGCCAAAATGGCAAAAAAATTACATATATGAAAAGAACTTTTTATGTGAACAAAAGCGAAAAGTGTATTCAATGTTTCAGGCAATCACTGAGCCATTTCTCAAAATGATGTACATGTGAAAGAGACACTATTTCAATGCCCCATGCAGCCTTGAAGTGATTGCTCAGGACCTGTGACCCGCTGTGCAGCGTGAAACAGTCTGTTCCTAGGCAACCAAGCCGGCACCCAGCAAATAGAATTACCTATACATGAATATGGAGGACGTGTCATTTACATATGTAAATAGTGCAATCAGAAAGTGTACAATAGGTACAATGAAACTGAATAAACTAAAATAAAGTGTCCAAGCGGATGACTGACTAGGGATAACCAAATAAACAGAGAATGGAGAAATTTCAAGTCATTCAAGTCATTCAGTTATTTATATATACACCGATCAGCCATAATATTAAAACCACCTGCCTAATATTGTGTAGGTCCCCCCACCCGTGCCCACAAAACAGCTCTGACCCCTCGAGGCATGGACTCCACAAGACCTCTGAAGGTGCCCTGTGGTATCTGGCACCAAGACGTTAGCAGCAGATCCTCTGTAAGTTCTGAGGTGGGGCCTCCATGGCTCGGACTTGTTTTCCAGCACATCCCACAGATGCTCGATCGGATTGAGATCTGAGGAATTTAGAAGCCAAGTCAACACCTTGAACTCTTTGTCATGTTCCACAAACCATAACTGAACAATTTTTGCAGAGTGACAGGACGCATTATCCTGCTGAAAGAGACCACTGACATCAGGGAATATTGTTGCCATGAAGGGGTGTATTTGGTCTGCAATAATGTTTAGGTAGGTGGTACGTGCCAAAGTAACATCCACATGAATGCCAGGACCCAAGGCTTCCCAGTAGAACATTGCCCAGAGCATTACACTGCCTCCGCTAGCTTGCCTTCTTCCCATAGTGCATCCTGGTACCATCTCTTCCCCAGGTAAATGACGCACATGCATCTGGCCGTCCACATGATGTAAAAGAGAATGTGATTCATCAGACCAGGCCACCTTCTTCCATTGCTCAGCGGTCCAGTTCTGGCGCTCACGTGTCCATTATAGGGGCTTTCGGCGGTGGACAGGGGTCAGCATAGACATTCTGACCTGTCTGCAGTTGCGCAGTCTCAACTACAATACTGCTTAATGTTGTGAGGAATTCATGTATCTATCTATCATCATCATAATTTATCTATCTATCTGTATATTTCATATCTATCTATCTATCTATCTATCTATCATCATCATAATTTATCTATCTATCTGTATATTTCATATCTATCTATCTATCTATCTATCTATCTCTCTCATATCTATATATATATCTATCTATCTATCTGTATATCTATTTCATATCTATCTATCTATCTATCTATCTATCTATCTCCTATCTATCTATCTATTTATCGTTCTATCTATCTATCTATCTATCTATCTATCTATCTATCTATCTCTCTCATATCTATCTATCTATCTATCTATCTATCTGTAAATCTCATATCTATCTATCTGTATATTTCATATCTATCTATCTATCTATCTCTCTCATATATATATATATATATATATATATATATATATATATATATATATATATATATATATGTATATCTATTTCATATCTATCTATCTATCTATCTATCTATCTCATATCTATCTATCTATCTCCTATCTATCTATCTATCTATCTATCTATCTATCTATCTATGTATCTCATATCTTTCTATCTATCTCATATCTATCTATCTATCTATCTATCTATCTATCTATCTATCTATCTGTCTATCTATCTATCCATGCCTAGCAATAACATTTGTGTATTATATACATAGAAACTACGACACTTCTCATTTAGAATTTGACTAAGGTGAGTATAGATCACTCAGATGTCTTTGTCTGTGTTGCTTTGCAGATGGCCATAAGGAGGAGTCGGATGGAAACTGTTGGTCATTGAAGCTGTCTGTTGTTAGAGCAAATGGCATTCAGTTTGTTCAAGCTATAGCGTTAGGCAAAAGGTTTGAGTTTACGGTCTTATAAAGTTGTACAGAGAGGTCTGGATCTATTAACCTTAACACAAATAGTTCTTCTTCTAATCCAGATTGTGCAAAGTATCAACCAGGGGTTGTTAACCTTTTATGACAAGAGCCCAGTTTTATGATTGGGAGTCAGATCATACCTGTTGTCTATACACAGTGACAGACATGGCAAAAGTTAGTTTTGAGGGAGATATTTCTGTAGGGGGTGACGTAATGTGGTGCACATATCCTGCCGTGGCAAAAATGGGTGTTGCATAATTAGTGTGAGGGAGGTGTCTTATACAGATGTGACCTGTATATAAAACAGAGTCCGTTGCCTGGTGGCCAGTGTACTGTACAGACCATCGCTTAGTCCTTTATTGTTCCATTTATTGCTAAGTCTCAAGTGGCCTAGTGTACTATATATTGCCCAGTCCTTGAAGGTCTTGTGAGTTATGTTGCCCAGTCCCTGGCTGCCCGTTGTGCCCAGTGTGCCCTACAGAGACCAGTCCCTGGCTGACCAGTGTGCCCTACAGAGACCAGTCCCTGGCTATCCATTGTGCCCAGTGTGCCCTACAGAGACCAGTCCCTGGCTGCCCATTGTGCCCAGTGTGCCCTACATAGACCAGTCCTTGACTGCCCAGTGTGCCCTACAGAGACCAGTCCCTGGCTGCCCAGTGTGCCCAGTGAGCCCTACAGAGACCAGTCCCTGGCTGCCCAGTGAGCCCTACAGAGACCAGTCCCTGGCTGCCCATTGTGCCCAGTGTGCCCTACATAGACCAGTCCTTGGCTGCCCAGTGTGCCCTACAGAGACCTGTCCCTGGCTGCCCAGTGTGCCCAGTGAGCCCTACAGAGACCAGTCCCTGGCTGCCCAGTGAGCCCTACAGAGACCAGTCCCTGGCTGCCCAGTGTGCCCAGTGTGCCCTACATAGACCAGTCCTTGGCTGCCCAGTGAGCCCTACAGAGTCCAGTCCCTGGCTGCCCAGTGTGCCCAGTGTGCCCTACAGAGACCAGTCCCTGGCTGCCCAGTGAGCCCTACAGAGACCAGTCCCTGGCTGCCCAGTGTGCCCAGTGAGCCCTACAGAGACCAGTCCCTGGCTGCCCAGTGAGCCCTACAGAGACCAGTCCCTGGCTGCCCATTGTGCCCCGTGTGCCCTACATAGACCAGTCCTTGGCTGCCCAGTGTGCCCTACAGAGACCTGTCCCTGGCTGCCCAGTGTGCCCAGTGTGCCCTACAGAGACCAGTCCCTGGCTGCCCAGTGTGCCCTACAGAGACCAGTCCCTGGTAGATACTTTTTCTTACCTTTATGTGCGTTCCATGTTGGCTCTGTTTCAATTCCGGCATTGATCTCCAGCTGTCAACTGATGTTCTGTGCAGAACAGGAGACTGACTGCTATTAGCCAATAATTTAACAGGCTCATATCAATCCGCATCCTGCATTCACTGAGCTCCGATATTAGAGTCCAGTGAGGGAATCGAGCTGCCGTACTGGGTCCGTGAACAGGAAAGAGTGTTCAGTCACTACAGAGCCGTAACTAGACAGGTGCAGGCGGTGCCGTCGCCTAGGGGGGCGCAGCCGCCCTATATCTGCCTCTATGCCCAGACTCAATCACTCCACACAGTGCCCTACCACAACTCTAATCTCGCCAGCTTCCCCCACAAGCAAGAGCTCATTCCCGGCATCAGAAGCAGTGGAACGCTGGTGGAACGCATGTACGTTCCACCGAAAGCAGGAAGTTCGGCATTTGGAATGCAAACTTGCTCTACCATTTAGATGGGGGGCGCCGGTGCCCTGTCTAGCCCAGGGCACTAAAATGTCTAGTTACGGCACTGAGTCACTAAGTGCTTCTGCCAGGTATGTGATAGTGGTGAGGAAGGGTCCACGACCAGGAGATTTGGGAGTATAGGCTGCGTCGAACTTTGACGCAGCCTATACTACTTTAGTTTGCACAGTGCGCCTCTTCAGAATTTTGCACCTCTATGCGCACATCTTTGTGCATCCAGGCGCTCATGGTTGTGGTTACCTCAGGTACTGCACAATATATGGCAGGAAGGGAGGCGTGATATGTACATATTTACATTTCAGATTCATGTCCACTTCAGGGCAGATTGCAGGCACTTGTAATTAGTTCATAATTATCCTCTATTTAGATAACACTGACATATTACTCAGCCCTGTACCGAGAATATGTTTCATGTCAGTCCCTGCCGCAGTGGAGCTGACACTTAGCCTGGAGCCAATCATCCCGCCAATATGTTTTTGCAACCAAACTCAAGGCCCCACCTCTACAACGTAGCAATGCTAGCCACTGTGCTACTTCAAAAAAAAACACTACCATTAAAGTGCGGGAAAAAAAAGTTTTTATTTACTTTCAAATTTTATTATACAAAGTAGTTTGCAAAAAAACTGATCTACAGTAGGATTGATATTTACCGTACTGATTACTTACTTTGGGAATTTGGCAATCATACACTTGTTGTACATTGTACATGACATGTATATATTTTAATAGTGTACTGTGGCAGCACTTATATGATGCCATTTACCCCATGAAAATCCTCTGAGTTACTACATAGATTAGAAAGCTAATATTGATTCTAGACCAAGGGCGGACCTAGACTTAATTTTTAGGGGGGGGGCGATTTTGAATAATTATGCCCCTCTTTCCTTCTGATTGGCTGGCCCCAGAAAACCCCGCCCACCATACGCAATTGGCCCCGCCCCTCCACCCGTTTTGATCGGCGTCTTGGACCCAAATTTAAAGGACTTCTACTGCTAGGGGAGGCGATTGCCCCGATTGCCTCCCCTCCCCCTGGATCTGCCACTGTTCTAGACATGTTTAACTAAATTGTGAACGAGCAATGGAGCCAGGGGCAGGCTGGACCCCCGGGCCGGTCCCATAGTGGACTACCTTGGGCTCGGTCACTGGGCCACCTGCATTTTTTTCATTTAAAATGTTCCTAATAGGCTGCTGAGCTGAGTCTCGCCCCCCGGGGCTAAAATTTGCCAGCCAGCCCCCGAATGGAGCGCTCAAAAATTTTGTTTGAAAACTCTATGTGGAGACCTGGTGAAACAGAGATACGCGGATGTTCATGCTGCACTTTATCGCTTTGCATGGTCTTCCCTTGGCGATAGTATTGGGCGGCTTACTTAGTAAGGATGAAGGTAGTACCGATACCGTTGCAATCCTTCTTCTGCTACAACCATCTCAGGGTTATTTAAATAAAGCATTTTTTCATTTGCCAATTGTTGTGAAGCATTTTGTTTTTATTTTTTATAGCTGTTTTTTTTTTACCGATTTTGAAACATTTTATTTTATTTTCTTGTCACCGAGTTTGGGCTTTCAGTACCGCTGAGCATGTTGTTGGGACCACTAGCGGGGTCATACATTGGCACATCCCCCAAGACTGGCCCGGCAAAGCGGTAACTTATTTTGATAAATTGCGTCAGTCACAAGCAAACTGGAGTTATATAGGTGCTGCAAGTTATAACGAAGGTGAGACCATTAGCACCGAAATGATCTCGGGCGCCAGTAACGCAATGGACCTTATGTTGAAGGGACATCCCGATTTGTGGACCTCAATAGGGTGGGGTTCACATGAAAGTGGGTGGAGTTTTACCGAAATTTGACCATGTGTGGGCGGAGTTTGGACCGGATAGGGAAGTGGCTAATTTTGTCCCACTTTTGGGATGCATTGAGACAAAAGTCCTGGCTGCAAAATGGTGGAACTGTGGAACTATCCCGTGACAGTTGGGACCCTTCTCCTCCTCCCCAACAGATTACACCCCCTGAGGTCTAACAAGGGGAACCGCAGACTGAAAGCAGTTTCAGTGTCCTAATAGAAAACAATGGACTTCTTATGTGTTTCAAACCATTATGAACTGTGTACTGGTTAATTATTTATCAAATACTAAAGTTACAGTTAACAAAATGTGACGTACAAGACCAAAATGAGCTCATGCATTTTAACATCCAAAAACATGGTAAAATTATCACAGAAATACATCTAAACATGGAACCCATATCTACCCCCTTCATCTCCAACCTCATCTCTCCCTACACTCATTGCCTCCCCCTCTGCTCTGCCAGTGACCAACGCCTCACTACCTCATTGATTACCTGTCACTCCTACCTTCAGGATCTTGCCCGGGCTGTTCCCCAGTTGTGACACGATCTCCCACACCCTATCAGGCCTGTCCTCTCAAAGGCTTCAAACATGCCCTTAAGACTCTTATTCAAGCCTATCAGCCTTCCTTGGATCCCTCAACTTACCTGCTCTTCCCTCCAGTCACTATAGTGACCATAGAGGACATAGGAGACAGGTCTTTTGCAGGAATAGCAGATTTTCGTGACTGCTGTTCCTAGCGAACAATTTTAATAAATAATGACGATATTTCAATCCTTATCTTTGTGATAAAGATTGAATTTAATCATGGTAAAAATGCGGTGGGTGATAAATCATCGGGACTTTCAGTCGTTGGTGAAACCATTACAGAAATTGCATCTGGACTGGAGTAAGATTACATAGGTGTGTACCCAGCTTTACAGTAGCAAACAGTGTGCACAGGTCATATAGATGTGTAATGTTTCTCCACAACTAACACCTTCAGGAGATAAGTACTAACCAAACATTTTCAGTGCTAATCTCCTTATGGTGACATTACTGTCTCACATTAACCTTTGTTTTAGCTGTTTGCCCTTAAAATATGCTTAATCTGTCTCCCTCTTCCCCTTACTTGGCTTCTTATCTGTCTCAATGTGAAACCACAAACACATCACATTAAATGATAGCTAAAGATAACCAAATTAATGATTTATCATTGAGGTGATAACTGTCACATCTTGTCCCAACAAAAAAAAAAAAAAACATACCTCCTTATTGTAGTAATAAAGGGTTTATTTAACTACTGACAGATTCCAAGGCACATATATACTTTGCAGACATTAGAGAGATATTTAGCTTTGGGCTGTAGTATATAAGGCTAGGTACACACTGAAGGATTTTTCAACCGACATGTTATCTCAAACGATTATACCTACGACTGAAGGTCCGAACAGTCTGACGATTCATCTGTACACACTGACACGATTTACCTTCAGATCTGTGCTCTTCATCTGGTCCTTCATCTGGTCCTCTAGTCTTCAGAGAATGACAGCACAATATTCATTCAGTCATTCTTGTCACATTGTCACACTAATTAAATCCGCCTTGTTATAGCTATCCACAGGTCCTAATGAATTTCGTTAGCTTCTGTGACTCTGAAACGAAACATTCTGTCTCAGAACGAACAAATTAATTATTCCTTCTACAGCACTCTCTACATTTATTCACCAGGACATTCATCGCTAGCATCGGCTGAAAAGAGCGCGACTCTGTAACCTCTATGTAGATCGTGAGCATGAGTGTATACACACTGCATGATCGTTAGGTGATTGGTCGGAAAATATTAAACAGTGCGACCAACCAAATGAAACGATGATCGGCACTTTGGGACGACTTTAGATCATCGTGTCACTATACACACTCACACGATATCTGACCAAACGGTCAGATGTCGGCTGATTGGAGGTTTTTCATGCAATCATCGGGCCAGTGTGTACCTAGCCTCAGGTTGTCTGTAACATCACAGGTCAGCAGAATATATCTGAAAAACTTTTGTTTACACATTGTAGTTTCATGAACCGCAATATATGCCATGTTTGAATTTAGCATATGGTACAGAAATTGGCAGTAGAATGAACACAGGGATAATTTTTTAGTACAAAAACAATAAATATATTTGGAAGTTAAGATACTTGGACACTAAGCTATATTCTTAGGGGTAGATTTACTAAAGCTTTTAAAAAAGCAAAGTGGAGATGTTGCCCATAACATCATCATCATCATTTATTTAAATAGCGCCAGCAGATTCTGTAGCGCTTTATAATTGGGAACAAACAGTAATAAAACAATACTGGGTAATACATACAGACAGAGAGGTGAGAGGGGACGGCCCGCAAGCTTACAATCTATAGGACAATGGTTTGTTACACAAGGGTAAGTACTACATCATATTGAATATTTGTCCAGCTAGAATGCAAAGGTTACAAAATATTTAGTGGGCTGTATGCTCAGTCACACAACTATGTTGGTCAGAGGGTTGTTGTCTTGTGTTAGCTGTGTAGAGGGTGGTAATAGGATAACCTGGGAAGATTAAGATAGTGGTAGAGGAATATTATAAGCTTGTCTGAAGAGGTGGGTTTTCAGACAACGCTTGAAGGCTTGAAGACTAGAGGAAAGTCTTATTGTGCAAGGGAGGGAACTCCACAAAGTGGGTGCAGTACGAAAAAACTCCTTTAACCGGGAATATTGGGATGTGATTAGAGTGGAAGAGAGTCGCAGATCTTGTGCAGAACGGAGGTCTCAAGTTGGAAGATATTTTGAGACAAGTGAGGAGATGTATGTCGGTGCAATTTTGTTGGTGGCCTTGTATGTGAGTAGAACCAATCACCTAATAGCACCCAATCAGATTCTAGCTATCATTTAATAGAATATACTAAGTAAATGACAGCTGCAATCTGATTAGTTGCTATGGGCAACACCTCCACTTTATATTTTAGAAGGTTTGATAACTCTACCACTTAGGGGTATATTTAATAAACCCGCGGGTTTGAAAAAGTGGAGATGTTGCCTATAGCAACCAATCAGATTCTAGCTGTCATTTTGTAGAGTGCACTAAATAAATGAGAGCTATAATCTGATTGGTTGCTATAGACAATATCTCCACTTTTTCAAACCCTCAGTTCAGTAAATCTAGCCCTTTGTGATTTACTCCATTACGGTTTTCCCAGGACATCCCATATTGGTGAAAATAACATTTTGGCTGTTTATACTAACACTTTAGAAATTTATTGTATGGACTTAAAAATGTTTCAATGCATTTCAGATTAAAATGGAAGTAAGGGATGGCTTGGTGAGACTTAGGCACAAAGCCATATTGTGTCAATGTTCCATCATTGCTCAGACAAGTGTGTAATTAAAGTTTATATATCATTTTTATGAAGTGTTAGCTGGTTTCTATGATCAGACTGGTGGAGGAATGTAGGGGGTGAGTGCAAGACGTCCAGTACTATGAACTTTAGCAATTATCTGCCAGAGTGCTACTGCCAGTGCTAATTCCAATGATACAGTAAATGGGTGACAACATGCAATTTTATTGCCCCAAATCCAGAGAGATAGTCCTTTATGACACACTCAAGTGACTGGAGTTAGACACCTCTACGCTGTCTTATTTCTCACTTATCACTGTACTTTAAAGCCTTTTTGAATGAGTTTTTCCTGTTTTAAACACAGCATTTGCTTATACACCACCACGACATTTGCTTATAGCCTATATGCAACCGTGGTCAATTCAATATTTGCAGAACTCTTGGATAAAAGTTGTGCTACAAACTGCAAACACCAGTCAAATCCTCTGCAGAATATTTCACAAATAAAGTTGAGAAAGTCATTTGCTACCTCACGTTGAAGCATGAATCAAATGCTCCATAACTGGTTTTAATTTCCTTTACTATGATTGGATAGAAAAAAACAAATAAAAAAAAATCATACACTGCAAATTAGTGAACATTCTAGCAGTTTATAAATAACCGGTCTGTTAGTCTTCAAAGGTTGGTTTTATATGAGTGTATATCTATCATTTAACATTACATGTATCTTTCGCTAATTGACAATGATTGTTGTTTCTAACACATTAAGAAAACAGCTCTCCTGCAAAGTCTTTACATATTACCACAGTCAGGGGCAAAATACAGGATTTCTATAGGGGGGATTTCCTAATGTTTCATTTCGGAACAAAGCAAATAAAAAAAGTTACCACAAAAAGGCAACAGAATTCTTGTAATTTTTATTTTTTTTACTGTAAATAACAAAAACGGGTGAGTCAGAATCTGCCACATTGTGTAAGATGTCATCTAAGAAGACAGAGACGATCAGTATTTTTTTTAAATATATAAAATATATTTTATTTGTACTTCTTCTCCCCAGGGGCTGTGAAACTACAAGCCCCAGAATGCTTTGCCAGTAGATAGCCAGTCGATAGCTCGCAGAGCATGCTGGGACTTGTAGTTTCACAACGACTGGAGAGCCACAGGTTAAGTAGACCTGCTCTAGTGATTAACCATGTATTCATTATTCAAAAGTCAATAATGTCCAATTCCATGTTATGCTTATGGAATAGAATAAACCCTGCTAATACTGTGTCTACAGCAGGAAGGGTTTTATTAAGTATGTGAAGTTAGATCATACTTACCAACTTTCTAAAGTTGGCTTCCGGGAGCCTGCCGGGGGTGGTCGGCGTGAGGGGGGCGGGACGCCAAAATATCATAATTTTAGACCCGCCCCGGTGATGTATTGATGCAAAAGCGTCATTTTACACTGGGGACGGGGCCAAATGCCGCGATTCCCGGAGAATAGCGGCATTTTGGACCAAATTCTGCCCACTTCACTAGGAAGTGGGCAGATCCGGGAGATTGCCATACTCTCACGAGAATCCAGGAGACTCACCCAAAATGCGGGAGTCTCCCGGACATTCCAGGAGAGTTGGCAAGTATGAGTTAGATCACTCCTTTCTGGCTACTCTGCCATATAGTACTGCGCAGAAGAGTTTTTGAAGCATTAAAAAACTCCTTGCTGTCTTAGAAGACTCTTGTTCCTCCACAGCTCACCTGAGTGGGAGGCAGCCCGGGCAGGCGGTAATTGTAGTGCCCACTTACCCGGTGAGTAGAACTCACACGGAAGCAGCTATATAATGAGGAGTGTGCACTCTGAACACCGTGGGGTAAATCATCATCATCATCACCATTTATTTATATAGCGCCACGGTGCAGAATTAGTCCCTCACATCAGTCCCTGCCCCATTGGGGCTTACAGTCTAAATTCCCTAACATACACACACAGACACACAGACTAGGGTCAATTTGTTAGCAGACAATTAACCTACCAGTATGTTTTTGGTTGACAGATGCCCCCTTGCCCCCGGCCCCTGACGGAACATCATTCTCAGTGGTAGAATCCGTGTAGAATTTTGTTTCTGTGGAGTAAAATGACTCCTCTTAACATTTTTAAGGGTTATTTGTACCCAAAGAGGATTATGGCATTATATGAGTAACCTACAGGGGAAGACTAACCTTAACCCATCGTAGCAGAGGAACCTCGTTTCTTAAGGTATCCTCATTCGTGTTCTTATCTTATTACACTTGTAAAATATTATTTTGTATAGCTAGACATGTACATAATAGTGACAGCTTCATGCAAAGTCCTTTCAGACTACTTTGTATATTACAGTGTTGCAGAGCTTGGAGACTGTCAGTCCGTACAGAATATTGCTCCATAACAGGCGGAGACCCACAGTCTTCTGCTCTGGCATCTATTAGTCTTATGACCTATAAGTTGTGTGGTTATATCTGTACTGCAATCACAGCTGGGGAAACAACACACCAAGAAATTCCCAAATCATAAACAAAACTATAAAATTGGCCGCATGCATACGACTGCCTGAAAACAGGACACGTTATAGAGAACAGCGCTGTTACACAAGTGTGTTTGTGTACAACAATGTGTTTAGCTCAGTATGTTACAAGTTTAAAGGGACTGACAGACAGCATGGGGAACGGGCTACCAGCGCACCTGCCATTGGTGCATGTGGTGATGAAAGAGTCTTTTTAGGGGTAGCAGTTTGGGGGATGTCTCGCGATTCAGAATTCCCCTCCCCCAGCGGCACAATGTTGAGAGTTATGATCTTTACTACTCCATAACTTACCACAGTCTGAATGTAATTATACAAAAAAGGTGTCTCAAATTTACAGGCAGCGGCCATTTTTTGTAAGTTCACTCCAATTAAGCAACATGCTCCACTAAAATGGATCCTATATTGGAGACAGGAACAGAACGCATTATTATTTATAGTATCTGAAACTGTCATTATGTTACTCTTGGTCAGATATATGGTTAGGTTGTCGATTATTACCTTCCTATTAGACTTCTATGGTGAACTGGTGGACAACATGATTAGAGTGTGAGGCTGGGGGGTTCCTGGACAGTGAGAAATCTCCCTCTTAACTGAGCACCAACTTTTCAGAGGTCCCCTCCAGGAGGTTTTGGGGGGGCTGCGTGAAGTCAGGGGCAGACTGGGCTGGTGCAACTTGCGCTATGCACCACTTACTGCCTCAGGATGATGCCAGGAGCGTTGGCCAGGGCGCTAGTTTCCACCCACCTCTTTTCTGTCTGTCCCGGTTTCAGGGACTTTACCAGACCATCTTGGGAGTCCAGGAGATCACCCCTCTTCTGGGCATCTCCAGGAGAGCCTGCAAGTACATGAATTGCAGGGGCAAACGCAGGATTTGTAGAGAGGGGTTTCCATGCCACACCGCCAGTGGGCGTGACCAGCATGCTTCGGGGCGTGGCTATAATTTTAGACAGTGCTTGGCTGCTCTCCAACTCTTCCTATCCCCATCATATACATGGGCAATGCTGCCTGCACTACTGTTAGGGGCACACAGCTCTCCCTTTTCGAGCAGAGCCGTGTGAAGAGGGACATACCTCCTAACTGTCCCTCAATCAGGACAAAGTCCTGACTGAGTGTGTCAGAACAGTTGACAGACTGTCCTGCTCTCTCCTACCTGTTCTTGCTGCTTTCAATACTTGTTTGGGAAAGATGGCTGTGAACAGTGCAGACAGAAACGATCTGCACACAAGCTGCAAAGTGGCTGGTCCCGCCACCTTAAACATACAGTGCCCCAGGCTGGGAGGGGGGTTTCCAGGCACTAGGGAATCCCGCCTCAGTTTGCCTATGAATTGGGGGACGTTCATGAAAATGAGTGCACAAGTAACTGTGCAATAATATGTAGTGTTGTCCATAGCAACCAATCACATACACTCATTATCTACCACAGTTGGGGCAACAGCAAATTCCTACCCAGTTACCTATGGGACGGTTTTCAGAAATACCCCTCACTGAGTACTCTTCATAACTACATCCACCTGACCAGTATATATGTCAAATAAAATTTCTGTTTTGTTAAAAATTCTGTAAAAAATAAACTTTTTTTGTATGAATTTGGATATTTTGCTATGAAAAATGCAAATTAATAAGCATTTTTCAATGGCAAAGTACCTACACTTAGCTGTCCCCTCATATTAAGGTCATTATCACATTTTTGCTGCAATACACAGAAATTCTTATATTGTACATGGGAAAAGCAGCCTTTCAGCAGCCCCTCCTAAACCCTTTCATGCATTTCCTCCCCTTCATTTCTGGGTTTTGTGTTGGTTGCCTGATTGAAATGTCTTGATCTGCTCAAAGTTCTTTGTTTAAGAGTTTCCATCAATTATTTTTCCCAGGGTAACGCTGAGAATGTCTGTTTCAGGTACAGTATTTTTTTAATTTTTTTTTTTTTACAGTCAGCTAATCGCATATTATCCAGATGGTTTTATGAAGCAATATTATATGCCACAATAAGGGTAGAACTCCCTTTCTCATTGTTCCTGCATTATTCAGCTACATTGGTGTTACAAATTCTAAACCTGCCAAAAGTAATTATGTTTAATCAACAGGATTTATTAGTGTGCAATCTTTCTGTAATCAGTTTAAGCTATAGGTCATTTCATTTTTGCATATGACATATTGAAATAAAGCAGAAAATTACATTACTTATTTTACATTTTTATGCTGCATACAATTATAATTAACATATATATCTCCAGGGCCCTCCGCTATACCAAAACCCACTTATATGATAAGACCACACACCAATATTCATACAGTTTAATATCATTAAAAGGGTACCCCAAGGAAGATTGCTTAATAATACAGTTGAATGTGCACTTTTTGCAAGTAACCTGCAACAACCAATCAGATTGTAACTGACATTTCTTTATCACAGCTTAGAATATGAAAGCAGACATCTGATTGGTTGCTGTATGTCACAGGTTACAGCATATTGAACAGGGGGCACTATGTAATTAAATAACCCCATTTGGGTTCTCATGAGTATTACGAGTAAGGCACCTTGTTCATTAATTTGGCACACAGCCTTTTTGCTAATTTCGTTTACACAGCTTCCATAAATCATACATTTTGCGCTTGCATGAAAACAGATGGCCTCTCTGTGTTATTGGGAGATAAACTGTAATTAATGCATTGCCCAGGTAATGCCAATGAGAGAGCTTAGTACATGCATTGGAATTGACAGCATGACATTTTGATACTGCAGATTGCTTGTCACTTAATAAAAATGTATTGCCCATTTTGAAACCGAGTTCTGTGGAGCCAGCTACCACCCTAAAATCATCCATTCTTCATTCTACACTGCATCCTTGCATCATAATCTTCAGAGAGGCTATCTGCAGTTTTTATGTCTAGTGGCCCAGCATAAGGTATCCGGTCTGGGTCGTACTGTATTAATTTTGCAAATACTATAAGGTGTTGCCCATAGCAACCAATCAGAATCTATCTGTCATTTTTGCAGTGCTGTTTTGGAAATGAAAGGAAGCATCTGATTGGTTGCTATGGGCAACACCACAGTGCACACAGTTTTCATAGATGTCCCCCTTTACGGGTGACGGAACGTATGAAAACAATGGAATGTGAGTGAACAAAGAGAGAGCATTATTAATTTATTGTATTTACAAAAGAACCAACAGGCCCATTTCACTGTTAGGTAAATTAGTTTGATCTACTTTTAATGCCACAAAATCACACTCTGAATATTACTATATATGTATTAGATAATAGCAATTTACGTTCCATTAACCCCTATGCTGGAGATCTATGAATGCCTATTGTTGCTGTTTTTTCTTGCATGTCTCTGTGTAAGCTGTTGCTGTGTGCAAGGCTAAACCAGTAGCCATTTTCTGTCCCACTATATGGGGCGTCTGATAGCTGCAATATGGACATACATTATTGGTCAAACCTTATTAAAAGAAAAAGTGGAGGTGTTGCCCATATCAACCAATCAGAGTCTAGCTATCACTTTCTAGAATGTAGTAGATACATGATAGCTAGAATCTGATCGCAATGGTCGCAATGTGCAAAACATTCATTTTTCCTTTTAAGAAGGTTTGATCAATAAAGTTTTCACTGTTCAAACCAATTACCTTTATCCCATTTATTCCCCATTATTCTTAAACTCTTCCCATCCCCTTAATAAAAAACATCTCAGAACTCATCAAAAGCGGGTGGTTTTGTAGGCGGATAAGAGCGGTAAATTAATGTAGCGGATATATTTAAACAAATATCTAGATAAAGCAAATTTCCAACATTCAATAATGACAACAATAAGCATATTGGTTTTATTTATAAGCGCTACGGAATATGTTGGCACTATATAAATAAATGATGATGATGATGATGATTTATTGTTCCTCTTATATTACAATTCATCCCTGACTATACATGGTTTTGAGTCTAGTGTTTGATGCTCAGTCTACTTGAATCCTGGTGGTCTCTGTGTGTTTTATTCCTACCCCGGCCTTGGAGACTGAATCTGTCGAGGAACGTTCTCAATTTCTCTTCTACTCTCTCTTCTTCATATCCATGCAGAGAGCTCATTAAACACTTTAATTGGCAATTATCATTAATTAGCACAGTATGAGAGCCAGTTCTACCCTCTGGATATAAACCCTCCCCCAATTTATCATTACTTAATTTATTTTCACAGTTTTTCCATTCTTCATTGTTCAGAGCAGGACCAGAGCACATCCTGTATGCCCCCCAGGCCAAGCATCCCCCTGGCCTCTGGCTGGGTCTAAGAAGGTAAGGTGTGGCTTCTGTGACAACTAGTAAAATTTGAATGGGTGACTGTATTGTCACAAAGCTATATGCATTGAATGGGTTCAGTAGAATGTGTGCAGACTGTGTACTGTTCTTCACAGTTGGTGCTCTAGTGCTGTAACGCCCAGACACAGGTCTACTGTTTAGTGCATACCTCCGTCTGCAGAGTACATGTGCAGACATTGTCATTTCTAAACTAATTATAAACCAACAGTATTCATAGAGGATATAGTGACATTAAGAAACATTGTCACAATACAGAATAAAGGAAGTCAAAGGCTGCATTGCATCTATCCAAGTTGCTACAGATATACCAAACTGAGAGGAGATCCGTAAACATAGATCAACATTTTCTGTTTCCATAATACCTCAAAAGTGGGCGTAAGCCAAGAGTTCATTTTCTTTCGTCAGATTTTGGGTTATTCAGAGTTGAATTCATTTGCCTAAGCAATCGTGAGTGCAATTTATATACTTCCTAATATTCATCATCATCCCCATTTATATATATAGCGCCACTGATTCCGCAGCGCTGTACAGAGAACTCACTCACATCAGTCCCTGACCCATTGGAGCTTACAGTCTAAATTTCCTAACATACACACACACACACACAGACAGAGAGAGACTAGGGTCAATTTTGATAGCAGCCAATTAACCTACCAGTATGTTTTTGGAGTGTGGGAGGAAACCGGAGCACCCGGAGGAAATCCACGCAAATACAGGGAGAACATACAAACTCCACACAGATAAGGCCATGGTCGGGAATTGAACTCATGACCCCAGTGCTGTGATATTTCAAATAAGCAAATATGAACGCCCCCTGTCAACCAAGCCCGATCCACTAGTCAGGCTCGCAAATGTACGTGGCTTCACCCCTTTTTCCACACAATAAAGGCCATGCGGAGAGAAGGGCGAGAGGGCAAATTCATTCTGATAATCAATAAAATATAACATCTTACACACACCGCTATACTGATCATTAATGTTCCTGCAACAATTTGTTTGCCAGACATGGAGGATGTGTAGAAATTTCAGAAGCTCTCTATGTGTATCAGGAAAGAAGTGAGGTACAAAAAGATCTAACTCAAATGTCTTTAAACTGAAATTATAAATTAGTAATGATTTCTTCAACACAATCACTAATAACAGCATAATTGTTTCTTGTCCGGCTGATTTGGAAGATCAGAACCCCAAGGACATTTTAAAACATTCTCAAACAAAACCATATCTAGAGGCGGAAGGGGTCTATTATCTAGCAGCTAATTTTACACAAATTGTAGCCTGTTTTCCCCCCCCAAGGAGCCATTTCATAGCAAGACATAGAATCTAACTACCTGAATATATCTAACGTATTATGTGTATGGAGACTACGTAAATCAAATAGGCCCACCCAATCAAATCTGCTGCCAACGGTAAAAATTAATATCAAACTCTGGGATTAGTATACGTTTAAATGTAACTTTTTCACTCATCATAATCATCATTTATTTATATAGCGCCACTGATTCCGCAGCGCTGTACAGAGAACTCATTCACATCATTCCCTGTCCCATTGGAGCTTACAGTCTTAATTCCCTAACACAGACACAGACAGACAGACAGAGAGAGACTAGGGTCAATTTTTTTGATAGCAGCAAATTAACCTACTAGTATGTTTTTGGAGTGTGGGAGGAAACCGGAGCGCACCCGGCAGAAACCCACGCAAACATGAGGGGAACATACAAACTCCTCACAGATAAGGCCATGGTCGGCTGGTCTGTCGGAGCTATGCTAGCTCAGATTAAGAACTGAGGGCTGGAATAAGACCGAAGGCAATTTAAAAGCTGTGGCTGTATATTTGGATTATTATCTGGAGTTTAATAGTTAACTATGAGAGTACGTCCATCTGGTGTCATAGGAGAGGGGGAGACAGAGACTATAAGTGGGATGGGCGGAGAGTTAATCAGTCTCTGCCATTCTGGACGTTACCCACGCACCCTCCCTGGTTGTTGCTTCATGGTAGCATGAGTTATTGGTGGCTGACATGGCTGTTCATGATCCTGGATGGAGAGTGGCTGGAAAACGCAGTACAGTCGACGGCCAGTGGTTTGGGCGCACACTACGGTATTGGGCACGATGAACCCACCTCTCTTCAAGTGAATTGGCTATAGTCTCGGTACAGGTACCGCCTCTGTGGGTTGCCCTGTGGTTGCTTTCCGTCTAGCCCAGAGGCAGGGCCGGATTAACCCGAGGTCTAACTGGGCTATAGCCCAGGGGCCTCGGGCATCCAGGGGGCCCTTCAAACTCCTCAGCAGCATTATTGATCGGTCGGGGGCGGGGGCGCCCCCGGCCCGATCGATGCTGCTGAGTACTGTCAGTGCAGTCCTCCGTCCCGGCGCGCTGTAGTCTGCTTACTGAGGAGATCTCGCGAGAGTTCATGAACTCTCGCGAGATCTCCTCAGTAAGGAGCTTACAGCGCGCCGGGACGGAGGACTGCACTGACTGGTAAGTGCTTGGGGGGGTCCTCGCGGGGGGTGGGGTGCGGCGGACATCTCACATTGGGGGCCTCGCGGGGAATGGAGGGCCCCTTAGCCCAGGGGCCTCCATTCCCTTAATCCGGCCCTGCCCAGAGGATGTAAAACCAGGACATGGTGTCCCGCTAAGGTAGATATGTGCGCCCGGGGTGTGATTGGTTGTCCCCCACTTGAACCCAGGGGTTTGATTGGTTGTCCCCCAGTTTATGAGGTCCCAATAGTTAATGCTGGGACAGTTTGGTTTTGCCTGGCAGACGTCGGACTGACTGCTCTCTTCTCCACAACCATATTTAAATAAATCATTTAAATTTTCCACACTCAGGTCTCGTGTTGTTATTTAAGGTTATAGTTAAATAAGGGTAAGAAGGTAAAGGAGGTCATGATATCAGTCGTAAGCCTTTCAAAAGTAACAGTGGAAGCTCTAGGTGTAGAATTAATTACATTAGGAGAGGCGCTAACTTAATAGTGGTGGTTGGCCAAAATCTTTGCTGAGTTTGCAACAACGTGTAACAGCTGCCAGAAGCCTTTTCGGAAAGTCATAATCCCTTTGTGACTAAATATCCAGATATTAAAGCACTAACCTGAAGATCATGCTGGGGGTTGTAGTCCAGTAAGTGCTATAAAGCCACATTCTCTCTACCTCTAATGTAGACACTCATAGACACACACAGGTCTGTCCACAAACCTCTGATATTATCTATATGTGATAAGATAGATATATAAGTGATATATTTTTATGGCTGACTACAGCATTTTCCTATGAAATGTTGTAAAGGGTAAGAGGGGGCAATATTCTGGGCAGCTGGGGCTATTTTATTA
This sequence comes from Mixophyes fleayi, assembly GCF_038048845.1. Taxonomy (NCBI): domain Eukaryota; kingdom Metazoa; phylum Chordata; class Amphibia; order Anura; family Limnodynastidae; genus Mixophyes; species Mixophyes fleayi. The sequence goes on from NC_134408.1 coordinate 142,571,731, forward strand.
CATAGTCATGGAGGACAAATATTTACTTTAAGATGATCTCCTTTTAAAATAGCTCTGCCCCGGCACATGTGAACTTGGGGGTCATTTTGGGTGTAATTACCAAGAGTCAGGTCTATACTGAAACTTGAGAGGTCTGACCGCAACAGACGGACCCGGGAGGAACAACTGTCGCTGAGTTTCTCCAGCACTGACCAGGAATGTGTCCTAGGTTTTTGCGATGTCCCTTTAAATGGGTGTGATTTACTAACCTGAAATTCCTACGGCCAATGCCACATTTTTTTGCTTTAAAAGAGCAGGAACACTGTAATAAATCATCACACAGAACGGACACAGACCAGACAATTTATTTCCGATATATTTATATTATGATGTATTATTATAATTACATGGTTGGGAATCAAACTCTACTGCGATGTCCAATTGCACACATTGTCATCAATGACGCGGCCGCATCCCCTGTCATATGATGCGGCCGCCTGTGTGCCCCCCAGCCATCCCTCTCCCAGCCCGCGCCTGGGTAGGAGATAGATAGATAGATAGATAGATATGAGATAGATAGATAGATAGATAGATAGATAGATAGATAGATATGAGATAGATAGATATGAGATAGATAGATAGATAGATATGAGATAGATAGATAGATAGATAGATAGATAGATAGATAGATAGATAGATAGATAGATAGATATGAGATAGATAGATAGATAGATAGATAGATATGAGATAGATAGATAGATAGATAGATAGATAGATAGATATGAGATAGATATATAGATAGATAGATAGATAGATAGATAGATAGATAGATAGATAGATATGAGATAGATATATATATAGATAGATAGATAGATAGATAATAGTTTTATTTACTTTTTTTCTCTATCATCACGGTTCTGAGGAATATTGGCAATGTATAAAAACAGGATGATAGAATCAGATTGGTTGCTACATTCTACAACACATGTCTGCTCTATGCATGTTACAGTGATACACAGAAACTTTATAGGTGTCAGTAAAGTTTGGACACCATCTAAGCTATTGACAATTGTTTACAGGGATGCAATTTGCAAACACATAAAAAAAAAACCATCCTCGCTAATTATATAGAAGTGCGTTAGTACTTTTTATTAGAGAAATGCCCCTTATTCCATTGCATTGATGACATTTTAGCTTTTTAGTAATGTCCCAGTTACAACGTATCATATGTTAGTTCTAGACAAAAGACTCAAACAGCAAATCTGCTATGTGTATGATTTCCATTAAGTCCACTTTCTCCAAATCAAGGTTATAAGCATCTGCTTATTATATGCCGGAGCCTAAGGGAGTCCCGGGGAAGGGGTTTGGGGACCAAAACACGTCCATCTCATTTGCATTCTCATAATCAAAATCCTTTGTGGAACAGTGTGAATCTTGGATTTTTGGAAGGAGTGGAAAGCAGCATATGCATGTTTAATGAATAAATAATGTCAGTGCGTTATTCGCTCTCATTGTGTCTGGTTAGTTTCCGTAATCATCAGAAAGCAGTGACTGTAGGCCAGAATTAGGAATTGGCTCTGAGTGATATGTTAGCTAGCTCGTACCCAGATCCTTTGTTTTAAAAATATCTCTCCTAACTACATGTATCTTTTGTTTCTTAATGTATAGCAAAACATCATTTTATCACGAAGCATCATTTAAGATATCTACAACAAGTTGCCAATAATTAACACCAATTTTATCTGCCACTTTAACAAAGATTATATATATATATATATATATATATATATATATATATATATATATATATAAATCTGGGATACTCTGTACTCTCCAAACACTTATTAAAAACAGGGAATGTTAGTTCCACATATTGCAATACATGCTAAGCTGAACAGTACACACCAAAGTCTTCCCATTCTGGTCAGTCCTAACATGATCAGATGCTATGCTTTTTTATCTAGGCTACAGGCTTACCTGCACACAGCTTTTAAAGGTAAGTCTTTCCCAAGCACTAGCAGCCATGGGAGACCTGGGACTCACCTGACACAAGTTCGAGTTAACTAATGTAGAGAATGGGTGCAAGAGTGATGGGACTTACACTGTGTAAAAAAAAAAAGACAGAGATCCTCTGCACTCTCTATGTACAGACTACTTGAATATGCAACATGAGTCTTATCTGCCACTTTAACATGTATATATATATATATATATATATATATATATATATATATATATATATATGTGTGTGTGTGTGTGTATAGCTACATTCTCTGCTGCAGTTTACAGTTTACAGTGTTGTTCTACCTTTCCAAAGCTCTGATTGGCTGCAGGTTGCTACAGTCTTGTGAACATTCTAAAGCTCTGATTGAATAAAAGTTGGTTAGCTCTGTGAACATTCTAAATAAGTGATAAGTACAGTACAGTACAGTAAGGGGCGTATTTAAGAAAGCACGATAGTGCTTTTAACGGGTAATCAAGGTGCCTCCTGTCCTCCGCAAATTTATTAAGGGTGCATCGCAGCAGATATCATGGATATCTGCTGCTTTGCATTCCTCTTCGTTTTTGGGAGCAGTCACCATTCAACAGAATGGTGACTGCTCCTGGCCGCAATCTAACAAGTCCCGAAAAAACATTTTTTTCGGGAACTTGTCATGTTAATGTACGCCAGCTGAGGCTGGCGTACATCATCGGAATGGAAGAAATCTAATGCTGTCAGCTCTGCTCCGAAGAGCAGAGCTGGACAGCGCATGTGTGGAGGGATCACATAATCCCTCCCTGTCACTCAGCGCTCTCTCTCTGCAACTATCGTTGCAGAGACAGAGAGGGGATCTGTGTGCGCATGTCCAGTTCTTGGAACTGCACATGCGCAATTGAAGAATGAAAAGAACGAGGAGAAGACCTGGAGGCAGTGCTTCCGAAGAGGGGGGTAAGTATGATTTTTTACATTGCAGAAACAGCAGTTTTTCTGAACTGCTGTTTCTGTGCAGGGCTGTACATAAATGTGAGAAATAGTTCAATCCTTATCATTGCGATAAGGATTGAAAACTACTTTTCACTTTATGTGAATATTGATAAATGTGCCCCTAAGTGCTTATACCCTGTGAATTGCAGCAAAACGATCTGAGAACAGTGCAGTTAAATCCATCCCTACGATCTCCCTATTATATGGATGTTGATTTTATCTACTCATAGTAAGAGGGATAGCAAAGAATGGCAGACAGTCGTTACTTTGTGTCTCATACTATAACTAATTTTCTAGTCATTCTTTTTAGCATAGTGACTCATTTGGTAACTTTGTCATGCAGACACCTTGTATACTAGCACTTTTCCAGCTTCAGAAGCTCTCATGCTTAGTTTTAATAGCGTTTTTTATCTTAGATGGAAAAGTGCAGCATTTTACAGGTTATAATCAACGCGGTAAACGTCCTGTGTGATAAGGTCTGCTCAAATTTGATGTATTTCTATTGGCGAGTGTTTTTATTGAGCTATTTGGCGCTTGTCGGTGTTTTATAAACCCCTCAAGTGATTTAAGCATCATGTAACAGTTTTACTTATAGAAATGGATTATTCCAGTTGTGAAAAATTAGAAAAATTAGAATTTGAGCTTTAAAAGTGGAATAAAAAATTTGTGCTACACCAGCCGTAGTTGTTCAACCTGTTATATTATTTAAAAGCCATAATATTGCTAATGTAAAGCAAGTGTGACGTTTACACAAAGCCGCAACAGTCTGGATGGTAATTGGCAAAAAGCTTTTTTTTTTACCAGCCCCCTTATCAAGTCAAACAGGCAATTAGGCAAGGGCAGGTTATGAGGCAATAAAGATGACAAAGCTTTGAGTCGTTCAAGATTAATGACATCCCGAATATCTGAAGGAAGTAGAAGAGGAAATAGGAAAAAGAAACAGCAAGCATATCTTCTGTTAGATCTTATAGGCTGGGGGTTTGTAGCAAAAAGCTGAAAAATGACCAAGTTATGAAGCTTAGCTGTCAGTCGGGGAAGTTCTACTGAAAACCATTCTTCGCATTGTGGCGTTAAAGCTGTTGGATTGTTTTGGCAACTGTGCGGCTTCCTGATAACTTCTGGGTCAAAACAATTCTGTGCGGCTGAGTGAAGCTAATTGTTATCTTGTGCCTTCATTTATGGGGCTCCGTAATAGATTATGTACATTGTCTCTCAACGCCATTATGTTGTATGGCCGCCGGGGACCATGGGAAAAATATACCAGGCTTTATGGGGTTCAAAAGGTCAATTGCAAGTAGTTATCTCACTGAAGACATTTTCACGTTTTGCCAGAAATTGTGAAAATATTACCATTTACCAACTTACATCGACATTTCAGGATAGCATTTGTAGGGGGGAATTCAGTTAGCCGCGAAGTGGCTCACAGATGTTACGGATTTCTGTAAAATCTACGCTTATTTTTTCTCACACCCCATAGAGGCGCGAGGATAAATGAGCAGAGATTTTTACCGTAATTGCCGACAATATGCGCAGTGCGATGTCCGCGTGCTACATCGCCAGGAATTGAATTCTTCCCCCCCCACCGCACTGTAGCCTTGGATGGTCTACTGTAATGATTGTAATGTTGAAGTATACGGGGAAGCAGACATTTTGGGGGCTGTACCCAGTGGCGGAACTACCATTGGTGCTGCAGGCACCATGCTCCGGGGCACATGGAGATAATGGGGCCCCCTGCATGGAAGGTGCAGAGGGTTGGGGGCCCCAGTTTCCTCCTCCCCGCCTCCCTGCGCCAGGGCCAACAGCGCGCTAGTTCCGCCTCTGGCTGTACTGATACTCATGAAACCGCTAACTATCAATTCAATGAGTAGGTCTGATGCCTGTTGAGGGAATATCCGGGATGATCCTGGATTTCTGAGAGTCATTCTGGACTCCCAAGAAAGTCTGCAGTTCTCCTGGATGGTGGGAGTAGTGAGTGGGAATGAAGAATAGGCATAACCACGACACACCAATCCCTCTGTATGACGATGGGCAATGAGTCCATCATCGTGGAGCAGTCAGCAAACCATGATGACGTGAAACACGTCACCCCGACACGCCTCCCAAGCACACAGAGATTTTTTTCATCGAGAGAACAGGATGACTGATCTCTTTTGCAAACCTTTTACACACAGCAAGCGCCAAACTAATTTCAAGTGATTCCCTGGAGCCTCAAGTGGTGCAGCATTGTCTTTGTGCTTCCATGTCAGTGGCCACAGAGCATGCACCAGACGCAGCTCTTGGCTCAGGGATCGTATTCATGCACAAGCGTCAAACGTGTGCAGTGCATTTGTGCATGAATAAACATCTTGTTCTGTCCATAAATCATTTTGTGTGGCACTGTGGCTTTTATCGCTACAATGTGTCTGCATATCACACATTTAATACCATGACAGTAATAAATAAATGACATGTTGTTCTGGAGCCAATGGCAATATATGCTGAATTATTCTCCCCTAGGCTTATATGATTGGGTGTCAGTAGGGTTGTACCCCAAGCCGGTTAGCTCTCTTGTTTGACCCTGATTGTACTTGCAGAATGCTGTGCGTTCCCCAGACAGCTACAGGGTTAATCAGATCACTGCATCCATTTATGGGATTTTCTTATCACATCAGGACAAGCAGGTGTTTTGTGCGTTAATCTCACAGCCGCCCCCAGGGAATGACTTTGCTATCAGCATCGTTGCTATATTACTCCAATATGAGCTTTTTTCTTGGTAATAGTCTAGGGGAGCGCTCTAAATAAAAGTGAAAAATTCAATGCCCCAGGTTATAATATCAAACATGCTCTGAACTCACAGCTATTCAGCACGAATCCTCAGTGCTGAAAGCTATTACCGGCACTTTAAACATAATGATAATGTAAGAAAATGAAATCAAAGTACTGTATATTCTCACAAATTGACAATATGGCAATTCAGTGTTCTGTTGTTGCTGTTAGTAATGACTTTTATATGCTCATCCAACTGACCTCCTTCACCCTCAATAGTTGGGTTAGCTGGGGGCTGGTTAATCTGGGTATCCCATCTCTAGATATTGCTTGTGCATCAACTGCTATAGAATACAAATGGGGATTTGCCAGAGCTCACTATAACCTCCATTTTTTTTTATTAACAATCGGGTGCTGGAAAATTATTTTACCAGGTTGAATATTACACATTACTCATATGTTCATGGTGGCTCAGTGGTTAGCACTTCTGCCTCACAGCAGTGGGGTCATGAGTTCGATTCCCGGCCAGGACCCTATCTTTGTGGAGTTTGTGTGTTCTCTGTGGGTTTCCTCCAGGTGCTCCAGTTTCCAGTAGGTTAATTGATCGCTATCAATATTGATCCTATTCTGTGTGTATGTTAGAGAATTTAAATGGGGCAGGGACTGATGTGAGTTCTCTGTACAGCGCTGCGGAATTAGCGGCGCTATATAAATAGATGATGATGTGCAGAGCTGTGTTTACCATCGAGGCAATACAGGCAGCTGTCTAGGGCAAAACATACTAGAGGGCAGCACATAAACGTGTTATGTTCATTTTATTCACTTTTATTTCTTCATTTTCTGATAAATGGTGTCTACTAACTACCTATATTCCCTAGAAATATAATGAATAGGGGTGGATGTTGAATTGAGGGGCATGAGCATATGGGGCACACAATTACTAATTCTGGGTGTACTTTCCCATGAATCTTACAGCAGCCTCAACCTTTAATATAGCAATGACAAAAATGGCTAAAAATCTGCTCTCTCTGGGGGAGCGCTGGATAGGCAAACCCAGGGGGGGGTTCTAGTGCCTGGAAATCCTCCTCCAAGCCTGGGTCACTGTATAACTGAGGTGGCTGGACCCTGCCCCCGCTTCACACGGCTCTGCTTGAAAAGGGAGAGCTGTGTGCACCTAACAGTAGTGCACGCAGCATTGCCCATGTATATTATGGGGATAGGAAGAGTTGGAGAGCAGCCAAGCACTGTCTAAAATTATAGCCACGCCCCCATGCATGCTGGTCACGCCCACTGGCGGCGTGGTGTGGAAACCCCAGTCTACAAATCCTGCGTTTGCCCCTGCGCTGGGTATTCAGATTGTACTTTGTACCTGACCTTCGAGTTAGTGACCTCTCACACTAATGGATGGAGGTCATTAGCTGATTTTGGTCAGATATGTTTCGACTGGATCCAATTTTCACACACAGTCAAAATTGCATCATGCAAGGGAGAATTGCTAGCAAACATTCTGTCTGCTCATTGTGCCAATTGTAGGTTATGGATAAAGTTATATACAAAAAAAATGACCAGATACTATTTGCAGAACTATTATTAAAATTTACTATGTGTTTGTATATTTAAACTATTAATTTTAATTAATTAAATTGCAAAGTCTTTCATGTGCAGGGTCCTCCCTACCCTTTGTTTTCATGTCTGTATTTATTTTGTCTCTGTTTTATGTATTCCCTGCTTTCACCACTGTCTGTCAGAAGCACTGAGGCACCTTACAAATCAACAAGGACAACAATATATTTACAGGGACGTGTAATCAGTAAGACCATAAGGGAAGTTAATTGCTTAATGTTCTGTCTGTGCAACTGGTGGACTCCAGGACATCGGTCCACACAGAATGTTATTGTCTAAATGAACTGTACAGCACACAGAATGGTTGTCCTTAGCCGACACAGAGGGTTTGTGTAGTGGGGAGCTGCTGCTGTATATTGAGAAATAGTCTGATGAAGCAATCTGCCAGGGGGGTATGAAAAGGTTGATGGGGTTTTTGAAGGACCATCCTGTCTCTCTTCCTGCCCTGGGGGGGGGGGTCACTGTGTGGGGACCATTGTTACACAAAGTTACTACAGAACAGAAGTCACTCAAGGAATTCACACCATTTGTGGAAGGATTATTATTGTTATCAGAACTTTATAAAGCACTGTACAATTGCAGAAGAGATAGCGTCTCACAGACACACAGAGATTTACACATTGGCCGAGTTCACAGGCTAAAGGTTTGGACTTACGGGGGGGTTTGATATCGGCTCACTGGACCTGATTCATCAAGAGACGTAAACAGCGATTGGCCAAAGTCAATATACAGTACGGGCGAGCCAAACTGGAGCGTACGTAGCTACGTCTGATCCAAGCTTGTGGGCATCACAAAACTACTTTTTTTCAGCCATATCTCTTGCTCCACATACAGGGCTAGTCTAAGAGCTTCTTACTAATGATGATGGCTGTGTATGTACGCTATAACAGGTGTATGCAATCAGTAGCAACTTTAAAAATATATTTTATGTACATTAGACATTACTATCCTCCAAATAAATGTATTTAATGTTTTCTTTCTTTCTTTTTAATGTTTTGTTATTAATGCCTATGTTATTTACAGATGTCATTAGTTACATTTTTTTTTGTATGGATGGCCCGCCCACCGCACCCCATATTGTCCACCTTCCACCCACTCCCAGGAGAGGCCTGTGCTACCTAGAAGTTCCCCGAGGTGAGAAGGTCATATCCAGGTCCAGCCTCCACTTTAATATCACCCCTTTTATTACATAAACTTTTATTTTTTTTATCCTAAAATGCTGCTCGATTTTGTGTTGTTTATTGCTTAAATTAATCATTTGGGTGAGGGGGCATAGGGATCATATTTATTACAATAGTGTGTTGCGTTTTTTATTACATCTCTCCGAGTGTGTCTGTAAATGGAACATGGAGTTACAAAACCCCACCTGTCCGCTCTCCCGGAATGTCCCGGAGACTCCGGAATTCCAAGCAGGTCTCCCAGGACAACAGGCCATTCCTACAGGACGGGGACCCTTGATGACATGATTCACTGTAAATCGCGTAATTTCAGCTACCTCACGGTGAGAAAACTATGTGATTTTGGTATTTCACCGCTGGGGGACCAAAATAACGCGTTGAGACTCAATGACCTTTAGCTCTGAGCTGGGGTAAAATTCAATTTGGGAATTGGAAAAACATCATTGAAGGCCCCTAAACCACACAGTGGATGCTTTGCCCTCCGTACATTACCTCCAATGTGTTCCCATCCCGGTGAATGCAGAAAATATGTGAGTAGGTATGATGGGCATGTATGGGGTATGTGGGGAGGTCTGTTGGGCATGTGAGGTGCATGTTGGGAGGTCTGATGGGCATGTATGAGACATGTGGGGAGGTCTGATGGGCATGTAAGGGGCATGTGGGGAGGTCTGATGGGCATGTATGGGGCATGTGGTGAGGTCTGATGGGCATGTATGGGGCATGTGGGGAGATCTGATGGGCATGTAAAGGACATGTGGGGAGGTCTGATGGGCATGTAAGGGGCATGTGGGGAGGTCTGATGGGCATGTATGGGGCATGTGGGGAGATCTGATGGGCATGTAAGGGGCATGTGGGGAGATCTGATGGGCATGTAAGGGGCATGTGGGGAGGTCTGATGGGCATGTAAGGGGCATGTGGGGAGGTCTGATGGGCATGTAAGGGGCATGTAGGGAGATCTGATGGGCATGTAAGGGGCATGTGGGGAGATCTGATGGCATTTGGGGAAGGCTGAGGGGTAAGTGGGGTGGTCTGAGGGGAATGTAAGGAGGTTTGAGGGGCATAATTCTCAGCGTTATCTATAGATACTTTTTGTCTTATAAGCGGAGAGTACATCCAGGGACATCACAGTGATGTTACACACCACATCGCTGGCACTTCAATCTCCCCCTCTCCTGTATCTCCTCTCATCCCCCCCTGACCTTGCCAGTCACCCAGGACTACAGTTTTATTTTAATTGGTGCCACAATTCTCTGCAGAACAGTTCACCCCTAGCACTAAAAGAAGATGATAATGTCATTCTTTTCAACCACAAACCAGCAGTAAAAAATAATAACAATCTTTGTAGAGCAACTTATTACAGATGGAAAATATGAACTTAAACTAAATATTTTAGGGCTGGTTATCCAGTATTGCACGGAGATGCCATATTTGTTGTGAATTATAGCAACAAATCAGATATTTACTTTAATTGCCTAACACACACTACACAAATAAAAGCTAATTGTTGTTTGGTTGCTGTTGTTTCAGTGCAAATCTTACACCTGAATGTAATGTTAGTAAATAACGCTTAAGTAGAAGCTGTTACCCAACAAGAAGGACGGCACAGCGAAAATAAAATTATATGTATATGTGTGTGTGTGTGTGTGTGTGTGTGTGTATAGATAGCTAGATAGATAGATTTAATTAAATAAATGGTAGTCTTAAAATAAAATGTGATTGTTCTTAATATATATGAACAATATGTATAACTGTAAGATACCCACTGATTCTGCTGCCTCTTATCCACTGACTGGCTGGCGGGTGCCTCCTGACATCTGTTGTGGTGGTGATAGAGGGGAAGGGGGTGCAGACTGGCAGGAGACACAGACTCAGCAGACGCTCAGTGCCAGTTAGGACACACAGTATGTGAAAATGACGTAGGAAATAGGAAACAAGTATCACATATAGAATTTATTTTCGTTTTGTTTTACCTGAATGTTCAGTAGAATGTTCTGTGCGAGCTGCAACCATCGGGATACAAGTCAAGATAAGATTAAATAGCAGCCACAGATTCCAGAGGAAAAGCACCATCAATGACTAACACAACATAAAACGCTGGGTAATACTTGGCCTTGTCTCTCAGACATAGTGATCCACTCATTATATGGACAGGAAAGTTCTCCTACAAATATTATCATCATCATCTATTTACATAGCGCCACTAATTCCGCAGCGCTGTACAGAGATCTCACTCACATCAGTCCCTGACCCATTGGGGCTTACAGTCTAAATTGCCTAACATACACACAGACAGCCAGAGACACACAGACTAGGGTTAATTTGTTAGCAGCCAATTAACCTACTAGTATGTTTTTGGAGTGTGGGAGGAAACCGGAGCACCCGGAGGAAACCCACGCAAACATGGGGAGAACATACAAACTCCTACATATACTCTTTACATGCTGTTAGTTTGCTGAATTACATAGAGAGTACACATATATGCCATTTGCCCTGACTGCCATGACTGTTGTGAGGTGTGTTCTACTGTACAGAGCATTGGTGTGCATTGAGGGTGGACTAGCACTTAAAAAACTATGGGCACAGCCCATCATGAAATAACCACACTCTGGAACACCACTGTGAAAGGGTGGTACGCAGTGAAAATATTGGGAGGTGAATGTTTTGCCACAAGCCCAGATTGGCAGTTGTGTGCTTGAGAGTATTGGTGGGGCCGGTTTGGGCTCACAAAGACTTGTTAAAATGCGCTGCTGAGGCTGTCAAATCTGCTTTAAATAAAAGTCACTTCACTCTTTGGCAATTGGTCAGTACTGGGGGCAATAGATCAACACAATTACAGCCCAGCCAGTAAATAATGCAATGGGCCACATACACAAACGTAGGCTGGAGTGCGTTATACACCAGTCAAACCCTTGCCCAACGATGTGAAGAGATACAGGCACTAACCTGGGGCCCTTAAACTGGCCATACACTCGGAGATCAGGCAGCTTGGTCGGACAACGAGGTGTGCAGCATCTCTGCTAGATTTGCCCATTTAAGTGCAAGTAAAAATTACAACATCTATGGGCAACTTTACCCTTGATCTATATCTGTATTGACCATTCAGTAAAATATTGCAAAAATCAAGAAATCATTGAACTTTATCTGTGCACCGCCAATCTGTCACTCACGTTACCAGGAACCATCTCCATGATCTGACCTTAAAGACCAACGGGGAGAGTTCTGCTTACAACAACTGAAATCTGCTTCAGGGCAGAGTTGTGTATATCATATGGGCAAAGTAGGCATCTGTATATGGCAGCGTGGATCGGTAATCAGCATGGAAATAATAACTGTGTTTTTTTCATTTTTTTTTATATATAATTTACTTTTACTTTCTATTTCTTTTCCTTTTGTTTTTAGTTTATTTAGGGTTTATTTTTTCGGGTGTATTTGTTTCACCTACCTTGCCTTTCACAGAGATATCGCTAACCACAACTATCTCTTGTGCGTCTACTGATTTCTACATGAGGTTTATGGTTGTACAGGTCTCGGAAGTAGCACAAGACCTGTGAGAAAGCCTCAGAGAGGTAAGTCATTCCCAAAGTGAGAGCTGTGTGTGACCACAAGGAAAGTTTATATTCGGGGAAGAAACGTGTAAAGTCTCAGAGATTACAGGAGAACAAGGGGGTGGGACCGAAAATATCAGCCCACTCTTTCTTGGTTGAAGGCGACTTCCTCTATCGTCGTAGAATCACTGAGGTTTAGAATTGTGTCTCTTCAGGTCTAGACGAAAACTCGTTGACCTTGTGTTTACCGTGTGCTCATTTCTTAGTGCAGACGTCTTACACGTACACAGAGGTGACAGATACCACACACAACGACCCCAAGTTATTTCTGTCTCTTGACGTTAACGCTCATGACTTAAATGACTTGGAAACAATACCACAAAGCAGATGAGACAAAAATATATATTGAGGACATTAAGAAAAAAAATTTTTTTTCCCAAATTAACTGTGTCAAGTGCAAATATTGTAACTTTATTTTGTTATATGCTTATTCTTAAAGGATAAGTCCACCAAAATGAATTAGTTAAGCAAGATAAGCTAAAACACAAAATTTCAGTTCCCTGCGCTATGGTGATTCAGCTTGACCCCCAATGCCTTGAAGATCCTCAATCCTTGTCACACGGACCTTTTATAAAACGACAGCAAGGTTGACAAAGCATCGACAACACCACTACCAGTTTAAATCAGGAAAGCAGTATTACATTCAAACAGGTTCTGCAATCAAGTCAAACCTATAATGATTCCATAGGCAAACCGAGGAGGGTTTCCTAGTGCCTGGAAACCCCCCTCCAAGCGTGGGGCACTGTATAATTGAGGTGGCTGGACCATGCCCCCGCTTCACACAGCTCTGCTTGAAAAGGGAGAGCACCTAACAGTAGTGCACGCAGCATTGCCCATGTATATTATGGGGATAGGAAGAGTTGGAGAGCAGCCAAGCACTGTCTAATATTATAACCACGCCCCCATGCATGCTGGAGACGCCTACTGGCGAAGTGGTGTGGAAACCCCCCTCTACAAATCCTGTGTTTGCCCCTGGATTCAGCAAGCCAGCATGGATGAAATGGTGAACAGACTCTACAAGCAACTCAACACCTTGCATGGGAACAGATTTGACGGGTCTATAGATCCTCGTTTTACATTTCCATGCAGCTCTCCTGCCTCTCTAATATGCTGTAATGCATACTTGCCAACTGTCGCGGAATGTCCAGAAGGCTCCAGACTTCTGGGTAGGTCTCCAGGACTTTTGGGAGAGTAGGGCAACCTCCCGCATCTGGGCAGAATTAGTGGCGCGTTGACACTATTTTTAGGGAATCACGTCATTTTGACCCTGTCCCCCACTGTCAAATGACGCGATCATGGCATTAGGTCAGGGGGACGGGGCTAAAAATGACACGCTTTTTCTAAGAACCACCCCCTCCACCCATACCCCTCTGGAAACTCCCCGACTGACACTATAAAAAGTTGGCAAGTATGCTGTAATGTGTTACATGTGATAGCAGATTACAGTGCTAAATTTCAGTATACTGTGTGCTATAATGTGTGGTGGAGAGGTAGACCCATCAAATAGTCTGCAGACCGTCAAATAGTTTTGCTCTAGTAGGTGAACCATGTGAGATGTCAATACACTGACCAGGTATAATTTTCATTTTGGGTGGGAGAAAGGGGGTTTCGTAAGCTGTTGAGAGAGTGGGAATGGTTAGTTTTAAAGTAAAATATCTTTTAAAAAATATTTACAGTATGAAGTCATTGCAGCTGGACAAAATACATTTTCACATCTGATGCTTATTGTTTGGGATTGCTTCTCTTATTGATACAAGGTACAAAAGAGACCAACAGGTTGTATAGTTTATACCGTCAAAAGGGCTTAAAGCAATATATACACAATTATTAGAGCCAATTTCAATGTAGCAGATTTATATATATTACTGCTTGCACTTCTACTAAATAAATTTAGTTATACCAAATTTCCATTAAATAATAAAACCAACGCTGTCATTAAGGTCATCTCGTTGGGTCCTTATCCACTAGCCTTATAAGTTGACTTTCTCCTACTTAATTCTTTGTAAGACAGAATGACCTCTTGATTTTTATATTGTTTTCTAGAAATCACCTGATCTATGTGGGCAAGAATGTTGCTCAGATCCTCTAAAACAACATACAAAATATATGAGCATCTTAAAGCAGCGATCCTGTCAAAAAATCAGGTGTGTTTTTTTATAACATAAATCACTGTTGCATGCTATAAAAAGAATGTTGGTATTTACTATTACCTTTGTTTTTTTTTGTACAGGCAGCTATTAATTATTTATGATTCTGGACTACCATGGCAACCACAGTCACATGACACATGATGTAGTGAGCAGAGAGGCTTTGGAATGCCCCTCTGAGCTCTATCTGTACTGTGGCATCTACCTTCTCCCCCTCTGTCATCTCATCACATTCTGAGAGCTGTGAACCGGCGTCTGTATAACAAAACTGACTGTATCTGTGTCTGGCAGGGATTTGTATTTGCCAAGCAGAGAGCTTTTGAAAAGGAGATACTCCCACACTGCAAGCTTTGTTCTACCTCCAATAATGACTTACAGGATACCCCAGCTACAAAACTAAGTGAACTTTTGCCCCCTTGTAACTAGTAATAATCCTAACACTATAGGGGGACAAATGTAATAAACATGAGGAAGTGATTTACATTAGTGCTGCAAATAAATCTATATGTTACTGACAGTCCCATGTATTAAACTCATTCTCTCCACTCTGCCATAAGGAGCCGCCCTTGTGGGATAACCGTTGAGCATCAATGTCCATATCTTTACCGGGAGAAAAGTTATGATACACAGAGAGAGGTCTGGAAAGATACCAGAAATGAGTCCATTTGACCTTGTAAATCCACTCGAGCAAAAGTGACGGACAAGGACTTGGGAGTAAATACATAGGTCACCCTTATAGTAGTCATCTTAAAGTCTAATTCAGTGAGGGGCAACATGAAAGAGATGAAGGGCCCGCCAGCCTTCACAGTGCACTCCCTCCCCTCTGGTTGAAGCCGTAATAATCCCGCTACAATTTATGTATCACGTGTCCCCCACACCTCTTAGATTGTAAGCTCATTTGGGCAGGGACATCTTTACCTTCTATTCCATGTCATTGTAGGTTACTTTATTTTTATCATGATCTCTTCAATGTAGAGCACTGCGCTTTATAATGGTGCTTTATAAATACAGAAGGGTAATAATAATTATAATATAATATAAATGTCCTCTCGGTCTATCAGATTGCGGTAAGTTATACATATTTATAAAACATGTATTCTGCCATTATTAGTTTCCTTTAAAACTTTCTTCTTGCCGTGAACTCTGCACAGAACATTTAGGAAGAATAACTGTAAAGTGAAACCATATTTGAATTCTTCAACTCTTCAAAATTACATCCACACTGACATAAAACGTATAACTGGCAACATTACTAAACCTGCAGAGATGAGAATATAATACGTTCACCTTTCAGCCATAAGTACAAGGCTTGCCATTGTTATATCCATGTATTTAAGATAAAATATTCAATATTTACTGCTCTGTTCCTGCCAATTTGTGATGTGCATGTTTTTTATTTGATATTCCAGACCCCACCTCTTAAGCTTCAAATAAAAGAGGGAATTTCTCATAAGAAAATAATTTTCAGTTTATTACGGCGCAGGATTCCCCGGGTAATTATAACTGTAAAATATTAAAGACAATGCCTCATATAAAAGCCATATTTGGATTTTAATGTGATCTCGCTAAGCATTGCTGGACAACTCCCTTAGTCGGGATTTAATAGACTGTATGTAGGCTATACCTCTTGGCAGCAATATCAGAGGAGGATGCTGAGAATTCAATCCAAGAATCCGAACGTGCCAAGGACTGCTGTCATGCAATCGTCCACATCTTGCCCAAAACACAAGATTTTAATCAATTTAATTTACGTTTGCATAGAATAAAACATATTTATGCTTTATTTCCTTTGAGGCAGGTTGTACAAGAAATATGTGGGAAAATAAACACAAAATACCATTATGATTTTTGTTTCAAAACAATGAGCTCATGTTATTGAATCATTGAGTGACAACACAATTACAAATCCTGCTTTCCTTGGCCAGAGGAGTATTACTGAAGTGGGCCAAATATTTGAGGGGCTGTTGGAGATTAATGATGCCCTCATATAGTAATCCGGTCGTACAGGGACAGCCCCCATGTAGATATGTCGGTGGCATCATAAGGGGAACTTGCAGGGGACATACGATGATCTCAGACACCCTTTCACTAGACTTTCTTTTCGTAGCTTCTATATCTCGTAGAAGGTTGGCTCAGTCACTCTTCAGAATCTGGGTCATTCTGGATCGTTGTTTAGATTTCCCAGGGTTCTATGAACTCTCTGCTTAAGTATCCATAAGTCTGAGTACATACGTCCCAGCTGTTCCGATTTCGGCAGGGCAGTCCCGATTTGAGGAACTGTTCCGCCGTCCCACAGTTGACACGTTTGTCCAAGTCAAAGATGTTGCATGGCATGTACCCTCGCACCATGGTGAGCATGTTCCTTCAGCACCTTTTGCATGCAAGAAATAGAGTTATGGAGCAGCCCTTGAGCTGCAGATAGCTAGGCATTCCACCAGGGTCGTGGTAATGCCAAATTTGATATGGACAGATCCCTAGCTGGTCACGCCACCCAACCCACCCCTTTTTGGACGAGGCATAGCTGTGTTCCAATTTGGACATTTAAAATGTTGGGCGGTATGGCCAGTGGAGCAGTTCTACGCCCTTGTTCTCACCGAGCCAGGGATTCGTCTACCCAAATGTTTTCTTGAGTTGCATCCTTTTTGGAATCCGGTGGGGAAATAGTGTAGCAGCTGGGTAATATACACTGAGTGTATGTTAAATATAATGTCAGCCGCTGCCTCCCGAATGGGATTTCTCGAGTTGCGCTGAACAAGCATCTTGACTGATAACAGCAACACAAACCAGGCAAAAGGCAGAAAACAGAATGAGTTTCATTTCAGAAGAATTGTAATATATTTGCCAAACTGATTGCAACAAAGCCGAGAGAGGGCCGGTCTGGTCCTGAAGGCTGAGCCAGGTCACTGAGTCTTGTGCAGGTTATTTCAGGCACATGTTATGTCATCTCTCTCTGCATTGCTGTAACCTGTTTGGCAGATATATTACAATTTTTCTGAAATAAAGCTCATTTTGCGTGCTGTCTTTAGCTTCCTTTTGTGTTCCTGTCAGGTTTCTGTAGGTTTGGAACATGTCCAGACCAGCACCAGATCATGCATTTATTATTGTGAATTTCCGGAATCTTAATGTGTATAGAACTATTATTAGATTTTGACCATGAACTAATTTGCACTGTGAGATGTGTACCACAGAGATTGACCAGGCTTAGCCTTTCTGACCAGACCACATGTTACAGTTCTGGTATTTTTCAGCTTAACCAAGAATTTTTGTTTAACCACCTGGGTCACTTACAAAACAGCCACTCTGCAATGCAAAATCAGCTTTGGCCCCTCAAAGGTCTCAATTTGTGCACCTAGATATCCTCCAGGGTCCATAGGATTAAGGAGCAATATGATCACATTTGTAGAGGAGTAGCAGCTTTTACAAAGAGTGTAACGCTAGAACCTTATCCGATATATGAACCGAATTGTTCTCCAAAGTATATGGATACAATATATATATGTGTACTTTATATAAGGATTGATGTAATTATTGGGCTCTTAGTAAACAATGGTCGGAGTCTGTCTCCTGGGAGTACTTCTGTCCTGGGTTATCCCTGGTGAAATCAAGCCTCAGGGCAGTACTACATATCAGGTACTTCTTTTTCCTATATCCGGAATTGTCCTTCTAAAAGAAGATTATTTAGAATAAATATTGTTCATTTCATATAATCATACAAGCCTCCACCAATTCATTCCGTAGCTGAAGCGCCGGAGTTCTAAAATAATCCAGCTTTCAGTTCACACGGGCCAGTAATGTTATATCCCAGCAAGTTTAGTGTACAGGCCTGAGTTTAAACGTGTAATTATATTCTTCTTAAAATATTGCCTACTTAAATACACAATAAAATGTTGGTGGCCTGACAGCGTTTGCCTGATAAATCTTTGTTCGCTTTTCTTTTTATTTCTTCCACACAAAGATCCCTGAAAGACTTCCAAATGTTAATAGGAAAGCATTGTTGGGCGAGTAAGGTTACGATTAGTATGCTATCCACCTACTCTCCGAGGGTCCTTTAGAACTCAAGATTCCAGTCTGTCTCTCCACTGTCTGATTGCCAAGGAGACCTGATGACAAAAGAGGCTCTGTGGCTCTTAAGGCTTTACATCATCAACAGTTGTTATTCCTAAGGTTTCCTCGGTCATATTGTGATCCGTTTAAAAGGGGAGTAGAGCCTCGGTTTGCCTCCTTGACAGCGCACAATAGATGGCTCTTTTGATTTCACTTTGGAAACAGCTCTGCAGTGTGCGACTTTCCCAGAGTCCTCTTGTGTGTCCGCACGGAGATTTCAGGCTAGGTCCAGCCCCAATCAGGGTCATTTTAATGAATCTGTGTCTTGGATGCAACAGAACAGAAGGCCCACCATTGCACGTCCCGGTAATGAAATCTGAATTGCAGAGGCAATAAGTGTTTCACTCCTAAACCCCCTGGGGGTAAATGTATCAAGCTGAGAGTTTTCCGGCTGGTTTGAAAAACCAATCAGATTCTAGCTATCATTTATTTAGAACATTCTACAAAATGACAGTTAGAATCTGATTGGTTGCTATAGGCAACATCTCCACTTTTCAAACCCGCCAGAAAACTCTCAGCTTGATACATTGACCCCCTGGTGACCTATGAAGACTGGAGATCTCTTATTTTAAAAGATGTAAATCTCATCTTTCAAATTTAAATTAAAATAAAATTAAAGTTAAAAAAAAAAGCAATGAGGCACTAACCTCATCCGTATAATCTAAATACTACATATCACATTGCCCTAGTATTAGTCATAAGCCTAAATCCTAACCTCAACAAAACGTATTATTATTATTATTATTATTATCATTATTATTAATAATAATGATAATAATAATAATAATAATAATAAAATCGTCTGGATTTGGGGTACAGTCACAAAGTTGTCCTGGGGGTAAATGTATCAAGCTGAGAGTTTTTCGGCGGGTTTGAAAAACCAATCAGATGCTAGCTATCATTTATTTAGTACATTCTACAAAATGATAGCTAGAATCTGATTGGTTGCTATAGGCAACATCTCCACTTTTCAATCCCGACGGAAAACTCTCAGCTTGATACATTCACCCCCTGGTGTTCTGCAAGGGAAACTAGAGGCCCACTAAGCAATAAAAAATATTTTACGTGCACGCAAAAAACAAAATTATATTTGCAGCCCTTGCTTGGCAATATGGTTAACTCTGAGCCTCTTCTGTTGATACACTGTGCCGCATATCACATGAAAAGAAAACCTTATTAATTAATAACCTGTAATACTTGATTTATAAGGTAAACAAAGCTGACATTACACAAGATGGCACCGTCCCAAGTAAGCACTCATCACAGTCCCGTGTCCATCTGTTTTTTTTAATAGGCTGCTAAGTATAAGCTGGAGGCTTGGCCAAATTAACTTATGTCTTGTGTGACTGTTCGCTGTAGCACCAGGGAAACTGTTTATTTGTGAAGTTAATTAGGACAATTTACCAGCCACATTTTAGTTCCAGAAAGCAAATTATGATCACTCTGTGCTAAATAGGGGAGTTAGGTCATAATAATAAGGAGCGATAGGATTCTGTACCAAACGTCAACTGGGCACCTGCTGCGACCCCCTGCGCAATAAGTGATCTTAGGTCTCTTTACCCCTTTCCTCCTTGCAACAGAGGACACACAAGCGTGGCCTGTTAGCAATCTGTCGAATAGCAGCAACAGATTGTTTCTGAGATTTCAACAGGCAATTTCAGGTAGAAGGCTTAGTTCAAGCATCACATTTTAGTAAGTTGTAATATAGAAGGATTGTTAAATCATAACCTTTTTGTGGTGACATTAACACTCTGCATTTGCATGATAAATCAGAACTGGAGAGTTTCCTATATCTACTAGGGGTAGAAGGGAGGCAGGCGGGCTGGAGGTAAACTGGGGGAGGTTAGCGGAACAACCAGGAGGCAAGTGGGAACAGTTATGGGAGGAGTCATCTGGAGCATTGTGGAGGTTCCAATGAGACCAGGGACAATTGATTTCTATGGAGCCTCCAGAAAGTCAGGCATCATGGACAAAACATCTGTGGATGAGGTAGGTGTAATGCAGATAGCGTCTGTGAATGAGGTAGGTGTAATGCAGATAGTGTCTGTGAATGAGGTAGGTGTAATGCAGATAGTGTCAGTGGATGAGGTAGGTGTAATGCAGATAGCGTCTGTGTGTCAGGTAGGTGTAATGCAGATAGTGTCTGTGGATGAGGTAGGTGTAATGCAGATAGTGTCTGTGAATGAGGTAGGTGTAATGCAGATAGCGTCTGTGTGTCAGGTAGGTGTTATTAGTAGTGGAGGGATGTTAACCAAACAATCCAACGAGAACCACCCTTTGAATTGTGCTGTGAAAATTGCCCTTCATACGGCAACAACCAGTCAATGTTGTAATAGGTCTTTACAGGCACAGAGATGGAGGCAGGTACAAAGTACCGGGGCCCAGTCCTACCTGGGAGCCCAGGGCCTCCAGCTGTGTGTAGAGTGTTATGGTGATGGTCGTTGGATTTATGGGGGTCACAGTAACAATGTAGGGGTCCTGATCTCTTACTGGCTGTTCCGAGGTGCCCTTCTGCTCTTATGTTCTGTTGCTAGGAGATGCCGGCACCAGAGACCCTCACCCCTGTGATGACATGCTGGATGCAGCCAGTTCCCGGCAGGGCCACATGACAGAAGTGCCTTAAAGAAGGCAGCGCACAGCCATTTACTTAAAGCAGGTGAGGTTCAGTGTCCCCCAGAATCAGATGGTCACATGATCGCACTTCGTTCAGGGCCTGACTGGGGGCGTGTCCTGAAGCAGGTTGCCGATTGACTACCTGACCTTTATAGGGTAACGGAATTTGCTGGTGCTATATATATAAATCTTGATGATGATGATGGAGACCTGTGTCTCCCTACAGTGATAGCGATCCCACCACTGCTGCTCTGGCTGTGTACTTTGCAGAAACTAGTTTATATTCTACTTTGCTGCTGCCTGTTCTGACTATTGGCTAAATTATTGGAATACTGTTGTCCGCTGCCTGTTCTGACCATTCACTAAACTATTGGAATACTCTTTTCGCTGCCTGTTCTGACCATTGACTAAATTATTGGAATACTCCTGTCCAGTGCCTGTCCTGACCATTGACTAAATTATTGGAATACTTTTGTCCGCTGCCTGTCCTGACCATTGACTAAATTATTGGAATACTCTTGTCCGCTGCCTGTTCTGACCTCCAGCTAGTTATTGGATTACTCTTTCTGGACCCCTGCCCTGGACACTAGTTCACCCTAATATTCTGGAACTGACTTTTGGCACTTGTCCTGCAGGCAGGCCTCCTGACAGTGTTTATCCGCAGTCCATAGTCCTACAGGTCTGGTTCTCTTGCCCCTCTATAAATTGTTTAGAGTCTCCTATACTCCCACTAAAAGCTGACAAATAAGATAAGTTTATACTACTACAAGCTAAGGCCTGGGGGCAATTCAAGTACCTGCTAACATAGCGCGGCTGCTATAGGTGAAGACTTTGTCAAGCGGGGTCTAGGGACGTATCTGGTGTCTAGAGTTTGCCATAACAGCAGCTTGCAGTACAATGGTAAGGAAAAAAGACCATCACTCTGTGTCTTCTTAAAGTAAATCAAAGTCATCTGTAATAATGGGATTGCAGCTTTAAGGCGTTTCCCTGTGTGGGTTCATGAACACCGTAAACACTCCAGTGGCAGTAACGTTTGTGGGTGTAGATAGTGCGCTGGCTGAAGATGCAGCTCATTTATAGGTACAGTGCCATGTACTACGCAGATAAAACGTATTTCACTTTTCATTGGGAATGTGGTTAGAAATTCATAGACACAAACTCTTTGGGGTTTTTTTTTTGCAAATTTCCATGAAATAAATGAGCTCACTTAAACTGCAAGTATATAATTCTCCCCTATGTAACGATTCTCCATAACCTGCAGTACGTCAGCTAATCGACTTTATTTGCATCAAAACAGATTGCACCACTTCTGGTCTTGAAACCACAGACAAAAAGTCCGTTAGAAAAAAAAACACAAGTCGATATTGTTTTCAGCTTAGACTCATGTGTCTGCAAGGAAGGGCAGAGACCTCTCTCACTCCACACCTCAGGAAGATTGCTTAACTGTATCTTGTGGTTAGGGCATGGAAGCTGTCCAAGGCACCGGGGAGGGAGGGACTGCCTTGTCCTGACCATGGAGAATTATTCTGCATATATTACTACAAGTGTTGAGTCTTTAAATGCAAAATATTGTGGTTAAATAAATGATTTGATATTGTTAAAAAAAAAAGTATCCAATGCAACAATCAGATCATCCCTTCCAACGCAGACTAGCTACTCTCTCAACCACACCAAACGTGTTTATTGCAAGAGAACAGAACAGTTGTTCTTTAAATATAACTGTTATTAATTCATCTGTTGATTTCTGTTGTAGCGAGCATGTCAGACTAGTGTTCTTTGGGAGGGGGGAAGGGATTTTATAGGAAATTAGGGCTGCAGCACACAAGTATAGGACGTATTTTGTATGTGAAAAATTGAGCTGTGTTTATAAAGACAACTGTTGTGCATTATGCATCCGTTACACCACCAGTGTGTACATGGATGCACACGTCTCTGATCTCTCTCCAGCAACGTTGTAATGTAGTGTGCAGGGACCACCAAGAACCAAGATAGAGGGACCTTTAAACCAGGTATATACGCTGCCGGTGCAGAACTGGACTGAACTTTCGATGCCTCTGGAATAGGGGCGTAAATACACTATTTTTACTTGCAGCTTTTTAGAATTTAATTTTTGGACGTGTATATACCGAACTGTACACAGGTCCCTAAGTGTGCTCCCGTCACCTACAAAACGTGGACGCAGACATTTCGTGGGCAGAGCCCCAATTCATTGCAATGCAGCTTAGCAATTGATTCAGCCCACAAGATATCTGCCTCCCTAGGAGGTAGGTGACAGGTACACATTTAAGCTCTGGTGCTGGGGCTACTCTGATCTCAGTGTCACCTAACTCTTTATTCTCCAAAACAAACCAAGCATGACCTTACTTTATAATCTTGCTGTATGGGTCTATATTTCCTTTCTTGCCAATATATTTTACAAATAATCAGAGGGGAGGCAGAATTTTGTAGGGCCTATGTAGTGAAAGGGCCCTGGAGTTACAGCTCCAACAGCCATGTTGTTAATGCAGTAATGTTGATCAGTATAAATATTTTATGGGCAGCACAATGGCTCAGTGGTTAGAACTTCTGCCTCGTCACACTAGGGTCATGAGTTCGATACCTAACCATGGCCTTATCTGTGTGGAGTTTGCATGTTCTCCCTGTGTTTGCGTGGGTTTCCTCCGGGTGCTCTAGTTTCCTCCCACACTCCAAAAAACATACTAGTAGATTAATTGGCTGCTAACAAAATTGACCCTGGTCTGTCTGCCTGTGTGTGTGTGTGTCTATATTAGGGAATTTAGACTGTAAGCTCCAATGGGGCAGGGACTGATGTGAGTTCTCTGTGCAGCGCTGCGGGATTAGTGGCACCATATAAACAACTGATGATGATAAGATACAACGTAAAAACGATTGTTGGTTTTGGGTTTCAATAAAGTCAATTCTACTCATGTTTTCTTTGCATAAAATATGCTGAGAAATGACTTGTACCAGAGAATAATGGGTCCAGTTTCCACTTATAGCTATTTGCAGCCTTTGAGGGTTTGTTATAACCTCTGTAATGTCACAAAGACACATTGTAAATAAAGATCAAAAACTTGATGTATTCAAATATAAAATCAAAACAGAGCAAGCTGCAGTAAACAGACATTTAACTAATTCTTCTATCCAGGAGACCTTCAAACAACTTCTTACTGCAAACACAGACCCCCGGCAGCACCTTGTGACATGACGTCGTCTCTCCCAGGTGTCCTATTGTGTCTTGCACGGGATCTATCCAGGTGATTGCTCTCTTCGTTGGATTTCTTTTTCTCCATTGAACTTTGAGGTAATGGAAGAATTAAGCTTTTTGGTTGTAAGTTTAGCTGCTATTTTAGGAATAAAAAATAAAAGCAAATCTGTTTTATGACTCAGAGGCTAAACAAGATAACACAACACGGTACTGATGTAACTAATTATAAATCACCTACAAACAAAACAGGGACGTGACAGATTAATAGAAAACGGTACATTCAGGATCAGAGCAGCGATTTAAGTTTTCAGGAGTTGGCGGAAGAACCTCAAACCAAACTGACGTAAATTGTATAATTGATCGTTTTTCCAGACTCCTTCAACCAGCAAGTAAGAGTTCTTATGATTTTAAAACTTACAGGTAGTCCATAGTGTAGGGGAGAAAATTAGACTCACAACATTATTATTATATAATTCTTTATTTATATAATGCAATAAAAGTACAATCTTATTTCGCTGCCATAGACACTTGTTGCCCAATTGTTGCCCAGGACAATTCAATAGGAAAAAAGTCACAATAAATCAGTGTAACAGACGGGATAGTGGCAAGTATTACTGGCTGACAATATTTGCATATGTATGTAGGTAACTGATATTGATATTACTTTTCTTTTACAACCTCATTTGCATGTGCAGGTGCTAATTACTAACACAGTGGTATTGTAACACGTTATAACGTAAACTGACTGAAAGTGACAAGGATACAATGACTCACAGACATTTACACTAGTAATGAGAAACTCGATTTCTAGCTAAACTCCCACACAATCAGTTAGGTACCACTGTAGCAGTTTTGGTGCACATGTCATTGTGTTAAATAATTAGGCATCCACTGGCCAAGATGGGACTGTCCTCTGCCACTTACAGTTCTCTTTGACCTCCTAGGGAATCGGGACCACAGTACTATGGGGGTATATAGCTATTTTATACTTAAACAGAAGTAGCTCAAAAGATTAAGAGGGCGTGGTTAGAACAAAGTGTAGCCAATTAAAACATTACAATATTAACAGCTGTACACAGAGTATTCCGTCACGTTTCAGTGGGTGGGGCTACACTAACATATAGCCAATCAGAGCCTGTAAGCAACATCACAGAGCAGGAATGTCAGGCTCCTGTCAAACTGGTCCTGGACCATTGTGATGTCAAACGTACCTCTGCCCCAAATGATGCTCTCACAAAAATTTCTAAAAATTTTACTTTTTGCAAACTTGAAAGATTGGACCAGGGTTTCCAACCTGTTTGAGCAAGTTAGAAACTCTTATAAAAGTTTTCAGCTTGTTCAGCCTGATGTCTGTCACGTCTGTTCAACTTTGGCCTTGATCGTATTCAACTTTAGTCCATGTAAGACATCTAAACATCAAATGCATTCATTGTGGCTTGAGAGGGTCCAGCGCTTGAACGCGTTTGCCATATGTCTAGCAGATCGGTCACTACGTTCGACTTCCAGTTACAATTTTAAATAGAAATGCAATAGAACGTTGGAATCATGACCAAACTGCGAAAAGGATTGAGGCCATTGAAACAGCTGGTTAGATCCAATGTTGAACTTGCTCAAACATCTCTGGCCCTAACACCCCAGTGTGATATCCCTGGACAGCAGCAGCTACATGCTTTTCTATATCCTATAATTGAACTTCTGGATCTATCCCACAGCTTGGAAAACACCTTTCTAATACCACATCACAAATCACTGAGTATGGGCCTTGGCTAACTATAGGCCTAACACTCTCTTTAGGAATATTACCAGCAATTTTCAAGAAGGCAATTACTAACATCATCATTTATTTATTTTTTATTTATATAGCTCCACTAATTTTGCAGCACTGTACAGAGAACTCACGCACATCAATTTAATAGCAGCCAATTAACCTACTAGTATGTTTTTGGATTGTGGGAGGAAACCCATGCAGACATGGGGAGAACATACAAATGCCATGGTTGGGAATTGAACTCATGACCCCAGTGCTGTGAGGTTGAAGTGCTAAGCACTGAGCCACCCAGCTGCCCATTATCTTGTTAGCCTTTACAACCTCTAATAACTGCTATTTGGTAATTCATGTGTTTTAAAGTGGTAAAGTCTGAAAACCTGCTATAAACAAACCATTACTTTGCTTTGCAGACTAATGCACAATATCCTGATCGGAGAATGCATCAGTGATTTTTCACATTATTTACAAACTAAGCCTAAAATAATTTAGCAGATGCAAATATTCATCTGGCCTTGTCCATTGTACTCTCAAGTCTCCGCTTTTTTATATATGTTCTTGGGACATATACATACTTCATTATGTTCACCACTATGTCCACGCCTATTTTAAGGGCTTGGAACAACAAACCATTTATAATTGCAGTATACAGACAATAGCAGGTAGAGAAGGGACCGGGAACATGATGGAAAGCTGCCGATTATTTCGGACGCTGAAACTACATTCTGTCATACTCTGCTACACTGCTAGGGAGGACAATGATGAGAGTGGTTTTGCATTTTATTTCTATGGTCAATCCTCATAACCCTGCACTTCAATGTTACTTACCGCTATCACAAAGAGCTTAGATAGTAAGCTCCTAGGGGCACAGATTGCTCTTTTATCACAAAATTGGTCCCTATTATTGTTTGGAAAGTATCATATCCTGTAAGGTGCTGAATAAATCTGCTGGTTCCATCTAGCTAACTCTATCAACACATTCATACTACTGACCTTCTGTGTCACTGATGACCACAATCGTTTTGTATGGTTTATAATTGCAAAGACAGTTGTATGCAAAAGTTTGGGCACTGCAGGTCAAATTGCACGCTTTACTGCGTTTCTAAGAGAAAGGAAGTTACCACAACATCTGCAGGGAACAACCGACATATTTTTTGACTTTTTATTATTTGCTGAATATAACAGAATAAAAAACAATACAGTGAATGTGCGTTTTTTTCAAGGCTTCAAAACTTGATTAATCTGCTAGGCCTTAATTCAAGCCAGGGTTCAATAAATGCTCCAACCATAGTAATCTCTCAAGATGTTGTTCCTTCTCTCAACAACCAATTAACTACCTCGTTACAAAGCAGGGAAGGCTATAACAAGACATTTACACTTTTCCAGGTTGGAATTTTCACTGTCGGATACGTCGTTAGGAAATGGAAATTATGGAGAACTATTGAAGTCAAAAGAAGATTTGAAAGACCCAGAAAGATGTCGTATAATACTACAGGTAAACTAGTCCAAAGAACAATGTATGAAAGAAAGAACAAAGAAAGACAATGCACCCACTTAATACTTCTAGAAACCTACAGGAAGGGTTGGACACAGGTTCCTAATCTCTTAGAATGTGGGTGTGACAAAGTAAATGATGTCATCATTGGAGTGATGACATCAGTCACTTTGCCACACCCACTTGATGATGTAACTGCTATCATAAAGTCACGTCCACCTCTCCTTTTCATACCTCGCTCTGTCAGACAGGTATGAACGTATGCAAGCGTGTGTTTTACTAACACCGGTAATTGATAGGTCTCACTACAGATGATCTGCACGTAAGAGTTGTCACATGGAAGCCTTTCCTGTACTGTCATCACAAAGTCTGCATCTGAAGTATGCAAAAGAGTACGTCTGTGGGGTAAACGACTGGTGCATGCAGCCAGCGTACCAAAAAGTCACGGTCCAGCAGTTTTTGTATTACCAGCTCCCAACTAGTTGTATTTAGCAGGTGCTGGCATCCCCACAGGGGTTAGGACAACAAATAAATCTTATGCTTCTCTAGCACATACTACACAGTTATTTGCAGTCCCTGACCATCCGTGGGGGGGTCCTTCTGTCTAACGCAACAAGAATTTGCCCCCCATTTACTCATAAATCTCACACCCGTCAGACCACTTCTAAGGCTGCCTCTCACACCCCTCGGGTCCTAACACCCAGGTCATTGGCCCTGACCATCAGCAGGTACACGCGGGCACAGCGGCAGGAGCTGAGATTGACACAGTGGGCCTGAGTCATCAAAGCCCGTATCTGGCGCGCTTATACTTTGAGCGTATTGTTCACAAAATCGCTCTGCGCATACGGGGAGATACGTCCGTGAACGCAGCCCTGTCTGTTGTGTCGGGGAGCGCAAAGGACTCTTACTACATCCTACGTTTCCTGGGAGTGAACAGGGCATGAAGGGGCATTTTGCCATAGTCAATGTACAGTAATGACGTGCCAAACTCCAGCGCACATGCAGCCGCGTCCGAATCCAGCTCTGAGTGTATCAGAGTTACTTGTTTTTCTGCTGTAACTTTTGCTCCAGCTACAGGGACTAGTCTAAGTCTTGATCAGTAGTGATGACAGTCTCGTATGCATGCTATAACATGTGTTTGCAATCACGAACAGCTGTTAAAATGTATTTTATGCTCAGTAGACATTAACAACATTCTAATAAATGTATTTCATGGAAAAAATAAATAAAAACTTAAAAAATATTTTTGTTAACTGTTTTATCATTAATTACTATATTATTAACAGGTGACATTATTTCAATGTTTTTATTTTCCTGTGCATTAGTTTGCAAATTTATGGACCCACATAGGTATTGGACGTATCCTCCAGCATCTTGTATAGTGGAGCAGAACAGTCCTGCCCATGATTTCAACAGCGTTAGTATCTTTGAGAAATTCAGGAGTACGCAAAGCCTAAATACGTGTGTTTAATGCTAAACACAGCTAGCGCTCAGAATGCATTATAAATCAGGTCCATTGTCCCTCCATATCAGATTCTATCATGAAGATACAAGACCTGTCTGTTAGCAATATGTACTCAAAAAACAGACTTATCCGACCTGTCTGTCATTGCTCACTGTGGCTAAGTGGTTCGCACTTCTGCCTCACAGCACTGGGGTCATGAGTTCAATTCCCGACCATGGACTTATCTGTGAGGAGTTTGTATGTTCTCCCCGTGTTTGCGTGGGTTTCCTCCGGGTGCTCCGGTTTCCTCCGACACTCCAAAAACATACTAGTAGGTTAATCGGCTGCTATCAAATTGACCCTAGTCTCTCTCTCTCTTTCTGTCTATCTGTCTTTCTGTGTGTGTGTATGTTGGGGAATTTAGACTGTAAGCTCCAATGGGGTAGGGACTGACGTGAATGAGTTCTCTGTACAGCGCTGCGGAATCAGTGGCGCTATATAAATAAATGGTGATGATGATGATGATGTGTGTTATGACTGATACAAAACATACCTAGATATTAGGCTGTCCTCATAATGTCCTCATAATACTCCACACTGTGTGTATGGGTTCTTTTACTTTTTTAATTTACATGGTGAGATTTTACGTTATTGCAAAAAAAAAATGCATCTCTTTAATCTATAAAACTAAATAAAGATTAACAAACAGATACATTTAAGATATGACATCACCAGGTGCAGAACCGGAAAAATAATACAAATTTATGGAAGAAAGTCATCTGCATTACAACAGAAAAGATTGTACTGATAGATACATTTCTTAGCGGTAGATTTACTAAAACGTCTAAAAAAAATAAAAAAAATGGAGATGTTGCCCATAGCAACCAATCAGATTCTAGCTATCATTTATCTAGTGCATTCTATAAAATGACAGCTAGAATCTGACTGGTTGCTATGGGCAACACCTCCACTTTTTCAAACCCGCAGTTTAGTAAATCTAGCCCTAAATTTCTAAAGATGAAAGAGGAGGTATTGCCCATAGCAACCAATCAGATTCTATTCATCATTTATCTAGTACAATCTATGAAATGAGAGCTAGCATCTGATTGGTTGCTATGGGCAACACCTCCACTTTCATCTTTAGAAATTTAGGGCTAGTTTTACTAAACTGCGGGTTTGAAAAAGTGGAGATGTTGTCTATAGCAACCAATCAGATTCTAGACATTATTTATCTAGTACATTCTATAAAATGATAGCTAGAATCTGATTGGTTGCTATAGGCAACATCTCCACTTTTTCAATCCCGCAGCTTAGTAAATATACCCCTTAGACTATAAGCTCATTTGGGGAGCACTCCATGATTCCCTCAATGTACAGTGCTAATATTGTGGTGCTTTATAAAGAAAAGATAATAATAATAATTATAATAATAATAATAATAATAATATTATGGTTGGACGATCACATGTCAGTTGCACTTTCTCATTTGAAAGCAGAAAAAAATCCTATAAATTGATCTGTGATTTTAGACTACAGAAAACAAATAGATACATTTGAAACTTTATTTTTTAAATTAAAATATAATTGAAATACTAAACACTATTAAAAGTATTTATGATTTCTATGTTAGACACCCCACAGCCGTCTGGTAATCCTGTACGTCTTGTACATGCACATGAGAAAACATTGTGACAAGGGTAAATTAATGAGATAGGCAGGTCCCAGCTCCGCGGAGATAAGCAGATCAGTTGACAAGTATTAAACCCTGTCAGGGCTGGAGTGAAAGCTTCTATCCAACACCTGATCCCATAGAAGGGAAGGGACTGGGATCTATCCTGCAGTTCACCATCTGCCAATCCACGTCAGATCAATTCCATCAGCTATCTGATTGTTCTTTTCTTTCATTTCACTTTGGTTCGATACATGGATAAAACCAGCTCCCTGTGAAACCGGGCTGCAGTCAACATACGCTATTAAAATTTTGCTCTTTGATACATTGTATCTCTTTGTCTGTATATTAATACCCAGCTCTATTTTATAACTATTTCTTCCCAATTGTAAGCACTGTGGAATATGCTAGGCCTATATAAATAAACGTTATTAACAATAATAATAATAATAATAATAATAATAATAATAATAAAAGTTCTTTGTTTTTAAATAACAAGGACAATGTAGCATTCAAAATAATTCTAATCTAAAACTATTTAGCAACTAATTATTTTAGATAGCTAAAAATATCTGTATATATATATATATATATATACATTGCAAGTCCTGGAAACAAAAGCTATGCTGTTGCCTATTAGTATAACTGTGCCTCTGTGTGCTCTGGAAGGAGTTGGTTCCCAAGCACATTTGGATTTGATGCAATTTCCCCACAACTGTCGCTATTAGGTAATTACAGTAGCAATAGATTCATAACCAGCAGAGAGGGTGGGACCGATGGCGGCAGGTTGGTTGCTCACCGCCTATACTTTCAGTGCCAGGGTCAGATATAAGATTCTATCGTCCAAGGTGTTACAAGATCCCCATCCCACCCCAACCTCCTCTGTGATAACATAACTAGGCTGTGCATCCCTTTATACATGTGATAATTACATGCATATCATTCCAAGTATAATATATATATAAAATTCTTAAACATTGTTGCCAATTTGAAACATTATATAGATCGATAGACTGATATGAGATAGATAGATAGATAGATAGATAGATAGATAGATAGATAGAAAGGAGATAGATAGATAGATAGATAGATAGATAGATAGATAGATAGATAGATAGATAGATAGATATGACATAGATAGATAGATAGATAGATAGATAGATAGATAGATAGATAGATATGACATAGATAGATAGATAGATAGATAGATAGATAGATAGATAGATAGATAGATAGAAATGACATGGATAGATATATAGATAGATAGATAGATAGATATGAGATAGATAGATAGATAGATAGATAGATAGATAGATAGATAGATAGATAGATAGATAGATGGATAGATAGATAGATAGATAGATAGATAGATAGATAGGAGATAGATAAATAGATAGATAGATAGATAGATAGATAGATATGAGATAAATAGATAGATAGATAGATAGATAGATAGATAGATAGATAGATAGATAGAAAGATAGATATGAGATAGATAGATAGATAGATAGATAGATAGATAGATAGATAGATAGATAGATAGAAAATTTAAAAAAAATAAAAGTGTTTTTATTAATCCACAGACCTGTTTTGGTCCTTTATAAAGGTCCTATACATGACTGAAACATCCCTGGGTTAATAAAAACACTTTGATTTGTCACCTTATTTGCTGTATGGGAATTGAAAGGAATCAGCCATCAATGTAAAAACAGTTAAAGCATAACTAGCAATTCCTACACTATTTGTATCATGAATTACACACATTATGCATACAGATAATATAAGGGTAAGTTCCACATGACAGTATTTGCCACTGAAATGCAGCTGTGTCCGCGTATTGATCATAGAAGGGAAGAAGGCATCAATCAGCCTCCCCATCCTCTGTGATGGTATAATGGCTTCCAGCAATCACTACACCTATAAAAGCACTTATTTCAGCACTTCTCTTAAAGGTCCCTGTTTCTTTCCATCATTATTAAAAACCCATTTTAAATCAGTAAATCACTCACAAATGATTACAACCATTGAGGCTGTCATTGTAGGAAAGACTTAGTGGATCCATCCAATCTTACAAGTAAAACCAATTGTCAAAATATGCATAATTTATATGATTGCCCTAAGCATTGTGAGTAGACTGTACGGTCGGACATACAAGCGTTATAGTTTGTGATAGCACAGAGCAAGTGTGCAAAACACACTCCTGTCACCTTCAATCCAATGAACATTTTCTAGTGCAGACTATGGAACACAGATTTCATTGGCCTTTAATCTTGATGGGGCTCATGCAGAGCCGTTTTAACACATGGGCAAGGTGGGCAGTTGCCCGGGGGCCCCACAAGCATAGGGGCCCGGTAGGCTTGCCAACTTTTCAGTGTATTATTCCGGGAGATTTATTCAGAACCTTCAACCCCTCTTTTTTTAAAACGTTTAGGTGGACTAATCACTTCAGTATCAGCTGGTATCTGTGTGATCTTGCTGTTGAAAATGCATATCTTGTCCTTGACAAACACAGCATACATGTAGTGATTGTACATAAGCAAAGTCATCACACATCATTTTTTGAAGCAATTCTCTGCAAAAAATTTGCAAATGTTTGTGTTGAACACTTGATTAATAAGAAATAATGCACAGTGCCATCTCCGTCTGTATGATTTACCAACTGAGTACCATTTTTATGTTAAATTTCTTGTTTTTCAACTTCAAGGTTCATGTTATTTTGTCCAAACGTTTGTGTGGATTCATCTCTGCTGTACAGCATGTTTTTTAATGTTTAAACACTGATTTTGTTACGGGTATCAATAAATATAAGTTTAATTTTATCGATAATTTATTCCTGAGAGTGGTTGTGTAGGTAGGGCCCCAGTGCACTGCTTTGACCGGGGGCCTATAATGCTGTTAAGACAGCCCCGTGTCCAGTCGGAAAGAAGGCCCTGGCGTTCGGGCATCGTCAATTTACAGTAGGGCGTGCCAAGCTCGGTCACACACAGCTGCGTCCGAATCCAGCTCTAGGCATCTCTCAGGTATTGTTTTCCTGCCGTATCTCTTGCACCAGCTACAGGTCTGGTCTAAGTGCCGATTACTAGTGATGACAGCCTTGTATGCATGCTATAACATGTGTTTGCAATCAGGAGCATCTGTAAAAATGTATTTTATGTTTAGTATATATTAAGATCATCCTAATAAATGTATTTCTTAGGGGGAAAAATTATATAAAAAAAAAACATTCTTTCTTGTTTTTATGTTTTATCCTTAATGCTTATATTATTAACAGGTGACATTAATTCAATGTTGTTTTTCTTTTCTGTGCGTTCGTTTGTGAATGTATATTCCACATA
The DNA here is from genome assembly GCF_038048845.1 of Mixophyes fleayi. Taxonomy (NCBI): domain Eukaryota; kingdom Metazoa; phylum Chordata; class Amphibia; order Anura; family Limnodynastidae; genus Mixophyes; species Mixophyes fleayi. The sequence goes on from NC_134408.1 coordinate 142,605,606, forward strand.
GGTATTGAACGTATCCTATAGTGACTTGTGTAGTACAGCAGATCGGACCTACACCCGAATTCATCAGCGCACGTATCTTCAGATCCGCTCCTTGATGAATTTGGGAGTACGCAGAGCCGATTTACGTGCATTTTAAAACAAATGCACTTTGCGCTCAGTTTACGTGTCTTGATGAATCAGGCCCTCTGTCTGTGTGTGTGCTTTTATCAGCCAAATAATATAAATAAGAGAATTTGTTGATCACGCAGAGGACACCGCGCAGGCGTGGAGTCGCGCCCACTGCATAGTCGATAGTTACGCCACTGGCTGATCCCCTAAGTTTTAACACAGAACAGGACCAAATCCAAACGACATGTCTCAACGTGTTTAGTGTTTTTGTGACAAACAAATTCCCTAAAGTTCCTATAAACAGTTTTGTGTGTGTGGCTTTTTTTATACAAAGTTACCTCTGGTTTCAGTGGAGAGTAAACAATACAATCTGATTTCCATGTCTTATACCCAGCCGGTTTAATCAGCATATGAAACAGGTCTTTCAGTCCAGTGTTTACTATTGACAATATGGATAGAAAATGACATTTAGAATTGTGTATTCTGCCCTTCTAATGGGTAAGTACCCAAAGTTTCCTAGATTGGTAGTGAAACCTAAAGTTACATGAGGATGGCTGAAATAACATTTAGGTGGACATGAGGTCTAGTCTAGACATGTCACACTGATTATCAGGGGACTACAGCAACACAGGTTGTGCTACATTGTATAACTTTACATTTGCAAACAAAACTTGGAGGTGTATTGTGAAAATAAAAGAATTCCGCCTCTATAGAACCTTTTTGGGGTGTGAAGAATAATTCACCAGATCTGCCTAATGTATGGAGAATCAAATAGGTTATAAACTATTTATATCATTTCCTTTCCCTTTGTTCTACTTTAAGTAATTTTTTCGCATAATTAGGAAGTGTGTTTCTTGCAGGTAATGGAGCTCAGTAAAGATACGTAGAGGAGATGAAGGTGATGATGATGATGACATCACCAGTAGCGCTGTGTAACCACTTCTGATTGGTTGCTGGCGTACTGACCCCCCGAGTAACGAGGCAAAACGTCATTGTGACGTCGTCGGATCTCGCGAGTGTTGGAATCTATAAATACCGCCCTCCACGACGATCTAGCGCCATTTGAGAGAGGGGCTCACAAGGGGTAGCATAGAGTGTAGAGCATTTGGCCAGGCAAAGTTAGAGAATTGAAAGATGAGGGTGGTCAAAGGTGACTGCAAATGACTTGAAATTAGTGTTATTGATGTTAATAATAATGTAGGATCAAAAAAGAGCAAAATTATGTTATTTTAGCATATTTTAGCAATTTTTCTAAAAAAATACAAAGCTGAAACCAAAACCAGAACACACGGGGTGGTTTTGCCAAAACCAAAATACAAAGCTAATCCAGATCCAAAACCAAAACCAAAACCACTTCACAGGGGTCAGTGAGCATCTCTAATTACATCAAGTCGTGGCTGTGTATTCACATTACTTATTTGTCATTCCCGCTAGGACTACTGCAGGAAAGGTTTCCATTGGATGTATAAAGCGGTAAACAACGACCGTGGGAGTGTTTGTAGGTATTTTACAGTTTATATGGAAAATGCGTCTTTTGCATTTCTTAACAAAAATGCTAAGGCAGCATTCTGTCTTATGTATATGACTCTTCATCACACTACATTGAGTTCAAATTGAATAATGTGATTTTCCCTATTTACTGCTAACAATGTCCAGCCTCATCACTGCGCTATCTCGGAGTATAAGTAAGCACATTAATGGGCCTGATACAGAAATACTGCTGTGCATTGACATACGTGCAACACAACATACACATAAGCATATTTTTGGGCGACAGAATTTTTACAGGTCCATTCGGTGGAACCAAATCTTAAGGAGGCCCCTAGGGTCTATAATGCATTTATATTTAACCCCATAAAATTCCACAAATGTTGAGTTATTCCTTGGGCAAGAAACAAAAATGCCACCACCCAGCACTTAATTTTAACCAAATCATCATCATCAGTTATTTATATAGCGCCACTAATTCCGCCCTGCTGTACAGAGAACTCACTCACATCAGTCCCTGCCCCATTGGGGCTTACAGTCTAAATTCCCTAACACACACACACACACACACACAGAGACTAAGGTCAATTTTGATAGCAGCCAATTAACCTACTAGTATGTTTTTGGAGTGTGGGAGGAAACAGGAGCACCTGGAGGAAACCCACACAAACACAGGGAGAACATACAAACTCCTCACAGATAAGGCCATGGTCTGGAATCGAACTCATGACCCCAGTGCTGTGAGGCAGAAGTGCTAACCACTGAGCCACTGTGCTGCCCAAATGAATCTAAAAATGAATCTAAAATAATTATGAACTCCGCCCCCTTTCAGCGTTGCGCCCTGAATGGTCGCCCCCAACGTACAGTCTTAGCTACAGCCCTGGTAAAAACGGCAACGTCTGATTTAATGGCTGCAGCTCTCCCATCGTCATTTTTATCTATGCGTTGGATCGCTTCCTTCTTCAGCGCACAGATATCATTATAGAGAATGGCCCACAAAGGCACCCGCTAATTTCAAATGCTGGAACCCTAAACTAAAGCTGGTGGTCCGCAGGAAGGAACCCTAACTAAAGTAGTATTATGGGGAGGGGGTTATATGACGCTAAAAGCGGAAAACCCCTTGAATTCCACAGAGAACACACATTTGCATTGGTGATTATATATTACTTCAGCAGCCTCATCACTTGCTACAAAGTAACTGCTATGGGAAATAACAGTGCCTCCCAGTGGCCAAATTATAATGAAAAATCGTAAGCTATTTACTTTACATAACCTAGAAATTCCACAGAATAAGCCCTCGCTCAGGAATTTCCTTGCATGTGAAATAAATTATTTCCAATATGAAGCACTTTTTAAGGGAGAAACATTTCTCTTAAGTTGCTAATCTTTAAAAGGATTTTATTTTGCATTAAATATTACAAATAATAAATCTATGAAAGTTTCTATAAAAACATCAAAAACAATCTTAAAGACTGTAAATGTTTAACCGGGTCCGCGCCCCTCCCCCTGCACCAAACCCTTACGATTTATGTCAGAAACAACTGGGCTACAAGTGTAAATGAGATCAATAAATTATTGCATACTACACAGAGACAAGGAGGCATGTAATGAGACGTGCTCTGCAATCTCCAGCTCATGTATAAATGTAGCTGATTATAGAGCATGAATTATTCATGAGAAAGTCCCAGAAAATGTTATAGATTTCAACCTAAAAAGGTGCCATTAATGTCTAGAAGGATTCGCTCTCTCTGAATCTGAGACGCACAACAATAGAAGTATGTTGAGTGATTATATGTAGAGAGAGGATGTTTGGTGCATAGCTGAGGACACACGGCGTGTGACAGGTGGATTTTAATGCTGCATTCCTTGCATAGTGTAAGCACGGTGTTGAGTGTATCACGTAACACAAATGTAACACAACACTAGACTGTTTATATTGTACAATCCTGATTCTGAGCATGGCTCTAACTGTGCTGAAACTTCACAGTGTAATAGTACATGGCATAAGGTGTAAATTAGGAATATAATTTGGACATAATCCACCATCTGTTGTTAATGTCAACTGCAAGAACAAAGGTAAATGGTTGGGGTCTAATGACTGTGAATTGTGAATTAGTCTAGGTACACACTACAGGGTTATCAGCCGATTATCGTACCAATAACACGATAAACGGCCCGATATTAGTGTGTACTCTCCAACGATGAACGATTATCGTTCCAAAGCTCATCGTATCGCTTCATTTGATTTTTAAACCAAACTAAAAATCTCGCTCAACGATGGAACAATGTCGTTCCAATCCTGCAGTGTGTAAGCACTCAGCACCGTTAGTGTCCATAGATCTCTACGGTGTGCAGAGTCACCATCTTTTCAGCCAATGGCTATGACAGATGAGGAGCACAGATCTGACTGTAAATCATGTAAAACGTGTATAGTGTGTGCACAGGAATCGGCTGCTGATCAGGACTTTTTTTATTTCAGTCATTGGTAAAATCGTTAAGGATATCGCATCGGGAGAAAGTTTCTGTAGTGTGTACCCAGCCTTAGAAGTGAGTTTACCTACACACAATGAAAGCAGACTACAGTCTATAAATTCACTAAGAACCAGTGACATTGATGAGCCATGAGGCAAAAATGATGACACTAGTTCCTAGGCAGAATATTGGTCCAGCCGGCAAACTGGTCTGCTGTCCGATGTTAGTAAGGAAGAGGAAAAGACAATATGATCCTGATTCATCAAGGGCGTTCAGTATTATAGGCACGCATGTAGGCTGTGCGTCCGCAAGGCACGGAACTCAGGATGTTCTTTTGAAATCGGGGGCAGGTCTGCTCTACGACACCGGATGCAACAAGATGCGTCCAATACCTACATGGGTTATAAATTCACAAAAGAACGCACAGGAAAATGTAAAAAAACATGCATTATTGTTACTGGATAATAATATAGGCATTAACAGTAAAAAAAAAAGGTGTTTTTTTATATTTTTTTTCCCCCATGAAATACATTTATTAGAATGTTGTTAATGTCTGTTGAGCGTAAAATAAATTTTTACAGTGCCTTGGGATTGCAAACACATGTTATAGCATGCATACGAGACTGTCATCACTACTGATGAGGACTCCCCTATAAACTGGAACAAGAGATATGGCAGAAAGACAAGTAACTTTCAGACACTCAGATTCGGAAGTGGCTGTGTGTGCTTGAGTTTGGAACGCCCTTACAGTATATTTGCTATGACAAAACGCCCCTTCTCTGCCCAGTTCACACCCTGAAATCGTAGGCTGTAGTAAGTGTCTCTCCTAGGCACACAGAACACGTTCACTGACGTTTCTGAGAATTCTAAGCATGCGCAGAGTGATTTTTCATACGATACGCTCAATATCGACAGATACGTGTCTTGACGAATCAGATCTATATACATCTATATGTACTATGTTGACTAAATGGTAAACAAAGTAATAGCAGTCAATAGCTCTACCATTGAGTAGAGAGAAGATTTATCTGGTAAACTTTCAAAACCACTAACGTCTGTTCATGCAGAACGTAGAGACCTGTGCTACGCACACAACAAACTCACAGGGGAACAGTGGCAGCCACACACGATTCCAAAATCCGGTAAGGTATCAAACGTGCAAAGAGGGGAAAAGATTTGTTGTTAAAAAAAAAAATTTATGACATAAAACAAGCTAAATGTACACAGCTATAAGCTCCTTAAAGCACTAAAACAAATATATAGGATAGATAACATTATATATTTTTGAGCCAAAACTATTGAGCCAATTGAGGACTTTATCAGATTTACACAGGTGAAAAAATAAGAACATTTAAGAAGGAGAAGAGGGCAATCTGGGACTGTTGGGAGTTATACAATGATCCTGAGGCTGAAGATGACGATCTTCATTCCTAATGTGTACAGCATAGGTACCAACGAGTTAAAATATATTAATACAACGCCACATACAGTCTCGCCGATACAGCATATGGGCAAGGATCTTCACCAGCCAATGTGCAATTACAAATTAATTAAAATCGACTTACTATTGTAATTCTGAACAACAGTGTCTGGCAATATATTTTAGTTAAACAGTTGCTCTCCCATAAGTGTTTGTTAATAGTAAAATAGCTATCTCCTGCTATTAAGTGTTCAGTTGATGCTAATTTATTGCAGTTTGTTTGTCTTTCGTGTTATTTTTCAACACCCCGGAGTGCCGTGTGATTATTACGCTTTCAGTATCATCATCATCATCACCATTTATTTATATAGCGCCACTGATTCCGCAGCGCTGTACAGAGAACGCATTCACATCAGTCCCTGCCCCATTGGAGCTTACAGTCTAAATTCCCTAACATACACACAGACACAGGTAGGGAGACTAGGGTCAATTTTTTGATAGCAGCCAATTAACCTACAAGTATATTTTTGGAGTGTGGGAGGAAACCAGAGCACCCAGAGGAAACCCACGCAAACACAGGGAGAACATACAAACTCCACACAGATAAGGCCATGATCGGGAATTGAACTCATGACCCCAGCACTGTGAGGCAGATGTGCTAACCACTTCGCCACCGTGCTGCTCAACCCTCTTAATATCCAAGACAATCATTCATTCGCCACCAGGAAAATAAATTCACTTAGATCCTGGGTTATCTTGTGCCGAATGCAGGAAATTGACTTAATCCAACAATAGCTGAGTCAAACAGGGACTGGAGAGAGGCTGATGATTGTATTATTACTGGAGAACAGCTTAATGATTGGGGGACTGATAAGACCAACAACAGTACATATTAGAGGCTGTTTCCTACAGTGTCATTAATTGCTGTAATCTGAGGTATAAAACCAGGGCTAGAACACCGTTGCTGGGCCTCAAATAAAACTTTGTAGGTCAGCCCAGCGATACACAGACCGTCCTCTTGCGCTGATATGATTGTGGATGCAGTCTGTGGCGCCGGCTACAGATCCCCCTAATATCCTGGTCCTACCTGTAACAACGGTCGTTCTGCCACAATCAGTTGGCGCATTTACAAACCACCAAAACTGTAGACCTGTGTCTCCTTGTTATTTCTGCAAGCGCATCTATCTGTCGCATGTCAATCTGCACGCCTGCTTCCTGGTCCATGGAACCACTCTTGTAAAACCAGAATGCAAAATGAGTGCAAGGTTATGCACTTGTAGAGCTGTTTGCAATCTGCGCTGTTGGAATTGTAGTCACAACAATTTTTGCCAATTTTTGTTGTGTCCATAATCCATTTGGCATTTGTAAAAACCGCTTTGAATACAGGTCCTGCACACATCATAGCGATCAATAGTCCACCATACTTGCCAAATTTTGGCTGCCCCAAATTGGGAAGCGTCACGATTACCCCTGGGGGCGTATATAGCACTTCCAAAGCTTTGGGTGGTGACGGTATATATGGCATTGAAGGGCCACTCACCAACTCCCAACTGTCTTGGAATTGGGGCAAAAGTCCTGACCTCCAATGGGGACTATCCCACCTGGACAGTTGGGAGGTTTAACTTCATTAACTATTGTGAGAAGCGTTGCTGATGTATTCCCCTTCCGGTTAGCGCAGCGCAGCGTAAGGGACCGCAGGCAGCTCAACCACCGCCTGTGAGCGCATCCCCTATTGGTGGCCACAGTACCCCAGGGGAATCCTAAATCAATGCCCCCTTCTGCCAATTTATTGAAACAGTCTTACATTTACAACATTAATTATTCTCTTTTCAATTTAAAACGACACCTCTTGGTTTAAAGAGAATTTGAAGGGAACGTTTGGTTGGTCTTTGTGTGCTAATACCAGTAAGTTTTGTAAACAACAGTGCTCTATCTGTTTGGTGTAGCAGCCTGGGGGTGATGTGCATTAATTACTAGGATAGATAATACACTTAGTGGATAAAATGCAGGATCTCTGTCCAGCCGCATTGATCAAATTAGTCTGGATCTGATGTTCATCAGGTGATGCGAGTTCAAAAAGCCACTTCACAAATATTGTAAAGTATATTAAAAAATATATACTGTACAGCAAGATCATGGAACAAAACAAAAATAAAAACTCAAAAAAGCAGCGCCGAGTCTTAACCCTTGACCCTTTCTATATTTCATTTTATATTTTTAATCATTAAACTAGATGGCACCATGCAATTTTGAGTTGTTTATATAGCAGAGGTCAGCAATCAGTAGCTTTCTAGTTTATATGGAACTACAAGTTAAAGCATGCCCACTACATGCTCAGACATGCCATTAAATGGCAGGTGGAGAAACAATAGTTGCATAAACTTTGCATAAAAGGAGAATAAAAGTATATACATAAGAAAGGCAACTGTAACAAAATACTAGTGTTGTTTGTACTACAGACCTCACTATGCAGAACTGATTGTAGTAGTGCAGCAAAGGTTTCTTATACATACACCTGCTTTTGTCCATCTCCAGTATGTGCTATTTAATCACTTTTTCTATGCATTTATCCATCCAGAAATGGGTTTTAATCAAAGTGGGATAATTATAATTATTACAGATAATCACTAAAATGACTGCTTCTGTGTAATATCACAAACAGAAATCTGACTCAGATACTATAGGAATGTTACTATTCATACTTATCTATGGTAGTGTTACAACAGCATTATACGGTTATAAAAACATTCATTAGTCCTTAGTTCAATGAACAAAAAAGCAATAAAATGGCTATAAAGTGATAATGGTCTTTAAGGGACAAATATTGTTACATTTAACAATCTTATATACATTAGATAAACATAATGTAACTCAATTGTAACTGAACAATAAAATAACAGTAAAATGTATCATTTACACATAGTGAATGGTAAATAAATATATATGATTATATATTGACTTTGGCATGTTTGGATCTGGACAATAATAAATCACTAACATACAACAAGGCAGGATTAAACAACACACACTGAGTAATCTGTGGCAGGTGTGGAGAGCTATAAAAGATTGAGGCAGGACAAAGTATTTAAGCACACAAGTCAAATATGACAGACTGCACCTGTACACCACCCCCCCCCCCCCCCCCCCAAGTTCCCCCATCCCCATCCTAATATTTACACAGAATGATAAAGCAGTGGTTACTGGGGAATAACAGTTTAATGTGAATCTGAGGGCATGGAAAATCTGTGTACTGGTAGTAAGAGAGAAAACACTCATTGTTTATTTGTGACCCACATTCCCGCTGCCCCCCACAGCTGCCTGCACTGCCTTACCCGAAATCTGGAGGTACCAGGTGAGGCTGTTGCTGATAATCTGGAGGTACCAGGTGAGGCTGTTACTGGTAATATGGAGGTTCCAGGTGAGGCTGTTACTGATAATCTGAAGGTACCAGGTGAGAATGTTACTGATAATCTGGAGGTAACAGGAGAGGATGTTACTGATAATCTGGAGGTAACAGGTGAGGCTGTTACTGGTAATTTGCAGGTACCAGGAGAGGGTGTTACTGGTAATCTGGAGGTACCAGGAGAGGATGTTACTGATAATCTGGAGGTAACAGGTGAGGATGTTACTGGTAATCTGGAGGTAACAGGAGAGGATGTTACTGATAATCTGGAGGTAACAGGTGAGGCTGTTACTGGTAATTTGCAGGTACCAGGAGAGGGTGTTACTGATAATCTGGAGGTAACAGGTGAGGATGTTACTGGTAATCTGGAGGTAACAGGTGAGGATGTTACTGATAATATGGAGGTACCAGGTGAGGATGTTACTGGTAATTTGGAGGTACCAGGAGAGGATGTTACTGGTAATCTGGAGGTACCAGGTGAGGCTGTTACTGGTAATCTGAAGGTAACAGGTGAGGATGTTACTGGTAATCTGGAGGTACCAGGTGAGGATGTTACTGATAATCTGGAGATACCAAGAGAGGATGTTACTGGTAATCTGGAGGTACCAGGTGAGGATGTTACTCATAATCTGGAGGTACCAGGTGAGGATGTTACTGGTAATCTGGAGGTACCAGGTGAGGATGTTACTGATAATCTGGAGGTACCAGGTGAGGATGTTACTGATAATCTGGAGGTACCAGGAGAGGGTGTTACTGGTAATCTGGAGGTAACAGGTGAGGATGTTACTGGTAATCTGGAGGTAACAGGTGAGGATGTTAGTGATAATCTGCAGGTATCAGGTGAGGATGTTACTGGTAATCTGGAGGTACCAGGTGAGGCTGTTACTGGTAATCTGGAGGTAACAGGTGAGGATGTTACTGATAATCTGGAGGTACCAGGTGAGGATGTTACTGGTAATTTGGAGGTACCAGGAGAGGATGTTACTGATAATCTGGAGGTACCAGGTGAGGATGTTACTGATAATTTGGAGGTACCAGGTAAGGATGTTACTGATAATATGGAGGTACCAGGTGAGACTGTTACTGGTAATCTGGAGGTAACAGGTGAGGATGTTACTGGTAATCTGGAGGTAACAGGTGAGGATGTTACTGGGAATCTGGAGGTACCAGGTGAGACTGTTACTGATAATTTGGAGGTACCAGGTAAGGATGTTACTGGAGGTACCAGGTGAGGCTGTTACTGGTAATCTGGAGGTAACAGGTGAGGATGTTACTGGTAATCTGGAGGTAACAGGTGAGGATGTTACTGGTAATCTGGAGGTAACAGGTGAGGATGTTACTGGTAATCTGGAGGTAACAGGTGAGGATGTTACTGGTAATCTGGAGGTAACAGGTGAGGATGTTACTGATAATATGGAGGTACCAGGTGAGGCTGTTACTGGTAATCTGAAGGTAACAGGTGAGGATGTTACTGGTAATCTGGAGGTACCAGGTGAGGATGTTACTGATAATCTGGAGGTACCAGGTGAGAATGTTACTGATAATCTGGAGGTACCAGGTGAGGATGTTACTGATAATTTGGAGGTATCAGGTGAGGATGTTACTGATAATCTGGAGGTACCAGGTGAGGATGTTACTAGTATTCTGGAGGTATCAGGTGAGTATGTTACTGATAATCTGGAGGTACCAGGTGAGGATGTTACTAGTAATCTGGAGATACCAGGTGAAGATGTTACTGGTAATTTGGAGCTACCATGAGAGGATGTTACTAGTAATTTGGAGGTACCAGGTGAGGATGTTACTAGTAATCTGGAGGTATCAGGTGAGGATGTTACTGATAATCTGGAGGTACCAGGTGAAGCTGTTACTGGTAATCTGGAGGTACCAGGTAAGGATGTTACTGATAATTTGGAGGTACCAGGTGAGGATGTTACTGGTAATCTGGAGGTACCAGGTGAGGATGGTACTGATAATCTGGAGGTACCAGGTGAGGCTGTTACTGATAATCTGGAGGTACCAGATGAGGATGTTACTGATAATTTGGAGGTACCAGGTGAGGATGTTACTAGTAATCTGGAGGTACCAGGTGAGGATGTTACTGATAATCTGGAGGTACCAGGTGAGAATGTTACTAATAATCTGGAGGTACCAGGAGAGGATGTTACTGATAATCTGGAGGTACCAGGTGAGGCTGTTACTGATAATCTGGAGGTAACAGGTGAGGATGTTACTGATAATTTGGAGGTAGCAGGTGAGGATGTTACTGATAATCTGGAGGTACCAGGTGAGAGTGTTACTAATAATCTGGAGGTACCAGATGAGGATGTTACTGATAATTTGGAGGTACCAGGTGAGGATGTTACTGGTAATCTGGAGGTACCAGGTGAGGATGTTACCGATAATCTGGAGGTACCAGGTGAGGATGTTACTAGTAATCTGGAGGTACCAGGTGAGGATGTTACTGGTAATCTGGAGGTACCAGGTGAGGCTGTTACTGATAATCTGGAGGTACCAGGTGAGGATGTTACTTGTAATCTGGAGGTACCAGGTGAGGCTGTTACTGGTAATTTGGAGGTACCAGAGGATGCATCAATATAGAGTAAATCTTCCAGGAGTAAGGTGTGTACCTCTCACTGAGGCTGCAAAACAATTGATTTGAATCCAAATAACATAAAGGTGACAAAAAGAAACAAAAAACCCTCCACCACCTCAGTCTCCCACTTTCACACATAGTAGTTTCAGTTTTGGGTGGCTGGAAAGTTTAATACACATACAGTATATACCTATATATTATTACAACAATACCCACTATTTCAATCTGGTTTCTTGTATCTGTTAAGGAATTTAGCACAAATCTACATTTTTAGTTTTGGGTGTAGTATCACCTTCCAATAGTTACCCTGAGCAGTAATATTGAATATATTATAGTTACATGAATAAAACCAAACACTAATAGTAATACAATGAAACACTTTATATTTATCAATGGCACAATCATTATTATCTAAATCCTTTACCTGTACAATAAATGTACATTTATGTCACAATTTACAGAAATCATTATGGGGCTGTAAATATAGAATAATGACATGTGTGTTAGTACAAATAGAGATTTTATAGCTGCAGTGCAAATAAAGAGCACAGGACACACTTGGGGGAGGGGGACGTGATCACAGTCAGAGATTATAGACAAAGAATAGCTGATTTTACCTAATGCTTGTGCCCCTGTACAGAGCTGATCTACAAATCTATAGTCAAAATCCACCTTGTATTCTATATTTTATTTCCCTATCTTTTTTTTTTTTTACATCTCAGTTATTTACTTAAACTCTGATACAAAATATGTTTATATTCCAATAACAGTGCTAATATATAAATACACATTTGAAATTAATAATATTACATTCTGTGAATTCTGTTGTTACCACGTCATTGTTCATTAGGAAAACATATTTATTACAAAGCATAATGCACCTCCTATTTTAAATCATAGCTGATCACAGAAGTGGCATTGGAGATCCATCACCTGTATTAAAGCAGAAATGTGTTTCATGTACTAATTATTATCAATATTTTTATTATGTTCACAAACTAAGCATTTCATAAAGCACATTGGTTTTGCACATTTACACATATAAACACAAATACACAGTTATGCAAAAAAAAAGTAATGCACTTTTTCACTCCCCAATCATTTAAATCCATTTGTCTTCCGTCTCTATTATAAAATATATAGATTAATTTAAGGCTAAAATGTGAGAATCAGTCTGGACATGTAGAATTCACTGTACTGCTTTGTTACATACAAACACCAGCCACGAAACAACGAAATATAGAATTTGACTGGCAGTCTCTTTAAGGTACATGTTGTTGAGTGTTATTTTGTAACTGATGTTTTTTACAGATGCTTATCTTAAAACAAAAAAAAAAAAAGTCCCCCCCTTTTTGCCAGCTGCAGGATAAACAACAGGAGGTAGTGTGACAGTAAAATTAGCAGCTATTGTATGTAAGAAAGCTCAGGACATTGGATGGGAGGCAGATGGGTGGGTACTTATATATATAGCTCTGCTGGCTGCAGCCTATACTCAATTCATTCTCAGCTTCACACTGAATGGTTGTTACTCACCAGCTCCATCCTGAATACCGAAGGACCTGCAGACATGGCATTTGTAAGTATTTAAATTCTTGCATGTGTCCGCTCATTCACCCAGTGCCAGCCGGGGAGTAGCGCGCGTATTTGCGCATCTGGCACAATAGCATGATGATACATAACGCGCACATTGGTGGTACGGTTCTAGTTCTGATGCCAAGTGTGATTGCAATTACGACTTTAGTGTCAGTGTCAATACTTTTACCAGGTGTCGGTTTAATTTTTTGGGGATCGAATGAAATACATTTGGAACTATAATTTTGGGATGCACTTTGCGCTCTAGTTTATTGGTGGAGTTGACTGTGGACTATGCTCCTTCTGCATCAGACATCGCTAATGTTCTCATGTACTAATTGGGATTTGTATGGTAATTATGAGAAAATGTCTAATTATTCATATTTTGGAGTTTTCCTTGTGTAACTATGATGTTCCAAATGTATTACTTGCTGTGCATCTGGTGTGCGTCTTAATTATGCAGTGGTAGGCAACCTGTGGCTCTCGATCTGCGGTGGAACTACAAGTCCCATCATGTCAGGACATGCTGGAAATTGTAGTGCCAGGGGAGCTGGAGAACCACCGGGTACACCCACCCTGCTGTTTCTATTAATGTGCTTGTGACGGATAGAGGGCTCTTTGGGTGTTCCTGAGTGCCAGGTATATCGGATGGGCTAGCGGCAAATGATTGGCATTTATACCCTCATTCAACTTTTGTTAATGATCCTGATAGTTATCTTTCCAGCAGGGATCGTCTTATTGTTGAGTGTTGTTTTACTTCTGTTTAGTTGCGGTCCAAAACGAAGTTTAAATTCAATGCATAGTTGAGAAATTTGTATATGGAACCACAGCAATGCTAAACACAGGGTTGTGTGGATTTCAAATTCCCGTGGGGAAAAGAGGGGTTGATGGCTTAAGAAAGCCCTTGGCCTCTCGGTTCAGCGTTGAGAGCTGTGTTTGATCTGTATTTCACATGACCTAGTGTGTGTTACATTATTTGCATTGTGGAAAGCACCGAAAGGTTTATAGGCTGAGCTAAAAAGTAGAACAAAACATATTGCTCCAGAGTTGCAGAGTTTTAGTGAGTACAATAAATTAAGTTTGGTTCTGGCTGTTTCCAAAAGGAGATGTTGGGAGTTATACTATACAATGAATTGTTATATTGGAATTAAATTCAGATAATGTCAAGTCAGCAGTATTGTACCAGATAATACCACTGTTTTTCTAGTGTAATCCTTGTGTGGTTTCAGGGTCTGTGTTACTTCTCTGCCTCTATGTCTTTTCTATATTGATTCTCACATTTTCAAAAACCCCGCTCTGTTTATATATTGCTGCACCAGAACCGTTGGTTGTGTGTAAATACACTTCCCTATCTCACAAGAAAACTTCACAGGTATCTGCTGCTGTGTAACAGTGTAATACAAGCTTATTTCAGCATTCAGGATATTGTGCAAAAAAAAAAAAAACTGGAGAGGAACCACAACTAGAGGGCACCAGTTCACCCACAAGAGAATAGTACAATGCCACAACTTTCACTTTATCTAGAACTATTGTAATACTCATATCATGACTTAATGAGAAAGCTGTTCTTAAAATCCTATTAACACTGTCCAAAAAAATAAAGTAAGTGAATAGACCTGTGCACGCACACTTTGTAAGGAGCGAGCGCTTTGCTGTGTGCCATGTTCGACATCACCTGCAGCGTTTAGTGCGTTAATGCTTGGTACATTATAATGGGAGTTCTGTGGAAACCCTCATTAAGAACATAGCACTCTATGCTGCAAGGAAGCTATGAGACACAACAATGAATACTCTTCTAACATTCTTTTAAAAGCAAGGACAAGTACAAGGATTTACCCTTGCCTTTAAGTAGCATTGCTGTTCAATTCCCTTATGTATGAGTCCTTATTCTCGGTTTAGGCTCTGGAGCTACAGGTGCTTTTGACAAAGGGGGGATATTGAAATTTGTATTGAGCAATAGAAGCCTCAAGCCTCAATAGCTGTTGTTGGAACTACAACTCTCTTAATCTTCCATCTGGTGGGAGATATACTCCCACAACTTCTACAGATCTGTTTGGAGTCTGAGCACGTCTTGCACAGTGCTTCCAAAGTTGGGTTTGTCTCCAGTTCCCACTCTGCACCAGACAGCTGAAGGTTAAATAAGGATCTGTTTGCATTTAGAGTGTAATAGACATAACTTGTCAACCATAACATTGTTTGTGTGTCTTTAGTTTCTTTTTATTTATATAAATATGCCCAAGTTAAAGACATGAGCAGTATATTGTATGTTAATGCTCCAGAGTCACTGTCCTGTTACAGATCTTTCCTAACAAAATACTTGTTCATATGTAAAGTGTTACATTCATGTCTAGTTCCTCCCTATGTCCCCTGTGACAATGGTGATTCTGGTGAGTTATATTCAAATTACGAATATATATACTAAACCTTGGAATTATTAGGATCCGGCAATGTATATTGCCTATGTTGTTTTAATGACGAGTTTGTACTGAAGCACATAACTAATTTTCTTATCGTCTTTTTTCTTTGCAGTTCTCCGGATCGTTTGAAATAAATGTTACGGACGACAATAGCACCGATATAAATGGGATAGATGACAATTTTAATTACCAAGGCCCATGCTTCCAGGAAGATAATAATGACTTCAATAGAATCTTCCTGCCCACCATCTACTCGTTCATCTTCCTGCTTGGAATAATCGGCAATGGATTGGTGGTGCTGGTCATGGGCTATCAAAAGAAATCCAGGACTATGACCGACAAGTACAGGCTGCATCTCTCGGTGGCTGACCTGCTCTTTGTCTTCACGCTTCCATTTTGGTCAGTGGATGCCGTCATTGGTTGGTACTTTAAGGAATTTCTGTGCAAAGCCATCCATGTCATTTACACGGTCAACCTGTACAGCAGCGTCTTGATCTTGGCGTTCATCAGCCTAGATCGGTACTTGGCAATTGTCCACGCCACCAACAGCCAAGGGTCCAGGAAACTTTTAGCTGAAAAAGTGGTCTATGCTGGAGTGTGGCTTCCGGCTATACTGTTGACTGTGCCCGACTTGGTGTTTTCCAGTGTGACCGAAGCAGGAGATACCTACATTTGTGATCGAATCTATCCACACGACCAGAAATACTGGACCATTGGATTCCGTTTCCTCCACATCACAGTTGGACTTATCTTGCCCGGAATTATCATCCTAACTTGCTACTGTGTCATCATTTCAAAGCTTTCACATTCCAAGGGCCATCAGAAACGCAAAGCCTTGAAGACCACAGTCATTCTCATCTTGGCTTTCTTCGCCTGTTGGCTTCCCTATTACATCTGCCTGGCCATAGATACCTTTGCTCTACTTGAAATCATCAAGTTTGATTGCAACTTGGATAATACCATCCACAAGTGGATCTCCATCACGGAAGCCCTGGCCTTTTTCCACTGCTGCCTGAACCCCATCCTGTATGCTTTCCTCGGGGCTAAATTTAAGACCTCTGCCCAGAACGCCCTCACGTCTGTCAGCAGAGGATCCAGTTTGAAAATACTGTCCAAAAAGCGCGCTGGTCTTTCATCCGTCTCTACAGAGTCAGAGTCCTCTAGTTTCCACTCCAGCTAACGGCGTCTGACGGCCACGGACTTTAATTTCAAAATACGGACTGATACTTGTATATACATTTCATATTCCATAAGGAATTTTATTGACGGCCAGATTTCCATGCCTTATTTATATAAATATTTTCCCTGTTTTCTATATCTTTATTGTAGGCAGGCCCTATGGACTGTTGATTGGTTCTCGATAAACTTGTTACTTTGTCCATTGCTGTGCCAACTTAGCCGTCTCTATCAAGGAATCTTCCCAGTTTTTCGTTAATGTGACACTCCGCTTCCAGACCGCTGACTCGGCGGTCGTTTTGGAGGACAATGGACAGACGCGCAAAAGCCCATGTACGGGCAGTGTCTGACAACCTGTTTATATGTACAGATACAAGTGTATTGTCTGAGCTACTATTTATTCTGCAGTTTTGTATGTGAATGTAGAAGAAAGTCACGAATGATGTAGGTGAATCGGAGATATATGTTGGTTAATGGGGTAATGCAGTTGGGTTATACAGGGGGCAGTAGTCGTCATGTAGAGGAGGCCAGTAAAAGATTTGAATTTATGTTATATACAGCATGATAAATGAGGTGTTATACTGAGGTCAATAATTAGATTAATTTGAATACTACAGATTACAGCTATTGCATAATGACGGATTAAAATTAGATACATTACATAATAACAGGATCTCCGAAACTGCAGCTTTTCACCAGTTTGGTGTCTGATTTCTAATCAATACAGCGAAAACAATATTTACACCAAATAATAACATGGACTCCCCAAGCAGACTTTGGGTGTTGCTAACAGTTGTGCCAACGTGCACAGTGACTTATAGTGACTAATCAATTAGCTATTGCTCAGCTCAGTCTATTGTAAGATAGAGTATTGAGCACAAGATTCTGATTGGTTGCTATAGGATACTAAGTTAGTAACTACACTCCCTGTAATATCTGAAATTTAGGATTGAAACATAAATCCATTATTAATGTAGGAAAAGTCTAATGGTTGAAGACTACTCTGTTTGTGTTGTGTGTCTGCATTTATTGACTATACAGTATGTCCCAATGTCTACTTAGCATAGGATATGTTTCTGAATCAGTATTGCCACCCTTATGAGCCATATACTGAACACTGTACATAATGTTTGTTAATAAAATCTTGAGAAATTAAACAATGGTTGTATCTGTTTTTATTGCAATTAGAAGCACATTGTACCTTTTTGTGTGTGTGGATAGGGGGGGCTTTCTATGTGAACATGACATTGATTCACAAACACATATCAGATTTTCTATACTTTATAGACCCTGTGATGTTTATCATTTGATTAAATAGGTAACTTTCCATTGCACTTTCTGCATCCTATATAGTTTTGCTTTCAATGGGGATTTTTTTCATGGTTTATTCTAAATTGATACATTTGTTGCTTAGATGCAACCAAAACTATTCTCTTATGATCTCCCTCCTCAACTATTGGAACCTTCTCCTATCCGGACTTTCCTTCACCCATCAATGTATCCTAAAGGCTGCAGCATAACTGATCTTCCTCTCCTAACGTTCCTCATACACCACAACACTCTGTAAATCCTAACACTGAGTCACAATATAATCCGGAATACAATTCGAATTACTCACCCTTATCTACAAATCCCTCAGCAACAAAATGCTCTCCCTCTTTCCCAGTTCGATCTACATCTAACCTGTGTCTCACCTCGTCCCTGGTAACCACCTCTCACTCCCGCCTACAAGACTTCTCCCGTGCTGCTCCCTACTTATGGAATTCCCTACCACGCCCAATCAGACTCTCCTACAGACTTCAAGTCTTTAAATACTCTCTGAAAACCCATCTCTATCAGAGCTCACCCTTCTCTTCTCCCACCTATGCTACCCACACTAATGCACACTCACAATTGTCCCAATCTCTACTCTGAGCCACACTCGCTCCTCTTGTTTCAGCTGTGCCCTCTTCCGATTAGTATGTAAGCTCTCTAATGAGCAGGGTCCTCCATACCCTTTTATCATGTCTGCATTTATTTTGTCTACCTTGTAAGTCCCTGTTCATCATCAACATTTATTTATATAGCGCCAGAAAATTCCTTAGCGCTTTACAATTGGGGACAAACTCAATAATAAACAAACTGGGTAAAACAGACAAAGAGGTGAGAAGGACCTGCTTGCAAGCTTACAACCTGTTTTATGTACTCTCTGATATCCCCATTATCACGCACTATTAATAATAACATTATGGCCTCCCCGAAACATTTAGGAAATAGGTGTAAATGCAAATATAGGGACAACTTATTCCCAAGAATAGAAAGTACGGATGACAATAGAGCGACATAGTAAAATGTAGACGACAAAACAGATCAATAATTCGATAAGATTAGGTGAAAAAATATTTATCCAAAATGATTAAAGGGGTGTGTACTGCAATATGTTTAACGTAAAATACACATGATCTGTGTGTGTTTGCACAGAAATGCAATCTTTTTTTTCACACAAGAAAAATGGTGTTTGTGTGACTACTTCATCATCTGGGTCTAGATTTAAATCGCTTTTACAACTAATTAGTCTGACATAGTAACAGGATACATATGGAAGATTACCTAAGAAGTAAACACATTTACTTTGATCTAGGAATGTGTTATACTCTTAATATTACGTCAGAAGTCTGAATGACACATTTATAAATTGAGTTAAACAAGATTTTAAATGCTTCCCCTCCCCCTACTCACCAATACCTGTTTTCATATGCAAATTACAATTTGCATAATAAGCCAGACTTGATAACATCACAGTGGGGATAAAAGTTTTGCCTCATTCTACTAATTCTCTGTGTGAAGTTTAATTTTGTACAGCTTTATAACGATAATCTATCCTTATAATCTCTAGTCAAACAAGTAGGACTAATTTGGGAACAATGGGGCCCATGTTAGATGGAAATGAATGGAAACAGAAGTTCCTTGCAATGCGGTGTAGCATTAAATTCCTTCCTCCAATCTGTGGAAAGGAGATTAACATTTTTGCAGAATTATCCCATTATGAAAACATTTCCTCAGCAGCTGTTCCAAGTAATCCTGTATTATATCCCATATCTTCATTGTGCAGTTACTAGGACTCTAGTAATCATCAATACCCTTATGAGCAGATCAATAAATACATTATAAGATAATGCAGGATTGTCTTGTCTGGCTGGGTAAGCTGTGGAATATTTATTGAAAAGGATGCAAATATCCAATGTTGCTTAAAATCAATTAATTAGTTCTTGGAGAATGCACATATCCCATTCTCGCTGGGGGGCAGACATGTGTTCCTGTTCTCAGCATTTACATAAATCATTTACTGCAAAAAAGACAAGAATCCTTCATCTTCACGGACAAATTACATATTCAGGGACAGAAAACTAGTGATTTATGTGGTGTGACAAAGAAACTGAAGGGCATCGGCCCGTGACCTGCAGAGATTCCTGTTATATGGATGAATAAATAAACAGTTTATTTTTATCGCAGTACATGAAATAGCAGCACAGTGGCATTAGTCAATATAATATATCTTTATCAATATATCACACACTTTGCACACATTAAACATTGATAACAGATAATCATCAAGCCACACCCACTGGTGTTACATCCGAGCTGTGCGGATATAATTATAAATCTTTGGTCCTGTTTATTTAAGGCAAAACTACAGCAAATTTTGTGTACGGAGGTCACGGAAGAGAGAATAAAAGATGAAACTTAAGTGAAAGCCAAAGTAATGGCGATGAAAAAAAAAATGAGGCTGAAAAATTTAATAGTTTAACGCCCAACATTAAAATTGGCCAAAGACAGATTTGTCCTAATAAAAACTGCAGATACCGGAGCGTCCATATAATGAAATAATCCCAGGCAGCATCGAATGCAGGGAAGTCATTTCAAAAATGCTAATTTTCTTACTGCAAAAAGCCTAAATGATTGGTTTCCAACGTGCTGGTAGGTTTAATGATCTTTAAAGTGACAATGTTTGTCTTTGTGTACGATGCTGGCAGAGAAATGTTTTTGATGATAATGTGCCATCGGAGCAGCAGCCGTAGGCGGGAGAATGACAAAGCACAAGATACTCAGACAGCGGAAGACTTTCTATTATATATAATGTACGTGGCTGGAAGCAAATCACAGCACTGACATACATAATACACAGGGTGAGTGTTATTATAAACAGAGATACCCCTGCCGGGGCCCCCTAGGAAGCCCTGGGCCCAGCTCCTGGTACTTTGTACCCTCATCACGCCCCTCTCGATGACTTGATGATCAATTAAGGAAATATTAACTTTGAAGAGTTAACCCTGCTGTAACTTGTAGTTCCACAGCCTTTGGGATGGTTGCCTAAATTAATCCAGTAAAAAAAAATAGATCCATTGATTAGGCTGGGTACACACTGAAGAATTTTGCGACCGATGTGTTATCTACAACGACTTTACCTTCGGCCAAAGGTCCGATCACTCGGATGATTAATGACTACACACGTTTTAGACGAAAGACGGACTGTCTGGGCAGCGCCTTTTCACAGCCATATTGTCCTGAGCGAAGATTTGAATTTCGTACACACTGAAACGACATATGAGGTCTATGTAACGATATCCCCAAGATATTTAAATAAAGGGGAGATCGTGTTCAATAGTACCCACCCCAAACTCCATAATAAGAGAAGGGAACAGGTTTTCTTCATTCATTTGTTAACGCATAATTGTGTACAGTGTACGCTCGTTTGCAACTGCACATCAAAGGTTTTTTTTTACTAATATGGGTATTGTCAAAGAACCACAAATATAATACACATATTTTGCATTTTAAATGAATGTGTATTGAGTGTACAATAAAGGGACAAAAGGCCGTAATTATGGAGGCAGACATGAGCAATACACATATAAACAAAATGTTTTTTTATAACATTACACTGACAAAGGTTTAAAATTAAACTGCTATTGCTTTACCGCTAGGAGCACCTAATTACCGGACACCGCACCACGTGGGACTGGTACAGGCATCATAAATGAACATACACACCCCCAAAAGGAGTCGCAGCTCAAGGAACTATCGGCAGTTGCTTGTGGATCGATCGGAAATTTATACACACTACATGATCGTTAGGTGATTGGGAGAAAAATATTAAACAGTACGACCAACCAAATGAGCCGACAATCAGCACTTTGGGACAACTTTCGACCATTGTGTCACTATACACACTAACCCGTCTTCCGACTGAACTGTCAGCTGATTTGCCCAGTGATTGGCCGAAAATGCTCCAGTGTACCTAACCTTAGACAGAAAAGAGGGACAGTTTTTAAATAGAAAAACAGGACAAAAATGTGTCATTACTTTGCTAAGTCCATTAGCTGCAAAATGAAGAAAATGATGGGCAGCACGGTGGCTAAATGGTTAGCACTTCTGCCTCTCAGAGCTGGGATCATGAGTTCAATTCCCAACCATGGCCTTATCTGTGTGGAGTTTGTATGTTCTCCCTGTGTTTGCGTGGGTTTCTTCTGGGTGCTCCGGTTTCCTCCCACACGCCAAAAACATACTACTAGGTTAATTGGCTGCTATCAAAATTGACCCTAGTCTGTCTCTCTGTGTGTGTGTATGTTAGAGAATTTAGACTGTAAGCTCCAATGGGGCAGGGACTGATGTGAATTAGTTCTCTGTACAGCGCTGCGGAATCAGTGGCGCTATATAAATAAATGATGATGATGTTAAAAATCAGCTTCCCGACTTAAGGATTCCGTCCAAGAAAACACTGTGATACACTGTTACCAATAAGGTGCTGAGTGTTTATTTTTTTAAATACTATTGTCCCAATAAACACAGTATCCCTTTATTCTACTCATCAAAAAGGTCATTCATTTTACACTTGTACAGTTTCCCTTGATTATATTTTTCTTTAATTGAAGTTCCTTGAAGGGAAATTGTAACGGAGGAGATGGTGGCAGGCGCTGTCATGATCTGTCTTGCTTATCTGGGGACTTGTTATTCCACGGTCAGTTTTATTGATTGAATTAAAATGTCACTCCGCAAATGGTCACTGGGACCCTCCATTTGTTTCAGTGGATGGGCTTTAAAGGGCTCTTTGTCAGTGTGGACATTCATTACATTCAAAGGAAAGCAAATGTCATCAGCACAGGCGGCCAGATAAGGGTTTGACTCTTGCTGGACCTCAATGTGGTGTCTACAGTTACTGGTATGATTTCTATTTCCCAATAACTATATAATATCTCAGGGAGCTGTCAGAATGTTATGTATTTACTTCCAAAGCTTATGCACAAGACTGGGAGGGTTATCTATAAATAAGAACATAATGAAAATAAAATAAAAGCTTAGTTGCACAGTTTAAAACATTTTTACAAATAAAATAATTTCAAAATGTTGCAGAAAAAGGTTTTTGTTTTTTTTTAGAAAGTTAACCCCTTCCATTACACATAGACCAATCCTGACAATATGCAGCGGCCATCGCTATCGGGCATTGGGGTCATTTGCGGGCGATGCACACTGCGACTTCAGGTCAGTTGTTCAGTATAGGTTGGCCTATTATAGAATGTATGGCTAAGGTTATCCTACTTCTCTTGCCATATCTCACTGAGCTGCTTGTTGGGCTACACTCATTGAATGAAAGACTTAGACTAGGTCAGTGTTGGCTAACCTGTGACACTCCAGGTGTTGTGAAACTACAAGTCCCAGCATGCTTTGCCAATATACAGCAGCTTATTTCTGGAACGGTATGCTGGGACTTGTAGTTTCACAACACCTGGAGTGTCACAGGTTAGCCAACACTGGGCTAGGTACACACTGGCCCAATGATTGCACGAAAAACCTCCAATCAGCTGACATCCGACCGTTTGGTCAGATATCGTGTGAGTGTGTATAGTGACGTGATGATCTAAAGTCGTCATAAAGTGCTGATCATCGTTTCATTTGGTTGGTCGTTTAATATTTTCCAACCAATCACCTAACGATCATGCAGTGTGTATACACTCATGCTCACGAGTTTACAGAGTTGTGCTCTTTTCAGCCGATGCTAGCGATGAATATCCTGGTGAATAAATGTAGAGAGTGCTGTAGAAGGAATAATTCATTTATTCGTTCTGAGACAGAATGTTTAGTTTCAGAGTCACAGAAGCTAACGAAATTCGTTAGGACGTGTGGATAGCTATAACAAGGTGGTTTTAATCAGTGTGACAATGTGACAATAATGAATGAATGAATATTGTGCTGTCACTCTCTGAAGACTAGAGGACCAGATGAAGAGCACAGATCTGAAGGTAAATC
This sequence comes from Mixophyes fleayi, assembly GCF_038048845.1. NCBI lineage: Eukaryota > Metazoa > Chordata > Amphibia > Anura > Limnodynastidae > Mixophyes > Mixophyes fleayi. The sequence goes on from NC_134408.1 coordinate 142,629,539, forward strand.
ATGTCAGTGTGGACGCATGAATCGTCAGACAGAACGGACCTTCAGTTTTAGGTATGAAAATGATAAACAAAGATGAACCTTTATCAAAGGCAAGTGGCCCATTTCATTGTCTTAGAAAATTATGCAGCACAAACGGGAAAAGCACATCTGTATATAACTCGTTATGCTTTCCAAAATAGGCTTACAGCCAAAAAAATGCCCCTGCTTGCGTTGGGTGCAACTTCTATAACCATTTGCGCAACATTGGAAAGTCTAAACATCTGCCGTTGTCTTCTCTTTCCTATCGCAGTGGTGATATGCACTGAAACAATGTCAATAATTAGGAAAGGACTAGAGTTCTACCTCCTTCTGTTTTTTAATATGTTGCTCCATCCCTCGTCTTTTCACTATAGGAGGTGGGTGACCCCGTCATATTAGTCTTGTGAGTTTCCATTACTCTTGTAGAGACCCAGAGCTTGTAAGAACTATACCAGAATCAATCAGCGGATTGTCAGTTCATTTGTCTATTTTGCCACTTCTTGTGTTGATTCTACTTTTAATAAAAAGAGTCTTCTGTTATATATCATTTCCTTTTCTAACAGCATTTTGACTTGTGTGATGTAGATACATCATACAGTATAATTACTTTATTGCAATGATATTTTTGGGACTTTGCAAATTAGTTTTGCTAATAGGATAAGGCTGATAAAAAGAGGTGTCTGATTAGAATATTTTTACAATATACATTTCAGGAGTTTTAAAGGGCAGATAAAAAGGATGTTGTTAAGGTTATCTCACTTTTGTGCATTTTTATCAGGTTAAATATGCAAAACAGACCCAAATGGTCTATTACAGGGTTCCTCAACTCCAGTATTTATTTACCCCCTACATGTCATGTATAAATCATACACAGGTGAGTTAATCTACTTGTCTAGGTCAGTAATTATCCCACCTATCTCCACAGACAGAAATCCTCAAACCATGAGCGGTGGGGGGCACTTGGTGACGGGAATTTAGACACATTGCTCTATTATAACCGCTAATCTATCACTAATCGTTGCTTACATACACTCCCTAGCAGAGTGTATCTAACTGGTACTTCTTATTACTGACTCTCCATCTTCATGGAGTTACACATAGGGGGACTGATTCATTATCAAATGCAAAACGAACCTAATGTGTGTTTTTTTTAAAAACGCACATGCATCAGGTGTACGCGAGTCCGTGTTCAACAAGGAGCGGATGTAAACATACGTGTGGTTATTAATACGGGTCTAGTGGTAAATGCATCAAGCTGCGAGCTTACGGCGGGTTTGAAAAGTGGAGATGTTGCCTATAGCAACCAATCAGATTCTAACTGTCATTTTGTAGAATGTACTAAATAAATGATAAGCTAGAATCTGATTGGTTGTTACAGGCAACATCTCCACTTTTTAAACCTGCGGGAAACTCCCAGCTTGATACATTTACCAGCTAGGTCTGCTCTGCTCTACTAGATAAGGCACTGCAGGATACGTGACGTCCAATAATATATGCAATATCAAGTCACAAAAAGAACACACAGATAGGCAGAAAAAGTATTCAATCAATGTCATCTGTTAATAATATAGTCATTAATGACAAGAAATAAAAAACATAAATAAAAGTGTTTTTTAATCAATTTATTTAATTTTCCATGAAATACATCTACTGTACATAAAATACATTTCTACATTTCTCCTGATTGCAAACACATCTTCTAGCATGCATGCACAGCTGTCATCACTAGTGATCGGCACTTAGACTAGACCTGTAGCTGGTGCAAGAGATACGACTGAAAATCACGTACCGTAGAGATGCCCAAAGCTTGAATCAGATGTTGCTGCATGCAATTGAGCTTAACACACCCTTACTGAACACTGAGTACATGATGCATCCGCCCAGTCCCCTCCCTGTTCCGTCCCTGAAATCGCAGTCTGCAGTAAGGGTCCTTTGCGCTTGAAGATGAATTGAACGTTGCTGCATTCTATGGTGTACGGTCCGGTTCTGGAGATGCGCAGAATACTTGTTACCTTCCGAAATGAATCAGGCCCAGGAAGTCCTCTGCTTACACCCAGCCCTCACAGATGTGTCATGGGTTTATACTGCAAACTTTGCAAAACTGTACTTATCATTTAAAGAACTATTAACGCACTTATCCCTTAAAGAAAAATATTCATTTTTAAAACATCAAATGAACCAGCAATGTGGTGCATTTATTATATTAGAAACTGTTGCCATTAATACATGCACTTGCAGTTGTTGCAGAACTTATTGAGAGAAAAAACAAATGGAATTAAACAGAGTTCTTTCTTAATCAACAAACAAAAACAAATAAAGTGTTCTTCCAGTTTTACACATAACAACCCAAAACAATAACTAGTCTGTGGGTTTAAATTATGCTCAAAAGGTATTGCACGGGAATCCTAAACCCATATTATAGAAATTCAACAACTATCATAATATCTTCCAATATGAGACAATGTTCCTGCTTTTCCCACTTACTTTCCAGTTCCATGAACTTTGGCTGACTTTAAATAAGTGTTAAGTTTTTTAACATCAATTATTTAATGCATTTTGAAGTTACACAGGAGTAGAATATTTTCAAGCTGGGAGTTAAAGGAAATGTTTGTCTTTGAGGATGTATTTCAGGCTGATTTTAGCAACCAGTTAATTGAATTAAGTGTGTCTGAAACGAGGAGAGCTTAAAATAGCGATGGTCCATACAAACTATCCCTGGATCCACATTTCAATGACTCTCTCGTTTTATTGGTTTGGGAAAGGAAATAGCCGGAGGAAATATATTCCACTATGGGACATACGCAGAATAATACTTTTAAGTTAGTTAACAATGGTTCTCTTTTGTGCGCTGCCTTTCATAAAACACAATGGCCTGGAACCAGCCAATGTACTGTTTACTTATGAGCTTACAGACCCCCCCCCTTCCCCCCACCAGCCGGGATAGAGGTTCTGTAGAGCCTATGAACCCGTTCCTTGTTACAAATGAATGAAGACTCTCTGTGAGCACTCAGTAATATTGCCCCTGGAGGGGTCATTTGTTTTACGGACTCTAAGTAGGTTTTTTTGATTTTCCCATTTCCCAAAATGCTTTTAAATTCCTTAGTGCCCCATTAAGTACGGCTCTTATTCAATTCCATGGAGGTTGGACCATGAAAATGTTAAACAAAGATGAACGTTTATCAAAGGCAAGTGGCCCATTTCATTATCTTATCAAATTATGCAGCACAAACGGGAAAAAGCGACATACGGGGCCACATGGGCCCAATTCCCCAGGAAATATGGCAGAATATTTTTGTTCATCTCTATAGGACAATAATGTTATATAATACTGGCCAAAGACCAAATACTCTGGACTCCAACAACTGGATCTGTAAACAAATACATTAAAACTATATATTGAACTATATATACAGACAGTCTTAACGTGTTTAGAACATTGTCTAGAGACATTATTGCTTCCAAAGGACATAACTGGTAGTTTTCTTTGGTTTATATGGAAACATCACTTATAGCCTGATGTGTTTACCTGAACAACAGGGACTTATTAGGATGAAGGGGTAGATTTATCAAACTTTCTAAAAAAGAAAGGGGGAGGTGTTGCCCATAGCAACCAACCAGATTCTAGCTATCATTTATCTAGTACATTATAGAACATGATAGCTAGAATCTGATTGGTTGCTATGGGCAACATCTCCACTTTTTATTTATAGAAGGTTTGATGAATCTACTCCAAAGTGTACCTATTGATCAGAAATGGAGGTAATGCTTGTCTATGGAAAGCTATAAAACTATTTAATTTTTTCTTTTTTAATCTTTAGGATTGGTGATAGGCGACAGTTAAAAATGTATCACAGATTTTATTTAACATCTATTTATTATGAAGTGCTTTACAGAGAGTATTTAATCAGTCACTGTCCCAGTGGAGCTTACAATCTACATTCTATACCACACACGGGTTAATTTTAGTTAACCTACTTATGTGGCAGGAATCACACACTTACACAGGGTGAACGTACAAAGACCACACAGATAGGGCCCTGGTCGCAATCAAACCCAGGTCCCCAGCACTGTGAGGCAGCAACGCTAACCACTGTGCCACCGTGCTGCTAACAGATGAGAGCGTTGCACATTAGTATCATTAAATTAGAAGAAGGGGTCATTATAAAATCATGAAAATATTGTATAGCAGACTAAGAGGGATGTATTTAATACCACTGTGCAAAGTGCTTCCATTTGCTGTAACTCCTAGCAACCTATCAGGTTACAGCTGTCTTTTGTCTAATGCTGCTCGGAAAAATGAAAGCTAACGTCTGATTGGTTGCTATGGGTTACAGCACATTTGTGTAAAATGTAGAGTTTTGTGTGTAATTTTCCACTCATATAGAAACAAGAAAACACCTGCAGCCTCCACATATATACTGTAGAATTGTTTTTATTAATATATTGCCAGTTTTCATAGGTCCTATCTTGGAGCTATGTAATTGGGATGTCAGATAGTTCAACATGCCCCAAATGCTAATCTTCAACAGCGGGCCGGTCTCATTGCCAATGGGCTTATCCTATGCTTAGGAGTTCATGGATCCATGTCTGGAGAAGGACTAGTTAGTTACTTACCTGAACTTGTATAATAATGTTATATCTCGACACCCCTTTATCAAAAGATTCTTCATAATGTAAGTTCTTCCAATATAAGCCACAGACCGCCTAAGATCAGCCACTGTGGAGGTCCTGGGTGTGTGTGTGTGTGTGTGTGTGTGTGTATATGTATTTGTGTTGCTATGGGATGGAGGTTAGATGTAAACTGAACGCGGAATGACGTGTATTAATATAAAGGGCTAGATTTACTAAACTGTGGGTTTGAAAAAGTGGAGATGTTGCCTATAGCAACCAATCAGATCCTAGCTTTCATTTGTTTAGTGCATTCTACAAAATGACAGCTAGAATCTGATTGGTTGCTAATGCTATAGACAACATCTCCACTTTTGCAAACCCGCAGTTTAGTAAATATACCCCAAAGACTTTTTTCTGTACAGCATTGCATAACATGTTGGGGTTATAACACAGTACAGTTTAAATATAGACACAGAAGGAGGCCACAGAGACTAATAGATTGGCCGGAGAGGATTGAATGAAGAGGTTATACCATCCTGCTGCTACTGTGATGAAGGAGGACAAGCGTTGAAGCCATGTGGTCTCTTGGCCACTATGGTGCAGCTGTGTGATGGACGGAGTAGGGACAGGGGTCACAGAGGCAGACAGAGGAGCTGAAAGGCCATTTAGAGCCGGCTTACAGCCAGGAATTCTATTGGAAGCAGCTGCTGTTAACCACTAAGGAACACTAACACGTATATTACCTAATCACTAACAGGTTACTACATCCCCATTTACAAATCCAGGCACCGTAAAACTATGTGCCTGCGTACAGCAGCACTAATACCTTCCGTAAATAAATCAGACATTGTGTCTTACACACGCTGGAGGTGGGGGGCACTGTATCTCCCTACAGACCATAGGTGCAATCATAAAATCTAGTCTCCACAAAGGAATTTTAATTGGGCCCTGACCTAAATCCGTGATTACACACTATGGGCCTGAGTCATTAAGGGACATGTCTCTGTTTTTTGTGCCTATCGAACGCAATTCCCATCTGCGCATGCCCAGAACGAGGACACACGGCCGTCAACGAAGGCAAGTCCGCTGCGAATGCCAACTCAAATGACCGTTACAACGGCCTACGTTATCTGGGAGTGAACGGGGCGGGAAATGGGCGTGTGCCCGTACGCGATGCACAATGTGGGCGTGCCAAACTCAACGTCGGAATAAAGCTCTGCGTTTGTGAAAGTTTCTTGTTTTTCTTACGTATCTCTTGCACCAGCTAAGGGTCTAGTCTAAGTTCTGGGTCAGTATCATATACAGCTATAACATGTGTCTGCAATCAGGGGCAACTGTGAAAATGTATTTTATGTACAGTAGACATTAAGGACAGCCTAATAAATGTTTTTCAACGGGAAAAAAATGTATTATTATTTTTTTTATACAGTTTCCATTTCTAATCATAAATGACTATATTATTGACAGGTAACATTAATTGATTAATATTTTTTTTTTCTGTGCATTCTTTTGACATTTCATATTCCACATATGTATTGTACGCATCCTGCAGTGTCTGGTCTAGTACAGCAGAGTGAACCTACACCCATAGTCAACACCACACGTATCTTGTGATCCGTTTCTTGCTGACTCCGGGTGTCTGCAGAGCCGATTTACGTGCCGTTGCGAACAACCGCACGATGCGCTCAGTATGCTGCCTTAATGACTCAGGCCCTATAAATTAAACCACTTGAAAATGTTTCAATGGAACCAATCTTAGTTGAAGTCATCATTTATAATTATTTTTATCTTTATTTCCATTTCTTAATTTTTTGGGTTGAGAGTTGCTGCTCCAATAACAAATTACTGTGCAGTAATTTAGCCACTGGGAAAAAAAAAAGAAGCGCAAACAAGCTCCCCAAAAATATATACCACACATCCAAATAATCGGTAGAATAGTAAATATTTATTAACATCCAACATACAAAAATAAAATCCATCTAATTAAATAAAAAATAGAAAAAGAACCCAATTGTCTTTCAAGCATAAAATGAATGGGTTAATAATACCGGTGGTCATTCATTAATATTTCCACGAATTATATAAATGGCTTTTTGTCACGGATTATCCTATACAAAGGAAAAGTCACTCCAAGTACCAATTACCGGTATCCCTCCATTAGACTTTTAGGAAGCAAATAACATCTCTCTTATAATTCAGACGCATATGGTCTCCTTCAAATCATTGCTTTCAGGGCTAATTGAGATCAAAGTTTCACATAGTAAGTGGCAAATAGTATATTCAGCCGTCCGATGGGGTTTATAATCCAGTCGCTCCCCAGCAGTACATAAAACACAGTTCCCAATCTATTACATTTACATGGCTCTATGAATTTGCTATGTCTGTCTAGTTACTTCGGGACCCTGGTCTCTCTTTTGCCATTTGTAAGCTTCAATAAGAATATCCATGACCATTCAGGTTAGGTTCTTCCTGCCAGATATATCTTTCTCCTTACGCGTTTCTCCACATAATCATACTGGTTTCCAGGTGAAGTCACCTACCAGAGCCAGGAATCTTGTGGAAGTTTTCAACATTCCGCCCCAATCAAAACGCCCCTTCACACAGCCCTTTCTCCTATAGGCCATAGACTGGGATTGTCAATCAACTGAAGGGAACATTATGATTGCTGTGGAATGTTGAAAACCATCAAGATTCCTGGCCTCGGCGATGGCTTTCCGCATGGCTTTCCTTGGCAATGAGGGAAAACAATGAACTAGTGAGAGACAACCAACATTATCTATAGTGGAACAGTAATTTCTCTGTTGTTTTGAAATCTCCTTAAACAATTCAGGAAGTTGTGTAATATTTTGGTGGTAAAGAGGCTTTCGATTTCCAATCAGGTGCCATTGTCACACATGTCCACTCTGTGGTCAGGGGCACTCTTAAGAAGGGTATCCTCTTGCCTACAACCCCCACACATACACACTCAAATCATTAAGTCATCACTGCATTAAAAAACTACAATACTTTGTCTGCAGTCTAAGGCTGGGTACACACTACAGAAAATTTCTCCCGATACGATATCGTTAATGATTTTACCAATGACTGGAAAACAAAAAGTCCTGATCAGCAGCCGATTCCTGTGTACACACTGTACACGTTTTACAAGATTTACCTTCTTACCTACCTATCTGTGCTCTTCATCTGTCATAACCACTGGCTGAAAAGATGGTGACTCTGCACACTCCATAGAGATCTAAGGACACTGCCGGTCCTGAGTGCTTACACACTGCAGGATTGGAACGACAACGTTCCATCGTTGAACGAGATTTTTAGTTCAGTTTGAAAATCAAATGAAACGATACAATGTGCTTTGGAACGATAATCATTCATCGTTGGAGAGTACACACTAATATGATATTGGGCCGAACGGTCCTTTATCATGTGATTGGCCGGATAATCGTCTGAAAACACTATAGTGTGTATCCAGCCTAAGGGCTAGATTTACTAAACTGTGGGTTTGAAAAAGTGGAGATGTTGCCTATAGTAACCAATCAGATTCTCGCTGTTATCTATTTAGTACATTCTACAAAATGACAGCTAGAATCTGATTGGTTGCTATAGGCAACGTCTCCACTTTTTCAAACCCTCTGCTTAGTAAATCTAGCCCTAAGACTCTTCTTTTCTGGGGATCTGCCTATATTTTAATGAACTTTGGCTTCAACAAAATGACTGCCAATTTTGTTCTTAGTTATTTTTTTCTCCTAGTGTAACTTAAGGAAAAAAGAAAATGCAGTAAATGTAAATACTAATCTCCGCGGCGGTTTCTTAGCTGTTGAGAGTGATGTGAAGCCCTGGCGAGTAACTGTAATACTAATTGTGTTTCTTCACTTTATTATTTATTTAATTAAATGTGAGGGGAGATTGCTATACATTTTGTAGAGCTGTATTAAATTACAATGCATTATATTAATTTGGTCAGATGGTCGAGATGGATTTATTTAAAATAGGTTAATATTAATGTGGGATTTTTACATTAATGTACAGTTTGCTTTATGCCTCATTATTTTTTTTCTTTTATTTTTTATTTGACATACATTAGTCTATGTACATATATTGACGTTTCTAATTCTACTATCATTGCAGCAGATTTAGTTTTATTCTTTTGCTTTGTTCGTCAATCAAACATTTGGGACCTTGCTTTTCGAAATCCTGTATTTTACCCCTGGTGGTGTTTGAAAAATACAGAACTGTAACAGAAAGGATCTATCTTTCAGTGGACATCTCCTTTAATTATGGATAGAGCTTGATCCAAATTTACAGAGACCTGTTTATAACAAAGCAGCTTGTTTTAATATAGAAAAACAAATCTCATAGAATCAGCCTCTATTCAGAGTCTTCATAAATATATTTACAATTTAGTTAATGCTTTACTTTATGAATGCACTCCACATCAACAGAACAATAGGCTACAGCTGTGACATACAGAAGACAGGCATCTCCTTATCACTGCTCAGCCGACCTAGTCAACATCAGTCAGGATAGAACCCAGGAACTCTCTGAGTGATTAGTTTCTATTAGGAGAGAGACGTGAGTTCTAAGTTGACATAAATCGTGGCAATGCTGCCCAAATCATTTTGTAGAACTATAAATATCAATACTTTGTTTAATAAAAACTTTGCATTATCCACGCAAGTTATAGCATAACCTGTATGTGAGGCAATTTTACCAAAATTCAGAAGACTATTTTGATACTCGATATGTTTTAATGCAAATGATCAACCATTATGTAAAACTGTAATTAAAGTTGAAAATGATTCCATATTTTACAAATGATTCATTATGTCCTTGGATGATATGATTGAGAATATTCTCATTTTGCTTGTAGTTACAAAAACCTTTTTTCACAAAGATAGATAGATAGATAGATAGATAGATAGACAGCTAGATAGACAGGTAGATAGATAGATAGATAGATAGATAGATAGTCCTGGGGCTCAGGACTTAGGTGGCCTTCCGGATAGATGGAGGAGTTCTGTAAACTGCTCCAGTACTCTACTTCTTAACTACCAAGGGACCAAGCGTCCCCTACACTACTTTGGGACCTAGCGTCCTTCTAGACCTGGGCCGAATGTCCACTACCAACTATAATGGCTTCTATCCCTCTAACCACAAGGACCCAATGTCCTGCTACACTACAGGGCAGCCGCCCTGCTACCCTCGCGGGAGTCTATCGCTCCCCTATCCAGAGGCCTGTGCTTCTCTACACTGAAGGGCCTGGTGCCCTGCTACGCTCAAAGCGCCTCGTGCCCTGCTACGCTCTGGGGCCTTGTGCCCGTCTGGCTCTCTAGCTATGAGGCCTTGTACACCTCTAGCCTAACGATAGGGCCTTGCGCCATCCTGACTACCTAGGGGCCTTGGGCCCAGAAAACACCTACAGTGGCCACACCTAGCCATGCCGCAGGCCTAGTGCCTGAAACGTGCCCCCGGGCCTTGTGCCCAACCTAAATAAGTAGTTTTATACTTACCTGCTCTGCGCAGAAAACTCCTCTTGCACCATCTTCGTGTCTTCCGGACCCTCCAGCCGCCGGCGCCTCTTCTCCCGTTTGACGCTCCCGCAGTCTTCTTGGCGGGGGCGCTCTTAGCCCTTACAAGGGTTCCCCGCTATTGTTCACCTCTCCAGCATCTTCTTCTGGGTCTTCGGGCGGCAGGGTAGCTCACAGCCCTTACAAGGGCTCCCTGCCACTTTCGGACGTCCTCTTCTTTCTTCTCCGCCGCCGGACTGAAGCAATGGCGGATGGATAGATAGATAGATAGATAGATAGATAGATAGATAGATAGATATTTCCTGAACAAAGCATTAATGGATATATTTAGCAAACTAGAAACCAATGAAATGTTTCATGTTCCCACCCTGATAGCTAACTAAGGTTACATGATCTATTTATCTGGGACATACAAGAATATGTTTATGTTTTACAAAGGAAATATTCTTCATTGTTTTCAGCATTTAGAGAAAAGAAAACCTCTCTTTCTTTCATGAAAACAGAAGGCTGAAACTGTAATCACAGCGCGGACCCTAACCGGCAGCCAAGAACAACTTAACTGTGTGCAGCATTATGATCTACAAATGTACCCTGCCGTCTGCATGCACTTCATAAATGTATTCCCAAATAAAAGGAAGCTTGTATCCGTGGAAGACTTTGATATTTCTGTAGTTTGATCTTTATTCCCAAATTATTCATAGAGCCTCTAAAAAAAGAAGAGTTCTTTTACCATCTAGCCTAAGGGAGTCTTTCGAAGAACAATGTTCAACAGAGAGCGGGCAGGTTTTCTGGCAGATTTGGGGATCTATACGTGAACTTCTGAGCTTCATAGAAGCTGAACAAAAGAAAAGGTTTATTTTTAGCCTCTCCTTGAAAAGGTAGTTGTGTTTCTTCTTCTTCAATCTTGTACTGGTGTCTTATTACTTTTTCTTTTAGTTAATCACAAAAAACATTTGCCTCTGTGTGCTTAGTACAGGGGAAAGCATCTGCTAAACATACTGTAGTTGCAGACTTCTCTTCTACACACTATGAGCTAATTTGGGAGGGTGTCACTCAATTCCTTTTGCTGTTCTTCAGACTTCCAGAAATGACGTCAGACCGGCTCCTGTCACTAGGCTATGCCCCAAGCTGTTGTATTGGGAAAAGATTGTCAAACATATGTCTCAGAGTTAGTTTGGTAGCAGATACTGGTCTCTGTAGACAAGCTAAACTATGCCATTAGACTTAGCGGAACCGTTACAGCAGCTAGGAAAAGTCATGTAGCAAGAACATTATTAAACATTGATTCACTAATATTTATTTTTGACAAATAAGCAAAAAAAAAAAAAGTACCCTTAACCTGGGGTATCTGGCGAAGGGAAATGTGTTCTAGTGTGTGATGGTTAAAGGGCTGTTCATCCTCAATAAAAAAAAGAATTTACTAACCCAGACAAAATATTTTTTAATAAAATTTTGCAGAAAAAAATGCTTCATATTAAGAGGATCAAGTTGCATCAGTCAATCTGGTTTCTGCTCTCTCTAGTCCGTTCTAATCTTCTTAACTGTCCATTGAGACCGTCTCCATGCCCCTCTTTCTCTCTCTCTCATTTCTCTCTCCGCTCTCTTTAGTTATCTCACTTTATTTCTCTTTATTTTTCTCTCTATCGCTTCCCTTTTTTTCATTTTCTCTCTCATTTTCTCATTCTGTCTATCTCAATTTTTCTATCTCTTCTCTTTCTCTCTATCAACCTCTCTCTTCTTTTCTTTCTCTCTCCCCTTATCTCTTTCACCTTTTATCTCTCACTTTCCCTCTCTCCTCTCTTTCTGTCTCTCATTGTCTCTCTCATTCTCTGTACTTTGCTCTATTTTTTATCTCCTTTTCTCTCTCTCCCCTTCTCTCTTGCGCTCTCCTCTCTTCTACTCCCTCTTTATCTCTCTCGCTCTCTCTCTCCCCATCTCTCTCCTTCTTTCTCTCCCTTCATTTTTCTCTCTCTCCTTCTTTCTCTTCCCTTATCTCTCTCCCTTCTTTCTATCACCCCCTCTCTCTCTCTCCACTTCTCCCTCTTCTTTTCTTTCTCTCCTTCTCTCTTCTTTTCTCTCTCTCTCTCTCTCCTTATTTCACTCTTCCGCTCTCTCTCTCTCTCTCCTCTCTCCTTTTTTCTCTCTCCTCTCATTCTCTCTCCTTCTTTCTCTCCCCTTGTTTCTCTCTATCACACCTTCTCTCTCCCCCTTCTCTCTCTTCTTTTCTCTCTCTTCTTTTCTCTCTCTCTCTTTCCTTCTTTCTCTCTCATTCTCTCCCTCACTCCTCTCTCTACCCTTCCCTCTCTCCTTCTCTCTCCCCTTCTCTCTCTCTCCCATCTCTCTTTCACCCCTTCTCTCTCCCCCCTTCTCTCTCTTCTCTCTCTCTACCCTTCCCTCTCTTTCTCTCTCTCCTTCTCTCTTTCCTTCTTTCTCTCCCCTTCTCTCTCTTCCGTCTCTCTATCACCATTTCTCTCTCTCCTTCTATCTTTCCCCTTCTATCTCTCTCCCGTCTTTCTATCACCCCTTCTCTCTCCCCCTTCTCTCTCTCCTTCTCTCTTTTGCTTTCTTTCTCCATCTTTCTCTCTCATTCTCTCTCTACCCTTCCTTCACTCATTCTTTCTCTCCTTCTTTCTCTCCCCTTCTCTCTCTCTCTCCCGTCTCTCTATCACTCCTTCTCTTTCTCCTTCTCTCTCTTTCTCTCTCTTTCTTCATCTTTCTCTCTAATTCTCTCTCTCTCTCCCTTTCCTTCTCTCATTCTCTCTCTCTCTCTCCTCTCTCTCCCCTTCCTTCTCTCATTCTCTTTCTCCTTCTCTCTCTCCGTCTCTCTCTCATAGTGTGAAGAGCAAAGGATGTTCCTGATGTAACAGATTACAGAGAGTAAAATACTTTGCTCTTGAAAGAGCTGGTTTCATACATGCTGACATTGGAAGAGATGTCCCTCCTCACAAATGCTGATAACCATGATTTAGTTTTGAGAACATACAGAGAGCCTGCCCTGCAATCTGTGACAGCTACAATGCCAAAGTAACTAGCAGCGTCTTCCAGAAATGGAGATTACTGCCGGCTGAGCCTTGACAGGCCCGGATCTGTAGCCTTGGACTAGAGCACAAAGGGAACAGCAAAACCAGCATTTATTGTATCACGTTTGTCAAACAGTTGAGTGCTCAGATTGGCATCCCATAGGAACGCACTTCTCTTTAATGTCTGGGGATCACCCCCTCCCTCGCTCTGCACTTACATTGTGCACAGTTGGTGCTGTAACGCGATACAACAGAACTTCTGGCAGTAATAGCTCCAGGTGCTCCCTGTATATAATGGGCAGGTAGAAACGCTCTGTTCTAACAAGGTTATTGTTCAACACTCTCAATAGGTGGATTGTGTTTACTCTGAAATCTGGAAGATCCCTTGACTTATAAAATACATAGTAGGACAAAACCAAAGTTTAAGGGGAAAGACCTGGAACATGGAGACTTTCCGTGTTGGATTTCATCTAACTTTCCCAGAAGGATGACTTTCTTCCACTCCAGATTTGTTGCATTCCAGGAATTATTAGTAGTTTTATAATTTACTTATATAGTGCCAACATATTCCATAGAGTTTACTATCTAGTCCCTCTGCAAGAGGCACGTGGGAGAAAACCGGAGCACCATAGGGAACCTCAGGGGAACGAAGGAAAACATATAAACTCAACATATTTATTAATATTTATGTTTCCATATATAGAATATAGGTTGGATCTCCTTTATAAAGCACACTGGATACACACAGCAAAAAACAGTGATCTACGCCTTCTCGTTTTGTTTGACTAAGCATCTTTAGCACTAATATATTGCAGAAAATGAGTTGACTACAGGTTCTTACACACAGTCATCCTGAGCTCACCATACACATATGTGGCCAAATCTGACCGATAAGGGTTAGATGCAACCATCGTTTCACCAGATTCACCTTCCCGACCAACATTTGATAGTTTCCAATAATACACACTGTGATTTGCAGCCAATTAGCTCTAAACTGTCCTCAGTGGCTGTCACAATGTCAGCGTGTATTGGCACCTAAACCCCATTGCAGATCTGCAGAACATTGTCATATCACTTATACTCCCTGACAAATACATATTGGTATATGGCATCTCATACTTATAAGAGACCTGTCACCTACACACAGTAGAGGCAGACAAATTTTAGTCTAATTTATACCAAAATGTAGCCAATTTCATAGGCAAACCGAGGGGGAAGGGGGGTTTCTAGTGCCTGGAAACCCCCCTCCAAGCCTGAGGCACTGTATAATTGAGGTGGCTGGACCCTGCTCCCGCTTTACACGGCTCTGCTTGAAAAGGGACAGCTGCGTGCACCTAACAGTAGTGCACACAGCATTGCCCATGTATATTATAGGGAAATGAAGAGTTGGAGAGCAGCCAAGCACTGTCTAATATTATAGCCACGCCCCCATGCATGCTGGTTACGCCCACTGGCGGCGTGGTGTGGAAACCCCACTCTACAAATCCTGCATTTGCCCCTGAATTTGCTAATAAGAAGTAGCTCATTAATACAAGTCAGGCATTACGAATGTTAGTTAGCATTGTCGTTGGTCTCTAGCAAACTCGTAGGCTGCATTCTGGTTTGACCTACAAAATAACAGCCTCTGCTCTATGTAGGTGACAGGTCTACATTATAAACCAATATTAGCCTACAAACTTTAGTGTCTTTACAAATTCCTTATCTGTTACAGCACCCACTAACTAATAACACTCATTGCAATATCATCTATTTGTTAGATCTTTCTACCAAATAATGTTAGTGAAATCTATTTACTAAAGAATGTAAAATGATTCAGGCTACATAGAAAGTGAAGGATTTCTCAGCGAGATGACCTCTCTCAGCAATATCATCACTCAGTGACTATCAGTCATTAGGATTTATGCTTTGATCTGAACGCTAGATGAGGGGGTAGAAAAACCACTTGACCCGGACCTCATTAACTCATACCGCCATAAATCTAAATTTTTCTGCCAGGCTGACAAATTGTCAATTAAAACATAAAGTAACAAGTGCTCCCCCATCGCTTGTTTGCCTGTATCATGTTGTATCATCTGGAGTCTGTAGAACTTACTGTCAATGAACGGTCTCAGATTCTGAAACCGTTAGGGGCTCTCAGATTACCTCACAAAAGGTACTAATCTGATTTATACACATTATTGGATCAAGCCAGTTGCATCCGCTAAAACGTCTGTGGAAGAATTCAGTTATCGCCATAAACTGGATTGTGGGGTATTACAGTGAGTTTACATTATTGCCGGCCAAATGATTCCTGGGGCTAGATTTACTAAACTGCGGGTTTGGAAAAATGGAGATGTTGCCTATAGCAACCAATCAGATTCTAGTTTTCATTTATTTAGTGCATTCTATAAAATGACAGCTAGAATCTGATTGGTTGCTATAGGCAACATCTCCACTTTTTGCTATAGGCAACCCACAGTTTAGTAAATATACCCCCTGGTGGGGTCATCTGTGGTAGTTCTCTGTCAAGATGAACCCAGACACAAGCTGAAACCTTTCGCCGCTCAGTGGAAAATGTTTATTATTAAAATGAGCTTTTTTTTTTGACATTTGCAATCCTCTGTATCTGTTTTTAGATTGTGTCTTTAGGGGAACTTGGCTAGATAAGAAGGAAATAAAGAATCAGGTCTGTGGTTTCATCAGACAGAACGTAATCTCTTATAATGGATATACCCTGCTGTGCAATACAGGACTGGGGAGACCACAGGGGAGCACGATGAATACTTACAAATGTATAGAGGCATCAAAAACACTTAAAAAAAACCTTCTCTAATGCAGCAGAAACAACTCCAATCTCCTGTGAGAAAAAAAGAAAAAGAGGTTTGCTTAAAGAGGTACAGAAAAATAGAATATATGGCAGGGGGATGAGGAAGAACCAATCAGCATCATCATCATCATTTATTTATATAGCGCCACTGATTCCGCAGCACTGTACAAAGAACTCACTAACATTAGTCCCTGCCCCATTGGAGCTTACAATCTAAATTCCCTCACATACACAGAGAGAGAGAGAGAGAGAGAGAGAGAGAGAGAGAGACTAGGGTCAAGTTTGACAGCAGCCAATTAACCTACTAGTATGTTTTTGGAGTGTGGGAGGAAACCGGAGCACCCGGAGGAAACCCACGCAAACACAGGGAGAACATACAAACTCAACACAGATAAGGCCATGGTTGGGAATTGAACTCAAAACCCTAGCGCTTTGAGGCAGAAGTGCTAACCACTGAGCCACTGTTCTGCCATCAGTAGTGTAATCTCAAGAAGCCACTCCTTAGCGGTTCACTAATGTCAGAGACCAGGGTTATTTACATCCGCTATTTGCACCTACAGCTTTCTCAAGCATATATGTGTCTTTTCCCAGATCTCCATTTGTTCCCAATTGTACTAACAAGCCCTTATTGTACTCTTCTTACGTTAGTACGCCCCCTTCCCGCCCTGTGTGGCCTCTCCAGGTACAGATAGCGGCAGAATCACGAAAATCTGCATGGGCGCAGTATTCACACCAGCCCTTGAGTGTTTGTTCGTCAAAGTGCTTTCTAGGAAGCAATATTGGGATTTGACTGGTTGCTCACTAATTGCTTTATTCATATAAGCCGTGATCACCCAGTAAGTGTACAGATTTTTTATTGATCAGAGAATAGTTATTGGTGTGATATGGCTTAGATCCCCACAGTGATATAATTAATCCTGGAAAATATACATCCTGAATAACCTATTTATGGGCCTATTCATCAAGGTCCTGCTAAATCTCAGGATTACCAAATTATTAAGTACCGTACCTGTTAATTAAAGTGGTATCGCTGCAGATATTGGAGATATCTGCTGCGTTTAACAAATTAACATTTGCCTAAAGCCGTCTATGGGTACTGCGAACTGGCCCTATTTGACTAAGCTTCTCGGAGTTTAAAAGATGGTGTTAGCAGCTTTTTCCTCATTGTAAAGGCTCCTCCTGGGCGATAGACGGGGAGCCAATACAAATGTTAGGGATACCACTAACTAGTTTGACCAGAACCTGTTGCCAGGATACCAAGAACTCTGCTATTATCAAAACATCCCTCCTGCCCTGTATACCGATCACATAAATCACCGCACCCGCTAGGTCATCTGTTGGGTGCTGCTTAATTATTGGATGAATGGATACTTGCGCACCTCAGCCTTGCTCCTGAAATTCCCCAGACTCCTACCTCTGGCCGCTCGTCCCTGTGAGCCGGTCTAGTAGCAGAATCGCTGAGAAAACCCAGCTTACTATCTGTGTGTTCCTGTTAGAACTTCTCCACCGAGACAGACACTTTTCTGAAGTGCTGTCCCGGCTCCTGCAAAATATTAAATAGCGCCGAAAACTCTGAGGGTTATCGATAACTGATCCTGACTCCTGAAAGTGGCAGAAATGGGGAACTTCCCAGAAAAAATAGGGCACACAGGGGCGCACACAGGGGGGGTTTCTGGTTCTCAAGAAACCCCTCCCCTGCGCGAAGAACGGGAGCTAAACAGCGCCCCTACATAGCGGCACTGTACTGTACAGCAGCCGCGGCGCTGTCAAAGAAGCGTGCTGTATTGTAGTACAATACAATACATGTGCATATCCTGCAATGTGTTCTCTCTGTCTACGTATCGCCAGAGCATTCTAATATCCATATTCAAATGGAAACGTATGCTGAGATCTTCTTGTATTTGAATGCGGGTGTGTAATATACGTGCATGTAAAAAAAAAAAAGCAATTTGAGCTCACATTGCGTTCGTAGATGAATCAGACCCTGCATGTCCCCCCCCCCCATATAGAGGGATATTTCTACATAGTGTATAACTTACCGCCCCCACAATATCTGTTCTTCTTTAAAAGTGGGAAAAACTTGACTGTGATAAAATAAAAAGCCCAAGAACAGGTGGAAATTAGCAGCAGGTAACCTGATCCAGTTAATGAGTGGTAGGAACTGATATATGTGGTCTGATCGTGTTAAGCGTGAAGTTCTCTGAGGAATGGGCTCAGATGGAGGCCCTCAGATGTATGTTCCATCACACGTGCAGCTTTAACAATGTGACCTGACCTACAACATTAGGACCACTCTGCAGCAGCAACAACCACCCGATATGGATTTATTGACGTCTGGTCCCCCCTTCCACACACAGCCCGGGCTGCCTGCTCCTTAGATCTTCAGATTCTTTCCCCTGACCTCTGACGTCACGTACCGTCCTAGAGAAGCACAAAGAGAACCTATAAAATTGGGGATAAGCAGTTTACATTACCGTTATGATCGTGTTCTCAAGCAATTATGTGAAATTAGGATGTTTAATAACCCGTATCACACACGCAGTTCCTGTGTTTATCCTGCAGAGGTTCAAGGCTAACACATTAACCAGTTCTTGCTGGCTGTACTTTATATATCTTGTCCTTTCTGATTCCCAAAGGGTTAAGAATGAGAGGCGGCGAAGGAAGAGCGGGGTTCACTGCGAATGCCGGGGGCCGCAGAAGTCTACACCCTGTGAAGGCAGCCATTTTGTCAGATGAATGAAAAGTCATGAGATTATAGCATACTTGCCAACTCTCCCGGAATGTCCAGGAGACTCCCGAAATTCGGGTAGGTCTTCCGGGCTCCCGCATATAGCAACATGCTCCTCAAAATGACGCAATTGTTTGCAGGTCGCTCGTCATATGTGGTGTATTTATTTGCTGTTCTTCTGCAACAGAATTTAAAATATCAACTGTTAGTTTGAGTTGAACGTGCTCATCGAATGTCAAACAGGATGGAACTGTGGTCAAATATTTCAAACTTGCAAAAGATTAGAGACTTTGCAGATTTTTTTTGATTTTTTTTAATAAAAACATGCATGATCTAGTAAAGGCAGCATCTGATTGGTTGTGTAGCTCACAACCAATCAGACATCACCCACTACAGCACTGAACCATCCTCCTAAATAATAATAAAAATAAATCATAAATAATAGCAATACATATAAATACATTTTGACAACACATATATTTCTCCTGTTCCTAATAAGTTTTGAGTATTACGTGAATAAGATCTTTGAGTGTTTTCTGACAAATTTCTGAGCTTAATTTGGTGGCATCTACCTGGAAGACCAGATTAGGTCATTACTACTTCCAGTGCACTCACAATACCCAAGGGGCACCGTAAAATCTACTTAATGCACTGTTCTCACAGATGGGACCATTTCTGTGATCGCTGTGAGTGTAATAAGTAGATTTGCTCATCTCTTAATGAATTAATGCATTTCTGAAGATGAGGTCATAAATGAAACTTGTACAATCACACATAGCAAACGGCAATTTAAATAAATCTGGCAGAAGACTCACACAGCATAGAGATAATACATCTCACTGTATTGAAATTTATTTTTATTATATTAGCCAATGAATCATTTTCTGCATACATTTTTTACATTTTATATATATATATATATATATATATATATATATATATACATACATACATACATATATATATATATATAAATATATATATAAAATCACAAAGCGGTCACAGTGTCACTATGAAAGTCAATACATTTTTCACACAGCGTTTATGAGCAGGGACGATTAATGCCCCTCAGATGTCCAGAGCTAGTTATTATGGCCATCTTTGATGTGGTGATTTTGTATTCCAGTCCAGTAGCGAGCACTTGAAGCTCGCAGTAATGTATAGGATTTGAGTTGTTTTCATTCCACAAAGGGATATTTTCATCGGACTGTTAAAACATTAGTGATCGATCGATCAAACGTTTCACTTATCTATGTGGGGCTTTGTGCAAAAAAAATACATAGTTCTGTGTCAGCTCCGAGCACTGTCGTCTGTGTGTAATTTACACAGCAATTTGGCAGAATTGACACCATTTCATGACAATCTTCACTCTGTTGTCATCCCCTCAGCTGCTTCCCCTGATACTGAAATCAATGGTGTGTTCTTGTTAGGAGGGGACAAATAGTCAGCGGCTGCCTGGGATGTGCTCACCCCGGCTGCCATTAACGAAAAAACTCTGGTACGGCAGCGTGCCATTTGTCTATATTCATTTTGCACAACACGATTGTCCTTTCCTTGTCATGCATTCATTATTGACACGTAACTATTCTGCAATCGCACCGTGAACATGGGAGCAGCCATTTTGAGAGCTAAATCAGCCTTCATGAGAATGTAAACGATTAATTTACTAGGAAACAGTGACATCCCTGAGGGCTGAAGTGGTGGCCATTTTGTTGCGATGATGGAAGCTTCATGGTTTCTGTGAATGGATCCTGGTTGAATATTGGCTCAGTTCACAAAACGGCTGCCTCCACTGTGTAAGGTGCTCTTTAAACAAAAATTAATCACCACAGCACAATTCTTTATAATGTTCCAAATGGAAAATAATATATATTGCATTAAAAAAAAATGACCCAGTGGATGAAATGGTTGGAGTCATCAATGCGTAAAGAATCACATACATGGTATGAGACGAGACTTGATAGAATAGGAATAGGTTAGAGATTGCCAAAAAAAGACAACAAAAATAATATTTACCTTAATATTAGACATATACCCCTTATACAAATTATATTCCTAAGATCATAATTCACAACAAATACATCATATAAGGTTACGATGCTAATTAAATGTGGCCACACTGGGAACGCATGTCAAAAACTGTGCTCAATCTACAAGAATATTGATCTGTATATGTAACCTATTGATATTTTGGTTACTGTTGATAGTATATTGCTCATCCATTCGTTTTGGTCATTGATTATTATTGCTTATTTGTTAATGCTTTATGCTACACTCAGATACATAATCTATTTTTGTATCATGTGATATGCTTTGTGATTTTTGTTGGATTTGTGTTACTCCAATAAAAAGTTGATAAAAAATTAAGATTAAAAAAAAAAGTGATCCAATGATAATGTTTACCTCAGACAAATCGGATCCATTACCACCCCCCTCAGGGGCAAACGCAGAATTTGTAGAGGGGGGGGGTTTCCACACACCACTTCACCAGTGGGCGTGACCAGCATGCATGGGGGCGTGGCTATAATATTAGACAGTGCTTGGCTGCTCTCCAACCTTTCCTATCCCTATAATATACATGGGCAATGCTGCGTGCACTACTGTTAGGTGCACACAGCTCTCCCTATTCAAGCAGAGCTGTGTGAAGCGGGTGAAGGGTCCAGCCACCTCAATTATACTGTGCCCCTAAAGACGATGCCCCCGTGACCACTGCCTCGACCCATCACTCTCTCCCCCACTTCTTAGCTCAGCGACAAGTTCTGTCAGATCGAGAGTGGGTTGGTGGGCTGTGGCATATTACACTCAGTGTGGGGGTACAGTAGGGAAAACCAGCTGGGATCGACTAGTAGTGGCGTCGGCCCTGCCAAAGCCCATGGTTCCAATAAAATGTCCATATAATATTTTACTTAAAAGTGGGTTTTGCCTTTAATAAAATCGCTGCTTTAAATTTGCAATTTGTAAAAACAGGCTGGGCTGGGGAGCTGGGAGTTACCCCCCCCCCCCCTCCAGGGGGCAATTCCCCCTCCCTTCCCCCCAGTTGATCATATAGTGGTCTACCTTGGGCTGGGTCAATGGGCCAGCTACATTTTTTTCCCTTTACAATAGGTTGCTGAGTGGAGTCTTGACCCCCATGGGCTAAAATTTGGCAGCCCTCCCCTGCCTGATGTCTTGTCTATGGTTGGTTGGATTTACCAGCATGTCCTAAAACATCCATCTGAACCCAATTGGATTTTTATCCGGTAAAACGTTTGTTTCGGCACAACGTGCAGAGTGACGTCAGGACAATCTGATGTTCGAGGAGGATGAAACGTAACGGTTGATCATTTAAGACAGGAAATAATGGCAATTCATGACATTTGTGGCCATATCTAGCCCAGTAAAAACCAGGATATCATCATAATCATCACCATTTATTTATATAGCGCCACTAATTCCACAGCGTTGTACAGAGAACTCATTCACATCAGTCCCTGCCCCCATTGAAGCTTACAGTCTAAATCCCCTAACATACACACACACACAGACAGAGAGAGACTAAGGGCAATTTAATAGCAACCAATTGACCTACCAGTATGTTTTTGAAGTGTGGGAGGAAACCGGAGCACCTGGAGGAAACCCACACAAACACATGGAGAACACACAAACTCCACACAGATAAAGCCATGGTCGGGAATTGAACTCATGACCCCAGTGCTGTGAGGCAGAAGTGCTAACCACCGAGCCACCGTGCGGCCCATAGGATATATGTACACATATGAAAATGAGAAATCAATTTTAGAGAATTCTAAATTTCTGGCGTAATATGTTGTTTATTGAGTACAGGCTGTAATATTTATCCATATTATCCCCATCAGTATGTTCCCAGGGATTACATGTAAATCACATAAACCTTTATGGCACATTTCCAAAAATGTTCACAGTGTATTTATTTAGATTCTTTTACAAACCATCTTGCAAACACATGTGTGGCCAGACGTTCAGTATTTATAGCAATATATTCATTCTTTTTTATATAGAGCATATCATTGGACAATATAAAGTAACTGTGGTGCCTTAACATAGGTCACACCAATCACCGCCATGCTCATCCTAGTGTAAAGACTAAAGAAAGCTGATGTCTGGGTTCTTAATGTGTTATCAGGTTGGTCCTTAATGCGATATTATTACTATTCCCACCCTGCGCCCCTTCAGGTTTATCGGCAACCTGCAAAACTAGCCGGATGGCTTTTACAAGGGTGTTTCCAAAGACGGTGGGCGTGCAACTTCAAAAGAACTTTACGCATAATTAGGCTTATTTGCACACATAAAGACATATTGCAGATACGCAGAATTTGTGGTTTACAAAACCTGTTGGCCAGAACTAGCAAATGTAAGAACACTCGGCGTAAAGATTTCTCCAGAACAACAAAAGGGAATGAATATATTGTGTACAGCAAGTGCTAATCACAGTAATATCGATGACCACTCTATCACTAGGAAGCTTAGACTATACCGTCTCTCGCAATAGACTGGGAGATGTTGCAGCCAGTTGAATTATTGATGCAGAGTAAGGCAAGTTACACATAACCATTGGCTGCCAGGGACAACTGTCCTGGGTCCTGGGTGATGGGGTTCTACTTGATACTAAATTGTCGTTCCAATTCTGCAGAGTGCATGCACACTGCAGAATTGGAACAACATTGTTCCATCGTTGAACAAGACTTTCAAGTCAGTTTGAAGATCTCAATTAAGGATTTTATGTGCTTTGGAACGATAATCGTTCATCCCTACAGGGTACACATTACTGTGATATCGGGCCAGTCAGCCATTTATTGTCTGATTGGCCGGATAATCGGTTGAAAAAACACTAGTGTGTACCCAGCCAAACACAGTTCAGAGCGCTGATATTGAATAATTCATGGTCCATTCGCCTATCCAATGAATACAATCATAAGAGTTTTTAAGGTGGGACTCAAAATCACATTTCATGTACAAGTAAAACACTACACAAAATATACTGTCACATGTCACCCACCCTCTAATTAATTCTCCTAATGCTCATTTGACCCTCGTTGATTTTTCATATAACTTTTGAAAGTGAATAGAAATCAGAGTCACCTTAACGTCAAATGCTTTTATTTCCTCTTTAAAATAAATAAATAAACAAACAATGTTTTATGTTTATTGTGCATTATTTGCCAAGTATTTGAGCCTTGATGGAGCAAGGTACAGAGAAACATATTAGAACAGTAATTATATTCTGCTATCTCCTAGGTGGTGTCATTGGTAGGTTAAGGAAAGGTACACACTGAAGGATTTTCCAACCGACATGTTAGCTCAAACGATTGTACTTAAGACTGAAGGTCCGATCAGTCTGATGATTCATCCATACACACTGACACGATTCACCTACAGATCTGCGCTCTTCATCTGGTCCTCTAGTCTTCAGAGAGAGACAGCACAATATTCATTCATTCATTCTTGTCACATTGTCACACTGATTAAAACCGCCTTGTTACAGCCAGGGCTGCCAAGAAGAATTCAGGGCCCGGGTACAACAAATTCATGGGGCCCCCCCTCATAGTCAAATAAGCCCCAAAAATTTTTTGCGCCGCCTTACGGCGGCGCAAGAAAATTGAGTTGTATGGTCATGCATTCAGGGGCGTAGCTAGCCAAACGGCGGTGCAAAAATTTTGGGAGGTGTGGTCATGCATTTTGGGGCGTGGCAAACGTGCCATTGGGGCGTGGCTAACATAAAAACCACTAGGCTCTCAATTCGCCGGAGCGTCACATATGTTCAAGCACTCCTGACTTTCAGGACATCTACCACCACAGTGTAGTATACAAACAATGCAGTGTGTACACAAACAGTTCAGTCTTGGCCTACACCTTACATTGGGCACAACATTCACCAAAAATTGGTATTGTCCCTACTAGAATCACAACATTTCACATACTGTCCTGCTCTCTCCTACCTGTTCTTCTCACTTTCTCCACCTGTGGCTGCATGTTTCTTTAGTTGCGGCTTGTCTGGATCCTGGAATGCTGGGGGCCCTATTTGGAAAAAAATAGCTACATTTAGATAATTCCAAACAACCCTGGCGTTAAATCAATACCATCCACGATTAATAATTAGGCCTTCCTCCAGCTCCAATATTACAATAATGTGCCCCTTCATCATCGCCATGCCTTATGATCACACTGTGCCCTCCATGCTGTTTTTGCCCCCTTCATCTGGCTCCCCTTCATCAGACTATACTATGCTGCTCCCCCCCTTTTTCAATCCCACTGTGCCATGCCTCCCCCCCTTTGTAACCCCACTGTGCCATGCTGCCCACCATTTTTTAACCCCACTGTGCCATGCTGACCCCTGTTTATTAACCCCACTGTGCCATACTGCCCCGTTTTTTAACCCATCTGTGCCCCTCTCATTTTTTCACCCCCTCTGTCATGCTGCCCCCCCCCCCCGTTTTTAACCCCTCTGACATGCTGCTTTCCCATTTTTTAACCCCTCTGTGCTCCCCCTCAATTTTTAACCCCTCTGACATGCTGCTTTCCCATTTTTTAACCCCTCTGTGCCCCCACTCATTTTTTAACCCCTCTGACATGCTGCTTCCCCGTTTTTTAACCCCTCTGTGCTCCCCCTCATTTTTTAACCCCTCTGACATGCTGCTTCCCCGTTTTTTAACCCCTCTGTGCTCCCCCTCATTTTTTAACCCCTCTGACATGCTGCTTTCCCGTTTTTTAACCCCTCTGTGCTCCCCCTCATTTTTTAACCCCTCTGACATGCTGCTTCCCCGTTTTTTAACCCCTCTGTGCTCCCCCTAATTGTTTAACCCCTCTGACATGCTGCTTCCCCGTTTTTAACCCCTCTGACATGCTGCTTCCCCGTTTTTAACCCCTTTGACATGCTGCTTTCCCGTTTTTTAACCCCTCTGTGCTCCCCCTAATTTTTTAACCCCTCTGACATGCTGCTTCCCCGTTTTTAACCCCTCTGACATGCTGCTTCCCCGTTTTTAACCCCTTTGACATGCTGCTTTCCCGTTTTTAACCCCTTTGACATGCTGCTTTCCCGTTTTTTAACCCCTCTGTGCTCCCCCTTATTTTTTAACCCCTCTGTCATGCTCCCCCCCCCGTTTTTTAACCCCTTTGTGCCCCCCTCGTTTTCCTCCCTTCACTTACCTTTTCTCCTCTCTTGGTCTTCTCTGCTGCTCTGTGCTCCATTGCTCCAGACTGACTGAATGCTGGGCATGACATGATGACATCACACCCAGCATTCAGACAGTCTGAATAGAGCACAGAGCAGCAGAGAGGAGGGATGCCGGCTCCGCGATCAGGTGAGTATGTTTTGTTTTTTTTTTAAACTAGCCTGCTCCCCCCACCAACGACCGAGCCCCCCCCCACCCCCCCCCCCCCCCCCCCCCCGCCAAAAAAAAAAAAAAGAAAAGGAAAAAAAACGTTTTGAAAAAAAATATTTGAAAATTAAAAAAAATCAGCAGCGCAAGGGCCCGGGCCGGGCCCCCTGACATGCCGGGCCCGGGTAATTAGTACCCGCTCCCCCCCCCTCTCGGCGGCCCTGGTTACAGCTATCCACATGTCCTAACGAATTTCGTTAGCTTCTGTGACTCTGAAACTAAACATTCTGTCTCAGAACGAACAAATGAATTATTCCTTCTACAGCGCTCTCTACATTTATTCACCGGGACATTCATCGCTAACATCGGCTGAAAAGAGAGCGACTCTGTAACCTCTATGGAGATGGTCAGCATGAGTGTATACACACTACATGATCGGTCGGAAAATATTAAACAGTGCGACCAACCACATGAAACGATGATCAACACTTTGGAACGACTTTCGACCACCGGGTCACTACACACACTCACCCGTCTTCCGACCAAACGGTCGTATGTCGGCTGATTTGCCCGATTATTGGAAGAAACTGCTCCAGTGTGTACCCAGCCTAAGAAAAGGCTGAAAGAAACACACATTGACTTTCAAAATCAGGAACACCTACTTGATCGTCTCTATATCTCACATTGCAAGAATATTGCTTCAGATTCCATCCTGCAACCACTCTATGACCATCCGTTTATCCATTTAAACATTTTTTTTTTATTTCAACTTCTCAATATTTCTCTTTTTTTCCTCATTTATGTCGACAATCATAAGAATGAGGGGACCATGGAACTGTCACTTTTGTTTGTCTTAAAGTTTATTTTAAATTCTCCAAAACCCACTTAGAAATGTGCTTTCCCATATTAAGGTACAAAGGGCTATGTAAGCCTATGCCTGTAATCCACCATCTCTGAGGGCATGGTACATTGTATAAATGGCATTTGCACTATGGGAGGTGCATTTCTGTGTTTTCGTATATATGACCCTTATTTTATTTTATTGAAGCCGGATGTGCGTGCTCCAAGTCGTTGAGTAAGTAGTCTCCTGGACAAAACCATGTTACAATGCAAGGGGTGCAAATTAGTTTTCTATTTTGTACATAAGTTAAATGCTGTCTGTTTTTCATGTAGCACAGACATATCAACTTTAAATTTCACTGTACAAATAAGCTATCAGGTATTTGTGTGCTACATGAAAAAACAGTCAGTATTTAACTTATGTGCAAAATAGAAAACTCATTTGGACCCCTTGCATTGTAACATGGTTTTGTCCAGGAGACTACTTATTCATTTTTTTTACTTAACTTTAATGAATCAGGCCCTATATCTGTAGTAACACCATATATCATTCATTTTCTCACATTTTCTCCCTTGTCAAGCATATACTTTACCAAGAAGTTGAGATCAGATTAATATCTTCACTCTGTACCCAGTCTCATTCTTTACTCAGATTTGAGAATTTGCATAAACGTATTAGGCAAATGTGTCTACCTTGAGCTGCTACTGTTTTGATGTTTGTCATTTGGCTGTTAAGAACAATGGTTGATGTTTAAGAGATTTAAAGCATTAGGACAAAGCCACAAGAATAACGAAGAACAGTAATTAGTAATTTTTTCCTAACACACTTGGAAAGACAACACACTAACTCTTTCCTTTGTTGATTTGAATACCACGTCGTTACAGTAAGCAGGAGTTCTTAATCCTTTAGTATAGTGTCACAGACCGGATATGGGACGGTGCTACAAATTAACACAGTATATTGCTGATTTATCAAAAAGGCTTTATAATCTTGTATAGACTGCTGAAAAAGAGGGGGAGGGGGCAACAGGGTATCAAGCAGCCTCCAGGACGAGATTAAGATACCCTTCAACCATCAGCACTTGGCCAACACAACCTATATTTACAAAACTATAAAACTAAGTATGACTTTTCTTTCCAGCTTCATGATGACCCCTCCATTTAAGTAGACAAGCCCTATGACTCCCTACCTAGTAGCCAATTAAAAATTGAGCACGCTCAAAGTCATCCTGGAAGTGACTCAAGAAGGTGCCCAGCTCAATGTAATTTAAAAGGATCCCGTTATTGCAAATCATGGGGCAGTTATCAGCCTCAGGTGTCTTATGGTGCTCTTTCATTTAGTTTAGGATCTCAAAAGCTTAGATATCTTTGTATTCAGCCCCCTTCTGCTATGTTCATTTGCCTTTGTGTTCTGGGCCCCAATCTAATTCTTTCTGGGGATGATCTCTGTCCACACGAAAATTACTTGGTTAAACAAGAACGTTAAACACTCTAAATCTGCCTTGATAAAACAACTCAAAGTCTTTGAAGGAGCAAACATCATTCCCTCCAGTAATGATCATTATAATGATAGGATCTGCAACTGATGTCCTTCAAGTCCCCACAGAAACTGCAGCCGAGGAAGGCCACAGACGCCACTCATCTGTACATTTATCTGTCATTCATCTGTTAGAATCCCAAAAATGACCCGCCTGCAGGACGAATCTAAGCCTGATGTAGACGTACTGTCTCACCTAGAGACGGGAGGAGAAACAAGGTGATCGGCCATTTTGCCCAACAACTTTGTTCAACTAATCAGCAAAAACAACTTAGTTTTCCTGAGACAATTTAAAACTTTCAGAGAAAAGAAGTTTGAACTCAAAATGAATGTCGAACTGACATGGTTTGGATACCAGACCCAACATGAGGCGCACTGGGAGAAAAGACGGGAGTAGGCCTGGCCTGCAGCAATGGGAGAGACACTGGGCTATAGGCCAGCATCACACATGGAGGAGGGGAAAAACCCCTGTGAGTGGTAGCCTCAATATGAATAATATCCATTGCTTACGGTGAAGGGGGCAGCAGATTGAACTAGCTGATGAGAGACCCTAACTTGACCAGGGCTCATGTGAGCAGGGTCGGCCTCAACCTAACAGGGTTTGCACTAACCATTTTCCTGCTTACTCAGGAACACCCATTCTTAACTGGAGACCAATCACCACCAACATCCAAAGCATTCAACCCAAGCCCCCTCTACAGAACCTATAGTTATCTTATGGACACACTTACTACCAACTTCAATTAAACTAAAATCTTTGTAGCTATGTGGTGCCCACCAACTTAATGCACTAAGCCCCACCCCCCCCCCCCTCAAAAAGCCACCAATCATCAGCCACCATCACATCTCTACTAAGTTTTTGATTTTTGTGAAATCAGGACAGCGTGCACTGGTGCGTACACAAGTAGAGTTTGTGGCCACATCATGTAATGGCGTGCACGTCGCACTGGGGAGGTCCCAGCACATCATCTGAGCTCTCTTGAGTTCCCCTAAAAACCCATCAGCTGAACACACCTTCATCATCATTATCATCTATTTATTTATATAGCGCCACTAATTCCGCAGAACTGTACAGAGAACTCATTCATATCAGTCCCTGCCCCATTGGAGCTTACAATCTAAATTCCCTAACATATACACACACAGACCGAGAGAGACTAAGGGAAATTTAGTAGCAGCCAATTAACCTACCAGTATGTTTTTGGAGTGTGGGAGAAAACTGGGGCACTCGGAGGAAACCCACGTAAATACGGGGAGAACATACAAACTCCACACAGATAAGGCCATGGTTGGGAATCGAACTCATGACCCTAGTGCTGTAAGGCAGAAGTGCTAACCACTAAGCCACCTTCCAACTGTCCTGGAATCAGGACAAAAGCACTGACCCACGGGATGTCGGGACAGCCCCCACAAAGAGAATTATGCCATTAACATTCAGGTCCAGCAAGCCTCCTGTACAGCAGATGAGGGACCTTCCTTAGACAGTCCAGTTCTTTACATAAGAGATATGGGCAAAGATTGATCATTCACCCGTAATGCACCATTCAAGATGATCTTTACATTGTGCCCAGTGTATACACACAGAGGGAGGCATTTTTTGGAATGAACCAATTTTAAGCCTATCAGGCGCAAAGTCACTCTGTTTGGTGTGATGTATAGATAAGTATGGATAAACTTTCATTGTGTTTCATTGCTTAAATTGGTATAGAATATGCTGTGTTATGTATGGTAATTTGTATTGGAAAGTTTGCAATAGTGGTGTGTGTGTGTCTGTGAACGGAATAAAAATGAAATAATAAGTACTTAAAAGATCGTTTATGAAAGTGCACAAAATACAGAGGATGTATAAATGACAGTTTCTTCCTTCTTTGTGACATTGAGTAATACATCTACATTCTGTTTATTCAAAAGTCAAATTACTGGTAGGCAAATGGATTAGTGTGATAAGTTTGGCGAACAATGCAGGGGAGAAAAATGTATCTCCTTTTTATTGGTGAAACTGAGCAGAACAAAGTATTGCAAGAGGTTTCTATATGCGGGACAAGATACTCTATGGGGAGAATTCAATTCCACCGCATACTTCGTAATTCTCCCCATAGAATATTATAGATATTACTGTTATTATGGTAATATTAACCTGGCTTTCTGAGCTGCGAGCAAAAGTTGGCGTTAGAACTACCGTAATAACGGTAATTACGCGCACTATTACCGTAATAACAGTAATAGTTTTAGCACGGTGGTACTTCGGGGGGAATTGAATTCCCCCTTAATTATTTAGGATTTCATAGGGTAGGGATGTTTGCAATTAGGGAGGTGTTCACAGCTGGTATCCGTAGAGCATTTTTAGCCCTCTATGGGGCAGATTTATGTGGCCGCGAGGGTCCGTGATGTGTTCCCGGAACAGTCCGCAGCGACACACCGCTTCTATGTTTTTACTCAAATCTCCCTGCTCATTTTCCCTCGCACCCCATAGAGATGGGAGGAGAAAATGAGTGGAGACTCCTTACAGTATTGGCCGGCAACGTGCGCAGCCGGACATCAAGTTGATGTCTGGCGGCACCTACCGGCCAATTGAATCTGCCCTCTTGTGTCTATGGTCTACTGAAAGCCATTACTTTCAGGGATGCCTTTTGCATAAATCATATTCCCACATAAAGAATTTTAATTAAAACATTAATATATACATATGTGACACATGAAGGACAATACCAATACTTTCTTAGGTCATATATCCACTTGTGTTTTAGTAGCTTTTTTACCATTACTATATCAAACGCAACGCTCTTGAAATGCGCTGTAAGTAGCATTTTTTCTAGCGTTTCAGAGCTCCCTTTTGGCTTCCCGATGTGTGTTTACATTCAATAAATGCACAATATTGCACAATAGCACTATGCAGAGCAATGAAAACACCAGTGGGTATGGTTTCCTGTCATTCATAGTCAAAGATAAAAAAGCGGTTGTATAGCAGAAAAATAGGGACAAATACACAAACTACGTATCTTTCTTTTCTCTGTGTTTTTTTCAGTTCCTAAATGACCAAGTTTTTGCACTTTTTGGGCTAGATTTACTAAACTGCGGGTTTCGAGAATTGGAGATGTTGCCTATAGCAACCAATCAGATCCTAGCTTTCATTTATTTAGTGCATTCTACAACATGACAGCTAGAATCTGATTGGTTGCTACAGGCAACATCTCCACTTTTTCAAACCCGCAGTTTAGTAAATATACCCCTTTGTCTTATTCAGCAAGTAAATCACTACAAATATATATTATTTTCAATTTAAGTTTTGTCCAATCTAATCTCTCTTTAACACAAGCCACAGAAAAACAGAAAGAACCCAAATCGTTTATGCATCAGTAAATGTTCATGTCAAAGTACCTAGAAGCTGAATAAATAATTAATCATTCTTATCTGTTTGAAAGCACAGGGATTGCAACATAGGATACAGTTAATAGTTGTCTGCTGACAAGCAGGCCTCCAGGATTAATTTAGTAGGTTCTAGTAGACCATGAAACTCCTGTTCCTTGTTTGGGGTTATGCAGTGACTTATAACAGACCAGCAGTGAACCGCAGATTAGACAGTTTGAGATAGCACGTTTTAGTAGTTCAACATTTTTCCTAAAATAATGTTCCCTTTTTTGGCATCAAGGCTCAATTACAAGACATATGCCACCTCTCTATGGGCCTGATACAAGTCTGAATGCAACTTGCACCCAATTTGTATTTTAAAAAAAGATCACGGAACTTGAGCGTAACTGAACAGGTTTTAACAATATAATCATTAAAAAAAATATGGTCTTGTAATATTTTTTCTGTAACATTAAATACATAAAGATGCTTTTAATGTGTACTGTGCATACAATGCCTTTTTAGCCTATCGTGCTTGCATACACATGTTCTGTGCTCTCCAGTGGCATGTATATGTCAGCTTATGGCAAGTATGATCCGGGAACTGCCAAGGGAAGGTGGGCTTGCAAGGGGGCGGGGCTCCAAAAATTGCGTCATTACAGGAAGTTTGGCATTTGGAACGCAAACTGGGTTCCAAATGGCGAACTTCCTGTCAGTGGACCGCACATGCGTTCCACGGCGGAACTTAACGCCTGAAGCATCAAACTCTGGTAAGTTATAATCTATCTCTCTTTCCGTCCTCCTACCCCCCCCCCCACACACAATTTTCCTTAGATGGGGGCGCCGTTGCCCGGTCTCGCCCAGGGCACCAAAATGTATAGTTACTGCATTGGCTTGTGTGACTATGAAACGAAACATTCTGTCTCAGAACGAACAAATGAATTATTCCTTCTACAGCACTATCTACATTTATTCACCTGGACATTCATCGCTAGCATCGGCTGAAAAGAGCACGACTCTGTAAACTCTATGGAGATCGTGAGCATGAGTGCATACACACTGCATGATCATTCGGTGATTGGTCAGAAAATATTAAACAGTACGACCAACCAAATGAGCCGACATTCGACACTTTGGAACGACTTTCGACCGTCGTGTCACTATACACACTAACCCCACTTCCGACCGAATGGTCATATGTCAGCTGATTATTGGATGAAAACGCTCCAGTGTGTACCCAGCCTAACTGGCTCTACCAGTTTCTTTAGAGACACTTTGATTGTGATGAGTATACTGGACAGATTAAACTAATGTTTGTTCACTTGATCATATGTTTATTCAGGTACTGATTTGATACTATATTCATACAGAACAAGGGTCGAGCACTTTCCAGTTCCTTTAGGCAAACATTTGTGACCTACCCCAAACCTACACTTTAACCGAAGATCCCTGTCCTTGTGCACTTATTTCCATCTTGAATATTTGTGCATATTTATTTAGGTGGGCTCAGACATGACCCCTGTGGATTGTTGCTGCATCCATACCATCATCATCATCACCATTTATTTATATAGTGCCACTGATCCGCAGCGCTGTACAGACTGAGAGAGACTAAGGGCAATTTCGATAGCAGCCAATTAACCTACCAGTATGTTTTTGGAGTGTGGGAGGAAACCGGAGCACCCGGAGGAAACCCACATAAACACGGGGAGAACATACAAACTCCACACAGATAAGGCCATGGTCGGGAATTGAACTCAAGACCACAGTGCTGTGAGGCAGAAGTGCTAACCACTGAGCCACCATACTGCCCCATCTCCCTATAAAAAAGTCTAGGTCTTCCCCTGTTGCTCTGTAGGTTTACATGTTTTCACTTTTACAAATGACCCTTCCTGTATACTTTTACAAGTCTCTTAAAGTGGATCCAACACTTACACATAGTGGAAGCGACTGTTTTGTTGGCTGAACCACTATATATATAAGAATGGAGCCTATCAATTCCACTAGAAACTAGCTCTCTGCTTTAGTGATGTCATAGGCCTTGTGAATTGATAGGCTGAATACTGGCTCAGCCCACAACACAGCTGCCTCCACTGTGTATAGATGATAGGTCCGAGGGTAGAACTACAGGGGGTATATGGGGTGCAGTCACTACGGGCCTGGGTTTGAGGGGGACACCAGCTCCCCCCCAGGGCCCCGCTCTGGAGGTCAATGTCTGTGCAGTGAACTGTTGAGCCAGACACATGCTCTGAAGAAGCTTCCAATATGTTCATTTCAGAGCAGAGTGTTAGTCCTGGAAGGTTAGAGCCCCTACTTAGATTTCGCTATGGGACCCGGCCTTTCTCTATTCTGTTTCTGGACGTGTCCACTTTCTAAATGACTCATGCCAAAAAGACAATTAAACAGAGGCTGCTGTATCTTTAGTAATTAACCAATTTGCTGCTCTGTGTATTGTAATGCAGAGACAATCAGCCCTACAGGCTTTCCAAGGATTTCAAAGAAATAATGATTGACAGGTCAGCAAATTAGCAGGACATTAAAGGTCCAAAGGGAAAAGTGCTATTTGCTGACACATATTAGCTCTGGTGACCACAGAAACCCCTCTGTCAGTGCACACGTCAAGGAGATTAGTCGTTATCCACAAACCAGGTGATTTGGGTTGGGGAATTGAGTTTCTTCTGTGACCTTGTAACATCCACTGGTAGATCACTATCTCTTCTTTCACTGAAAAAGCTGAACTGTAATAATACGATACTTTTCCATCATATTTCCTGGGCCGATGTCTTCAGCGTGTCCGATCGTAGGGTTTCTGATGATCCGTGAGTCACCACAAGCTGAAAAATTATCTCGAGGATAAGTAAATAAGTTTAATTTTAGGGCTGTTGACACAGAATGGAAACGATCAGCCGGCACCATATAGAGTATCAGGATCACAGAGCGTTCAGAAGATAATGTGAAAAATAAGCCTACAGACTCCTCCACTGAAAACAATTACTC
Source organism: Mixophyes fleayi (assembly GCF_038048845.1). Lineage (NCBI taxonomy): Eukaryota > Metazoa > Chordata > Amphibia > Anura > Limnodynastidae > Mixophyes > Mixophyes fleayi. The sequence goes on from NC_134408.1 coordinate 142,664,303, forward strand.
ATCCAACCTTCATAGACGTGCTGACATATGTGTACGACATTAGAGAAGAACTATGAAGTGTAGCAACTTCTTACACAAAAATATTAATGTCTTGAAATGTTCCAGGGACAATAAAAACAGTTAGCAAGACAAATGTATCAGAGAGAAAATAATTGGTGTTCCAATTTTCAATGAAGACTTTAAAAAAACCAACAAAGTTCTATGTAGTGCAGGAACTAAACTGAAAAAGATCATAGGAAGATCCTGTGTATTCAGAAAATCTTACCTATATTGTCCCACCAGACAGTTTTCTCTTCCTTCCCCAATACCCAGGAGTAAATATATTAAGCAGTGGATCCGTCAAATCATCGATATTCGGCGATTGTGACGGCCATATTTAAAACGGCAAATTTTATTAAAGGCAAAAGTCGCCTGGGTTTTGCCTTTAATAAAACTGCTGTTTTAAATATGGAAGTCACAAAACTTCACATTTAGCAAAACTGTCTGTTTAGCCCCCATATTTTATTTCTTCTAATAAACATTTTATTAATGGCATTGAGAAAATACGAACATGAGTCCCACGCAGATGACATCAATAAGCGTAAGAATAAACAAAGTATACTATACAGGTGTGTAATAAACAGCATATAAGTGCAAGGCATGAAAAATATCCAATGCCAGAATTTACCTATAGAAATAGGTGTGGTGGGAAGAGTTGAAAGGGGGAAAAATAGAGGTGTGGGAAGAGAAGAGAGAAAGGGAATGGAATACTCACGGGCAAAACAGTAACAATGTCATATAAGTGAGTAGAGGGCAGGTACTATTTTATAAGAAAAGAGGCATTGTTGGAGTGGGATCAAGCACTCCATCATCATCATCATCATCATCATTTATTTATATAGCACCAACATATTCAGTAGCGCTTTGGGGACAAACACAGTAAACTAATAAACAAACTGGGTAAAACAGACAAAGAGGTGAGAAGGCCCTGCTCGCAAGCTTACAATCTATGGGATAATGGGAGTTTAAAACATCAGGTTAAGTCTATATTTTGCATTTCGGCCCAGCCAGACTGCAAAGGTAAAAGTGACTCATAAGCTAAATGATCCTGTCACACAACAATGTTGGTCAGGGGGTAGTTGTCTTGTGTGAAATTGTGTAATGGATGGTAATAGGGTAATGTAGTGAGGTTAAGAGGGTGGTTGAGGAATATTATAAGCTTGTCTGAAGAGGTGGGTTTTCACAGAACGCTTGAAAGTTTCTAGATCTGAGGAGAGTCTTATTGTGCGAGGGAGAGAATTCCATAGAGTGGGTGCAGCCCGAAAAAAAGTCCTGTAACCGGAAATGGGAGGATGTGATGAGTGTGGATCAGAGACGCAGATCTTGTGCAGAACGGAGTTGCAGAGTTGGGAGATATTTTGAGACAAGAGAGGAGATGTATGTTGGTGCAGCTTTGTTGATGGCCTTGTAGGTTAGTAAAAGTACTTTAGATTGGATTCTGCAGAAAACAGGCAACCAGTGTAGAGACATACAGAGTGATTCAGCAGAGGAATAATGAATTGCAAGGAAACACAATTTTGCCGCTGCGTGCAAAATAGATTGTAGGGGTTTGAGTCTGTTTTGGGAAAGACCAGTAAGGAGGGAATTACATGTCCTGTGAAAGGAGACGGCTGAATTTCTCAGAATACTGGTCATCCGTTCCATCTCACAGATGTACCAGATTATTTTCTCAAGGCCAGTCATTGTGGTTGGGCCCTCTGTTTTCCAAAGTCTTGCTATAAGAAAAGTGGCTGCATGCAAAATATGTATGGAAAATTTATAGGGATATTTAAGGGTAGAGGAAGCAGTGCATGCTTCGGCTGGAAGGGAATATCCATATTTATTAGGGATACAATAAGAGAATGAATCTCAGACCACGATGTTGGAATGACAGGACAAGACAACCAAATATGCATACAAGAGACAGACTCCATGCAGCCTCTCCAGCAGAGGGGAGACAGAGGGATGTATTGTATGCAACCTGGGCGGAAAGCGGGTACCGTCGGTACAAGAGTTTGTACATGTTTTCTTTAACACGGATGCTAATGGAAGATTTGGCTGCTCTCAATCAGTCTTCTGCGTCCAAGTGCTCACTTTCCCAATTCTACTCATGGGGGAATCTTAGAGATTCAGTTGAGGTCCACATAGAATGATACAGGGAAGATATGAGTCTATTGAACGTGTGACTGCACAGACTGTGGAGTTCGAAGGAGGTCAGTGGTCTAACAGAGATCCTGGTCAAGATGTTTGAAAAAAAGGTCTTATATGTAGGTATAGGAGAAAAATAGAGTGGGGATTCCATTAGCTACTGAAATGTAGGAAATACTGGTCCTTTGACAAGGTTGTCAACAAAACCTAACAGTTAGGACTTGTGTCTTGGACTGTTCAGTGGTGTGCAGTACCTCTGTTCCACCAGAGGTGGTGCTGTTTTGGACCCTTTATCATCATCATCATTTATTTATATAGCGCCACTGATTCCGCAGCGCTGTACAGAGAACTCACTCACATCAGTCCCTGCTCCATTGGAGCTTACAGTCTAAATTCCCTAACATACACACACACACACACACACACACACACACACACACTAGGGTAAATTTTTGTTAGCAGCCAATTAACCTGTCAGTATGTTTTTGGAGTGTGGGAGGAAACCGGAGCACCCGGAGGAAACTCACGCAAACACAGGGAGAACATACAAACTCCACACAGATAAGGCCATGGTCAGGAATTGAACTCATGACCCCAGCGCTGTGACCCTCATGTGAGTCTCATGACTCTTTGCACTTTACCTGTAAGAAGTTACTCTCCTCTCCCAAATATGATAGCCGCACCTGTTTTCAGGAACTATATACCTTGCTCTCGCTCTGCCTGTTGGAGAGATGGGGGAGATGCATCACGTAAAATCAGATGCAATTGCGCAAAATTTGGTGCATGAGATCACAAAAGAGAAGAGAGCATTTGCTGTGTGATTTTGCACTTTTCGGGCACTAACTAACCTTTCTCTCTGTGATCACAATGAGGGTGGTGGACCGTTCAGCACTGACCTCTCAACACTTTCCCATATGTACAGTCATTGCCAAAAGTTTTGAGAAGGACACAAATATTGTTTTTCACAAAATCTGCTGCCTCAGTTTTTATGATGCCAATTTGTATATACTCCAGAATGTTAAGAAGAGTGATCAGATGAATTGCAATTAATTCAAAGTCCCTCTTTGCCATGGCAATGAACGTTATCCCAGTAACAACAATTCCACTGCATTTCAGCCCTGCCACAAAAGGACCTGCTGACATCAGGTCAGTGATTCTCTCGTTAACACAGATGAGAGTGTTGATGAGGACAAGGCTGGAGATCACTCTGTAATGCTGATTGAGTTAGAATAACTGACTGGAAGCTTTAAAAGGAGGGTGGTGCTTGAAATCATTTTTCTTCCTCTATTAACCGTGGTTATCTGCAAGGAAACACATACAGTATTTATTGTTTTTCACAAAAAGGGCGTCACAGGCAAGAATATTGCTGCTAGTAAGACTGGACCTAAATCAACCATTTATCGAATCATCAAGAACTTTAAGGAGAGAGGTTCAATAGTTGTGAAGAAGGCCTCATGGCTCCCAAGAATGTCCAGCAAGCACCAGAACTGTCTCCTAAAGTTGATTCAGCTGCGGGATCGGGGCACCGCCAGTGCAGAGCTTGCTCAGGAATGGCAGCAGGTAGGTGTGAGTGCATCTGTACGCACAGTGAGGCGAAGACTTTTGGAGGATGGCCTGGTGTCAAGAAGGCCAGCAAAGAAGCCACTGCTCTCCAGGAAAAACATCATGGACAGACTGATCTTCTGCAAAAGGTACAGGGATTGGACTGCTGATGACTGGGGTAAAGTCATTTTCTCAGATGAATCCCCTTTCAGGATAAGGAAATGTGAGTGCTACCATCAGTCCTGTGTCATGCCAACAGTAAAGTATCCTGAGACCATTCATGTGTGGGTTTGCTTCTCAGCCAAGGGAGTGGTCTCACTCACAATTTTGCCTAAAAACACAGCCATGAGTAAAGAATGGTACCAAAACATCCTCCAAGAGCAACTTCTCCCAACCATCCAAGAACAGTTTGGTGATGAACAATGCCTTTTGCAGCATGATGGAGCACCTTGCCTTAAGGCAAAAGTGATAACTAAGTGACTCGGGATCAAAACATCGAAATTTTGGGTCCATAGCCAGGAAACTCCCCAGACCTTAATCCCATTGAGAACTTGTGGTCAATCCTCAAGAGGCGGGTGGACAAATAAAAACCCACAAATTCTGAGAGACTCCAAGCATTGATTAGGTAAGAATGGGCGGCCATCAGTCAGTATGTGGCCCAGAAGTTGATTGACAGCATGCCAGGGCGAATTGCAGAGGTCTTCAAAAAGAAGGGTCAACACTGCAAATATTGACTTTTTGCATAAACTTAATGTAATTGTCAATAAAAGCTTTTGACACTTATGAAATTCTTGTAATTTTACTTCAGTATACCATAGCAACATCTGATATAAAGGTCTAATAACGCTGAAGCAGCAAACTTTGTGAAAATCAACACTTGTGTCATTCTCAAAACTTTTGGCCATGACTGTACACGTTTAACCTACATATTATGAATGTGCTAATGTTATCCAAACAGCTAATTGCTGAAATAAGAGAAACTTCTGTGTCGCTGTCATATGGGTCACTTAGTACTTGGCTTCCTATTAGCGCTGGGTGGAAATCCCAGGTAAACAGTGGCCTTCCCTAATCCCCCCTCCGCAGCAACATCCTGCAGTGTTCAGCTTTGTGGAACATTTTGGGCCTATATATATAAATAATAATTATACTTTAAAAAGAAATATGTTATGTGGTAAAATAATTATGTACTTTTTGGATTTGTGTTTCTCAAACCTCCTTCATTCTCTACAGCAGAAGGTATTTTTGTTCTACATTGTAATCACCAGTGCTACAATTCATTATTGCCTGACCGGAACAGAGATCCTGGAAGAAACTATTTGCAGGAACAAAGACTTGCTGGTTTGGTACTAAGGAGATACAATAATGACAGCTTTGAGGCTATTTATGACTGCTGAGTGTGAACTGCACAGCTCATGATTATCTGTCGTGGAGCATTATTAATCAGATTACTTAAAATAATTAATTTATCTGCAAAGAAATATTACAAAAAAGGCTTGATTATCCAGTAGAACACGAGGCTTTCGGGGGGTGCACAACATTGTTTTGGGTGTATAATTGTGAAAAGGAGAGGTGAAAACTGAAATTCATTTTACAATATAAGAGAATAGTTGTTCTCTAAAGTAAAAAGAAAAGACCAAAGAAAAATGTCGTAAGGTTCTAACGGTGACATATTCCCATGGTATGGGCTGAAGACCATCCTTGGGCCAGCACTTGAGGATGAGCCAGTAGGAGGACGGCGACGGTGCAGGTGTGACAGCCCCTCCCCCTTCACCCTCAGTAGCGCTCGTTACAAAAAAAATTGGTGACCCTTTCAAAAGCGAAGCCGAGTTTCGAAAACACGGGAACATAAACATTGGTGGGGAAGCTGGATTTTATATTAAGGACGTGTTTGACTGTATCTAACGTATATTAGGCTGGCGTAGAAGAGGCAGGGGGTCTTCAAGCATATAAGCCTACTGCAGCATCAATTATGACGATAGAATGGTAAAAGTTCATAGTACAAAATATCCATAAAATGTCCCCAGTTGTCCATCCACTGTTATGCCTATGGAACACTCCATATGTCAATCATATCTGCCAACAGTCCCGATTTTATAGAGACAGTCCTGATTTTTGACTACAAAAATGGCAGCAGCATGTCAACAAAATTGGGCGTGGACTTCCAGGAGAGGGCATGGTTTGGGAAGATCTGGGCTGTTGTCAATTTTGTCCTTAATTTCTAATCGAAAATGTTGGCAGGCATGCTGTATCTTTATTCAGGCATATTAGTCCAAGTGAGCTTACAATCTACATGACAATGAATGGGCCCGTACCTGGGGAAATGTAGCCACAATCTAATCAACCTACCGGTGTGTCTTTGGACTGAAACCTACCCGGATATAGAGAGAACATAGAAACACCACAGCAATGCTAACTACTGTGCCAACATACAGCACCGCAGAAAATACTGACACTCTATAGACAAGTGATAAAATCAGGCTCATGTCAGTGAGAATAAGGTGCATTCCTGTTTTTTCTCTTATTGGACGAAGTTAGATCTGCTAAAGCTAGGTACACACTACACTGTTTTCGTCCAATAATCGTCTCAAACAGCCGACATACGACCGCTCCTTCAAAAGTCGGGTCAGTGTGTGCAGTGACACGATGGTCAAAAGTCTGCTCAAATGGACGATTGTCGCCTCATTTGGTTGGTCGTACCGGTTAATATTTTCGTTCCAATCTCGTTTCCGCTGTGTAGTGTGTATAAACTAGAGATGGTCACTGACCCCCGTGTTTTGGTTTTGGATTCGGTTTTGGATCTGGATTACCGTCGTGTTTTGGTTTTGGTTTTGGTTTTGCAAAACCGCCATTGCGTGTTTTGGTTTTGGTTTTGGTTTTGTTTGGTTTTGTTTTGCTATTTTTTGGGAAAATCCATGTTTTTGGGCCTAAATTAACCCAATTTAGTGCTCCAACTGTTTTAGAGACAAGTAATCTAATTGTTGAGGTAATAAATCATCCAAAAAAACAGTTTAATTCTTCGTTGGTAGGCCTATTCTACACACAAAACAGATTGTCTTCCTCTCCATCTATGCATATTGGCAATGCAGCCATCGTCTTTGAATGTATATTACACCCTACACTTATAGTTAAATATGTAAAGAAATGGAAAAAGCCAGTTTGGTTTCTGTCTCTCAAGGCCCCCCTCCACTTGTATAAAATAGCAAAAAATTCAGCCATTATAGACTGTACAATATTAATTGACATGGAGAAAGCCAGTTTGGTTTCTGTCTCTCTAGGCCCCCCTCCACTTGTATAAAATACTAAAAAATTCAGCCATTATAGACTGTACAATATTAATTGACATGGAGAAAGACAGTTTGGGGTCACTCTGTCTCTCTAGGCCCCCCTCCACTTGTATAAAATACCAAAAAATTCAGCCATTATAGACTGTACAATATTAATTGACATGGAGAAAGCCAGTTTGGTTTCTGTCTCTCTAGGCCCCCCTCCACTTGTATAAAATACTAAAAAATTCAGCCATTATAGACTGTACAATATTAATTGACATGGAGAAAGACAGTTTGGGGTCACTCTGTCTCTCTAGGCCCCCCTCCACTTGTATAAAATACCAAAAAATTCAGCCATTATAGACTGTACAATATTAATTGACATGGAGAAAGCCAGTTTGGTTTCTGTCTCTCTAGGCCCCCCTCCACTTGTATAAAATACTAAAAAATTCAGCCATTATAGACTGTACAATATTAATTGACATGGAGAAAGACAGTTTGGGGTCACTCTGTCTCTCTAGGCCCCCCTCCACTTGTATAAAATACCAAAAAATTCAGCCATTATAGACTGTACAATATTAATTGACATGGAGAAAGCCAGTTTGGTTTCTGTCTCTCTAGGCCCCCCTCCACTTGTATAAAATACTAAAAAATTCAGCCATTATAGACTGTACAATATTAATTGACATGGAGAAAGACAGTTTGGGGTCACTCTGTCTCTCTAGGCCCCCCTCCACTTGTATAAAATACCAAAAAATTCAGCCATTATAGACTGTACAATATTAATTGACATGGAGAAAGCCAGTTTGGTTTCTGTCTCTCTAGGCCCCCCTCCACTTGTATAAAATACTAAAAAATTCAGCCATTATAGACTGTACAATATTATGAAAAATGGACAAAGCCAGTTTAGGGTCACTCTGTCTATAACACCCTACCCTTAAGGATAAATTGCCCTAACAGCAGCCTTTCAAGATGGTATGTGATATGGAAATGCCACAAGTCCCTTTCCTCTTTGGGGGTAGATTGCACCCTACACTTACATAGAAAGTTTTAAAAAGATGTTATCGGCATCATCTTCAGCTTCATCCTCACCCTCATCAGTGTGTACGTCATCATCACAGACTATCAATTCATCGCCGCTTGAATCCGCCATTAGAGAACAGTCAGTGCTTGGATGTCTTGGATGGTGAAGGCCTTCCTCGTGGAAGATGTAGTTCATTTTTATAAACATCATTTTCTCCACATTTTTGGGAAGTAACCTTCTACGGCGATCACTGACTAAGTTCCCTGCTGTGCTGAACACTCGTTCAGAGTACACACTGGAGGGTGGGCAGCTTAGGTATTGCAAAGCAAGTTTGTACATGGGTTTCCAAATGGCCTGCTTTTCTTCCCAGTAAGGAAAGGGACTGTCTGACATTTCCATATCAACTACCTCTTGAAAGTAATCCTCCACCATCCTTTGCATGTTTATACTCATATTGGATGGACTTATGGGCAAAGTGACACATTTTTTTGAAAAATCCTTCAAACCAGCCCAGATGTTAAATTGTTCTCGTCTGCCCCCTGTGTCTTCCCTGCTTCTTTTTTGGAAATTTAATTTTTTACGAGCAACAGCTTGAGAAAGTGAAGGAGGACACGTCGTCAAGCCGAGGCCCAGTTCAGCGGCCAACTTGCTGAGCAATAGCTCCTTGCAAAAGTTCACATCTCGCTCATTTACAAGTAAAGACTCAATGTAGGTTTTAAACCTTGGATCAAGCACAGTGGCCAAAACGTACTGATCCGAGTTCAAGATCTTAATAACTCGAGGATCATTGTGAAGCGAATTAAGTACTTGATCGACAAGGCCAACATACTTTGCTGAATTGCTTGCTTTCAGCTCCTCCTTCATTTTCTCAAGCTGCTTTTCCAATAGTCTAATTAAAGGAATGACTTGGCTCAAACTAGCAGAGTCTGCACTGACCTCACATGTCACAACTTCAAATGGTTTCAGCACCTTGCACAGCACTGAAAGGATTCCCCACTGTGCAAGAGTGAAATACATCCCCCCTCCTTTCCCAATGTCATGACTTGTGCAATATGCTTGGATGGCTTTGCGCTGTTCCTCCATCCTCTGAAGCATGTACAGGGTGGAATTCCACCGAGTTACCACCTCTTGCTTAAGTTGGTGGCAGGGCAAGTTAAACTGCTCTTGGAGCTGCTGTAATCTCCTACATGCTGTGGCTGAATGCCTGAAATGGCCTGAAATTTTACGGGCCACCGAAAGCATCTCCTGCACCTCACGGTTATTTCGTAGGAAGCTCTGCACCACCAAGTTGATGGTGTGAGCAAAACAGGGAATATGTTGGAAATCACCCAGCTGTAATGCTCGCACTATATTGTTGGCGTTATCTGAAATGACATACCCTGGGGAGAGTCCGAGTGGTATAAGCCATGCATCAATCACATCTCTCAGTTTGCGTAACAAATTGTCAGCCGTATGCCTGTTAGTGAAGCCGGTGATACAAAGAGTGGCCTGCCTGTGACAAATGTTACGTAGTGGTGTACATGCTGCTGCTGTTCCTGCTGGTGAAGGTGAATGACCAACCCAGTGGGCTGTCACAGTCATATAGTCTTTGGTTTGGCCACTTCCACTTGTCCACATATCTGTGGTTAAGTGAACAGTGGGCAGAATGGCATTTTTCAGCGCAATCTCTACATTTTTACACACTTTTTGGTATAGTTGTGGAATAGCTTTACGGGAGAAATGGTGTCGCGATGGAATTCTGTAACGCGGACACAAAACCTCAATTAACTGTGAAAAACCAGCTGCGTTTATTGTGGAGATTGGACGCAGATCTAACACTAACATTGCAGCCATGGCGTCTGTGATTCGCTTGGCGACTGGGTGACTGCTGTCATATTTGCTTCCCCTCGCAAATGATTGTTTCACAGTTAATTGCTGAAATGTAGGACTGCTCATTTTATTCACCTGCCTCTGGGATGACGATTCACCCCCAGCAGCAGCAACAGCAGCAGCAGGACTAACGCTTTCTTCAGAGGAATCAATAATAGTGCCGGAGTCATCCAGCCTTAAGTGGGATGCCGGGCTAACTCCGAGCGCTACTGAGGATATTGATGAGGATGGTGTGGTGGGTGTATTTTGTAGCCGTCGGTATGTCGGTGAGCGGAGGGTCTTAGCTGATGAGGGAGTGCTTGTATTCTTTTGGGAAGAACTTTCAGCTTTTCCCAACACTTTGCCATGAACTCTCGTTAGATGGCGTAACATAGACGAGGTTCCAAGATGGTTAAGGTCCCTCCCTCGACTGACTGTGGCTTCACATACACTACAAATGGCTATACAATTGTTGTCTGGATTTGGGTAGAAATAATTCCACACATAAGAAGTGGATTTTTTTGTTTTATGCCCAGGCATGACAATGGCCTTTTTCTTGTCACGTGCCAGAACTGCTGCCACTGGTGCAGGACTTACACAAACAACCTCATCCTCATCAACATCCTCATTAGCGCCCTCGTCGCCTACACAAATCTCCCCCTCATCCTCTTCTAATTCCAAAGTGGCATCCTCAATTTGGGTATCACCGGCTACACTCGGGCTATTAAGGCACACATCAGCAGAATGCTCACGATTAGACATCCCACTGTTGGATGGACTCTCCACAGGGATTGTTGTCATTTGTGAATCAGAGCAAATATTCTCCTGTAATGCCTCACTGGTATCTTGCAGCTCAGCTTTGACGCGTAACAGTAGTTGTGCACCAATTGTAGCCTGGGTAACTTTTTGGGATCTGCCACTAATAGCCAAAGGTGAAGGCCTCATTCTCTCTTTGCCACTGCGTGTGTAGAATGGCATGCTTGCAATTTTTTTTTTATCGTCACTTAACTTTTGCTCAGTTACACTTCTTTTTCGCTTCAATACAGTAAATTTTTTTTTGGTTTTTGTTTTTTGCACTAATTTGAAAACACTCTGTTGTTTGACATCGCCTTGGCCAGATGACGTACTGGGAACACTAACATCAGGACTGGTGACAGAACCTGGTTGCTCATTTAGATCATATGTGGACTGCTTTGAATCCATTCTGAGCGCAAACCACTGAGGAGTGCTAAAAATTATTGAGTAGATACTGCTGACAGATATGACTTTTGACAGCCAGAAATATTAATGCACAATTAGGGAGGACACCCCAAAAACACTGAGGAGTGCTAAAAATTATTGAGTAGATACTGCTGACAGATATGACTTTTGACAGCCAGAAATATTAATGCACAATTAGGGAGGACACCCCAAAAACACTGAGGAGTGCTAAAAATTATTGAGTAGATACTGCTGACAGATATGACTTTTGACAGCCAGAAATATTAATGCACAATTAGGGAGGACACCCCAAAAACACTGAGGAGTGCTAAAAATTATTGAGTAGATACTGCTGACAGATATGACTTTTGACAGCCAGAAATATTAATGCACAATTAGGGAGGACACCCCAAAAACACTGAGGAGTGCTAAAAATTATTGAGTAGATACTGCTGACAGATATGACTTTTGACAGCCAGAAATATTAATGCACAATTAGGGAGGACACCCCAAAAACACTGAGGAGTGCTAAAAATTATTGAGTAGATACTGCTGACAGATATGACTTTTGACAGCCAGAAATATTAATGCACAATTAGGGAGGACACCCCAAAAACACTGAGGAGTGCTAAAAATTATTGAGTAGATACTGCTGACAGATATGACTTTTGACAGCCAGAAATATTAATGCACAATTAGGGAGGACACCCCAAAAACACTGAGGAGTGCTAAAAATTATTGAGTAGATACTGCTGACAGATATGACTTTTGACAGCCAGAAATATTAATGCACAATTAGGGAGGACACCCCAAAAACACTGAGGAGTGCTAAAAATTATTGAGTAGATACTGCTGACAGATATGACTTTTGACAGCCAGAAATATTAATGCACAATTAGGGAGGACACCCCAAAAACACTGAGGAGTGCTAAAAATTATTGAGTAGATACTGCTGACAGATATGACTTTTGACAGCCAGAAATATTAATGCACAATTAGGGAGGACACCCCAAAAACACTGAGGAGTGCTAAAAATTATTGAGTAGATACTGCTGACAGATATGACTTTTGACAGCCAGAAATATTAATGCACAATTAGGGAGGACACCCCAAAAACACTGAGGTGTGCTACAAATTATTGAGTAGATACTGCTGACAGATATGACTTTTGACAGCCAGAAATATTAATGCACAATTAGGGAGGACACCCCAAAAACACTGAGGAGTGCTAAAAATTATTGAGTAGATACTGCTGACAGATATGACTTTTGACAGCCAGAAATATTAATGCACAATTAGGGAGGACACCCCAAAAACACTGAGGAGTGCTAAAAATTATTGAGTAGATACTGCTGACAGATATGACTTTTGACAGCCAGAAATATTAATGCACAATTAGGGAGGACACCCCAAAAACACTGAGGAGTGCTAAAAATTATTGAGTAGATACTGCTGACAGATATGACTTTTGACAGCCAGAAATATTAATGCACAATTAGGGAGGACACCCCAAAAACACTGAGGAGTGCTAAAAATTATTGAGTAGATACTGCTGACAGATATGACTTTTGACAGCCAGAAATATTAATGCACAATTAGGGAGGACACCCCAAAAACACTGAGGAGTGCTAAAAATTATTGAGTAGATACTGCTGACAGATATGACTTTTGACAGCCAGAAATATTAATGCACAATTAGGGAGGACACCCCAAAAACACTGAGGAGTGCTAAAAATTATTGAGTAGATACTGCTGACAGATATGACTTTTGACAGCCAGAAATATTAATGCACAATTAGGGAGGACACCCCAAAAACACTGAGGTGTGCTACAAATTATTGAGTAGATACTGCTGACAGATATGACTTTTGACAGCCAGAAATATTAATGCACAATTAGGGAGGACACCCCAAAAACACTGAGGAGTGCTAAAAATTATTGAGTAGATACTGCTGACAGATATGACTTTTGACAGCCAGAAATATTAATGCACAATTAGGGAGGACACCCCAAAAACACTGAGGAGTGCTAAAAATTATTGAGTAGATACTGCTGACAGATATGACTTTTGACAGCCAGAAATATTAATGCACAATTAGGGAGGACACCCCAAAAACACTGAGGAGTGCTAAAAATTATTGAGTAGATACTGCTGACAGATATGACTTTTGACAGCCAGAAATATTAATGCACAATTAGGGAGGACACCCCAAAAACACTGAGGAGTGCTAAAAATTATTGAGTAGATACTGCTGACAGATATGACTTTTGACAGCCAGAAATATTAATGCACAATTAGGGAGGACACCCCAAAAACACTGAGGAGTGCTAAAAATTATTGAGTAGATACTGCTGACAGATATGACTTTTGACAGCCAGAAATATTAATGCACAATTAGGGAGGACACCCCAAAAACACTGAGGAGTGCTAAAAATTATTGAGTAGATACTGCTGACAGATATGACTTTTGACAGCCAGAAATATTAATGCACAATTAGGGAGGACACCCCAAAAACACTGAGGTGTGCTACAAATTATTGAGTAGATACTGCTGACAGATATGACTTTTGACAGCCAGAAATATTAATGCACAATTAGGGAGGACACCCCAAAAACACTGAGGAGTGCTAAAAATTATTGAGTAGATACTGCTGACAGATATGACTTTTGACAGCCAGAAATATTAATGCACAATTAGGGAGGACACCCCAAAAACACTGAGGAGTGCTAAAAATTATTGAGTAGATACTGCTGACAGATATGACTTTTGACAGCCAGAAATATTAATGCACAATTAGGGAGGACACCCCAAAAACACTGAGGAGTGCTAAAAATTATTGAGTAGATACTGCTGACAGATATGACTTTTGACAGCCAGAAATATTAATGCACAATTAGGGAGGACACCCCAAAAACACTGAGGAGTGCTAAAAATTATTGAGTAGATACTGCTGACAGATATGACTTTTGACAGCCAGAAATATTAATGCACAATTAGGGAGGACACCCCAAAAACACTGAGGAGTGCTAAAAATTATTGAGTAGATACTGCTGACAGATATGACTTTTGACAGCCAGAAATATTAATGCACAATTAGGGAGGACACCCCAAAAACACTGAGGAGTGCTAAAAATTATTGAGTAGATACTGCTGACAGATATGACTTTTGACAGCCAGAAATATTAATGCACAATTAGGGAGGACACCCCAAAAACACTGAGGTGTGCTACAAATTATTGAGTAGATACTGCTGACAGATATGACTTTTGACAGCCAGAAATATTAATGCACAATTAGGGAGGACACCCCAAAAACACTGAGGAGTGCTAAAAATTATTGAGTAGATACTGCTGACAGATATGACTTTTGACAGCCAGAAATATTAATGCACAATTAGGGAGGACACCCCAAAAACACTGAGGAGTGCTAAAAATTATTGAGTAGATACTGCTGACAGATATGACTTTTGACAGCCAGAAATATTAATGCACAATTAGGGAGGACACCCCAAAAACACTGAGGTGTGCTACAAATTATTTAGTAGATACTGCTGACAGATATGACTTTTGACAGCCAGAAATATTAATGCACAATTAGGGAGGACACCCCAAAAACACTGAGGAGTGCTAAAAATTATTGAGTAGATACTGCTGACAGATATGACTTTTGACAGCCAGAAATATTAATGCACAATTAGGGAGGACACCCCAAAAACACTGAGGTGTGCTACAAATTATTTAGTAGATACTGCTGACAGATATGACTTTTGACAGCCAGAAATATTAATGCACAATTATGGGGGACACCCCAAAAGCGCTGGGGAGTGCCAAATATGAAGAAAAAATAATAAACCTCTATCCTCCTCTCTGCACTACCGATTTTGGTTAGAGCAATTGCAAGAACAATATGGTATTCTCTGTCCCTGCTCTAATTAGCCTATGACTACACCCTGCTCTCTCCCTCTGTCAAATGGCGATGGATTGCTGTGGAGGCGTGTATTTATAAAGTTGAAGTATCGCGAGAACCGAGTCCCGAGATCCGACGACGTCACAATGACGTTCGGCCTCGATTTGGATTCGGAATGGGCGGGAGAGTACCGAGCTGCTCAGCTCGGTACTCGGATACCCAAAGTTCGGGTGGGTTCGGTTCTCGGAGAACCGGACCCGCCCATCTCTAGTATAAACTTCCAACCGATCCACAACAGTGAGTACGAAATTACAGTCATTGCTCACGACAACATGGCTGTAAAAAGTCGCTAAAGGGACGTCCGCTCTTCCCTTTATCTTCTAAAACAAGGCTAGTGTGTATGCAGTCCATGGACCGAGCGATCGGAACATCGATCGCATGTAAAATCGCTCGGCATAAAAAGTTGGTCGAAATTTCTGTAGTGTGTACCTAGCTTAAGACTGTTAACATTAAATGGCTGCTCTCTCAGCTCAGCAATGATAAAATCTTCACTGCAAGCTTTACAGCCCTCGTCTACTTTCATCATCTGCACTTTGAACCCAGGAGACCTGACTTTATTGACGTCCGTGAAACCTATATGACTTCCTGTGACTGGCCAGCTGCCTCTGCAGATGTGAGGTGAGCGGGCTTTGGGATGACCTCACAACATATGGCAACACAACCCAAACTGTTCCTGTGCATGCTTTATCATCGTCTCAGGCAATGTGTGGCTCGCCAGCTGTTGTAGAACTACAAGGCCCAGCATGCCCTACCAGCCGAAGGTCACATGTTGCCCACCTCTACAGTGCAACAACATACTTTGCCAAAACTGACACCTCATATATTTCATAAACGTGACCTCATATCAATATACACGTTGTAAGGTTTCCAAGGTCATCATCATCATCCATTATTTTATATTGCGCCAGCAAATTCCGTAGTCAGACAAAATTAACCTTAATATAATCCAGAACCCAGATGCTTTGCACCACACAGCGAAACATCTCAACCCCCATCTCCGTTTTAAATTAATCAAAAATGCAAATCCTTTCAACGGTTATATTTTATTTGTTGTGTACAAATTCTGCATATTATCGCTAATCAACAGAGTAAAAAGTAAAGTGGTTACTTATGCAAAATAATAATATTAAAACAGTAGACTAATGATTAGTTTATTAGTTGGTAGTACTGCAAAAATCGGGACATGGTGACCTAATTTAAATAGCATAATGTGCCATGCTGGGGGTTCCCACCCAGAAGTTAAAAAACTGTTCTAGATACAATTCACTAACAATAGAGAACCAGACAGGAACTGGTAAAAACAGACACACCTATTTTTAAGATACAGTATTACACAATTGTGGTAGGCGCAACACACTGAGTGATAGGACAAGCGAGCAGCACAAATCTAGGTGCTCAACATACAACGCTAGGTACACACTACATGGTTTTCGTCCAATAATTGGCTGAATCAGCCGACATACGACCGCTCGTTCAAAGGTCGGGTCAGTGTGTGTAGTGACACGATGGTCGAAAGTCTGCCCAAATGGACGATTGTCGCCTCATTTGGTTGGTCGTACCGTTTAATATTTTCGTTCCAATCTCGTTTCCGCTGTGTAGTGTGTATAAACTTCCGACCGATCCACAACAGTGAGTACGAAATTACAGTCATTGCTCACGACAACATGGCTGTAAAAAGTCGCCAAAGGGACGTCCGCTCTTCCCTTTATCGTCCTAAACAAGGCTAGTGTGTATGCAGTCCATGGACCGAGCGATCAGACCATCGATCGCATGTAAAATCGCTCGGCATAAAAAGTTGGTGGAAAATTCTGTAGTGTGTACCCAGCTTTAGACAGCATTTCTTTCCTTTAATGCTGTCTTATATATTGAGCACCAATTCTATTGATTTTATGCACACCTATTCTTAACACAGAAAAGATTTTTCATGTACAACATTTATAAAGCTTAGAAAATCTAAATATTGACTATTGAGTACATATTTATATAATTATATATATATATATATATATATATATATATATATATATATATATATATATATATATATATGTGACAATGTAATTTATTTTGTCTTCCTATTTTTTTTTTGCTATTTATGCATTTTTCTTTTAACTCTGTACTCGCCCCTTTCAGTATAAAAGCACAATGACACAATGTAGGTT
This sequence comes from Mixophyes fleayi, assembly GCF_038048845.1. Lineage (NCBI taxonomy): Eukaryota > Metazoa > Chordata > Amphibia > Anura > Limnodynastidae > Mixophyes > Mixophyes fleayi. The sequence goes on from NC_134408.1 coordinate 142,681,479, forward strand.
GAGCTTGTTTTGATCCCTTTACAGAGCCCTGGTTCCTCAGCACTCTTAATATTTGGTCAGCTGGAGCTAGGGGAGGACTGTTCCACCATATCAAACAGGATTGCAGAATGGGCCCATTAAGCTTACTGCCAGGAGACCGAACATGATATTACACTATCGGTTTTCTATAACAGCCCCCTGAAAGGATGGCCTCCACCAACTGCTCAAATAACCGCCATTCAATAGAGCATGCTGCAGCTTGACAACTATACTGCAAGACCCACACAATTATATACCTGGCTGAACCACGGGGAGCAGCTAAGCTCTGGTGCAAAATCTCAGCAAGGGTTCAACCTACACCAGCTCTGTCTCTCATCTGTCCTCCTTGGGGGGCATGAATGAAAGGTTGGGCGCAAGCAAAAACAAGTGCAAAACATACTCCGTATAAAGAAGCAGATTTTTTTTTTGCTTTGCAAACGGCACAACTTTTTTTTTAACTCCTGTCACACAAAGGGGGAGCCACTTGGGTAGAACCTCTCCAACATAGTTTTGAAGCATTTCGAGTCTAAAACAACTCTCCACCAACTTTATTGCCACCATATTACACAGCACTGTACAGAGAATATTTCTCGTTCACATCAGCCCCTGTCCCATTGGAGATTATAGTATACAAGTTAACCCGTGCATGATACTCATGCATTCTAGTCAAATCAAGCTACCTAAGGTGTTAAAAAGGTTCTTGTCATGCTTTTGGGCCATAGCCCAGGCCTCAACCACCAACCACTCCCCACTGTCATCCCCGGCAATCACCAACCACTCCCAACTGTCATTTCTCCTTCAAGAAATATATATATTTTTTTTTAATATCTTTATAAACACTTTTAACACTTAACAAATTAAATTAACAAATTAAAAACATCTTAGTATACCAAATTTCAGCCCTTTCTGATTTTTTTTTTCCACACACACTAAGAATTTAGTAGGTCAGTGTATAACTCCGCCCAGCAGGTGGCGCTGCAGCTTGGTTTTATATTTTCCACACACAGACAGACTAACACACGCCACTAGACATTTATATTATAGATAATTCTGGCTAAGTGGCTAGGACTTCTGCCTCACAGTGCTGGGGTCAACTTGTTGTGGCACAAATATCAACGTGTACTTTCAATTCTTTGCACTCTGTTTAAGATTACATTGTAATGGTATTTGAAATATATAGATACAAATATTATTTTTGATGTGAATGATTAAATATTCTCTGCAAAGTGCATAAATTTTAATAAACAAAAGAAAAATTCCCTCCAGATTCCATCTCCTTCTCCCTTGTTGTTTAAACTTTATGTTGTTATGTTTATTGTTTAAATCCCTACAAGACAGTTTTACAGTCTTTGAATTGTACACATTGGTCTAATAAGTTAATATATTGTCACATAGCCTGAAAACATCTGCAGATCTGATATAAACAGACGACTGTCCTATAAGATCTGCTTTATTCTTTGGATTACATCTAACGTCAGGATTATTGTGACTTTAAAATATCGGATGACATTTGAAGAGCGTTTTTGTCTTCACGTGGAAACATTTCTGATATATTTTGCATTTGGCTGCTAGTTAATATTTTTATTTTTTTCATTTACTTTGCCGTTATCTACTGTTGGAGAAGGAAAGAACAACAAACAGAGTTAGAGTCTGGCTGCTGCCAAGTAAAAAAGACGACACCTTTCATGTTATTGTTTTTGTGAAGATCCAGTAGAGTTTGTGTTGTTGGGGATGGGGTAGAAGGAAAGATGGCGAGAGAACAAGCACTCTTCAAGGACAAGCTTCCATTTGACACGGTTTAAACAATCAACACACAAATGTAAATTGCTCCCTCTCTCTCCCATTTCAACCTGAGAACAAACTGAGACTAAGTAAACGTTCCGGGCTAGTCATATAGACTCTCACAATGAAGTGCTGATTTGGTTGAAGAACTGGAAAGAAAATAACCCAAAACAAAGGTATTAATCGGTTTAATCAGGTAATGATGAACTGTTTGTCAAACAAAATACAGAAGGAGAACGATCTTCAAGGTAGACGTTTGTTCTAAAAGTGTCTGTTGCCTATATCATTATTATATGCAGATATGGAATCTGTATCTGGAACCAGGATAAGTAAAAGGTAAATGATTGCTGTGGCTCAGTGATAATATCATATCATCATCACCATTTATTTATATAGCGCCACTAATTCCGCAGCGCTGTACAGAGAACTCACTCACATCAGTACCTGCCCCATTGGAGCTTACAGTCTAAATTCCCTAACATACACACACACACAGAGTAGGGTCAATTTGTTAGCAGCCAATTAACCTACCAGTATGGTTTTTTTTTTGGAGTGTAGGAGGAAACCAGAGCACCCGGAGGAAACCCACGCAAACACGAGGAGAACATACAAACTCCATACAGATAAGGCCATGGTTGGGAATTGAACTCATGACCCCAGCGCTGTGAGGCAGAAGTGCTAACCACTGAGCCACTGTGCTGCCCATACACAGGCATGATCACTGAGCCCTTCTTCCAACAGTCACTGAGAGGAGCACTGGTAAACAATATAATGAGGTGGGGTCAGTATGGAAAATATAGGGGTATTTATAAATGTAATTTACTAGATTTTGGAGATGGTGTCACAAATTACAGAAAAACTGTTATTCAGATAAAGTCTGAAGCATTTAGAATAGGTAAACAACGAATATTTTGTTTACAATTGTACAATTTGCCAGTGATTACTTGTACCATACTTGTGCCTTCTTTCTGGACCACCTCTCCAGGGGATCCAAAGGGCAAGTGCGGGTGTAGGGAGATTTGGGTAAGGGGGACTGTGACGTCGCGAATCACGCCATCAGGACCCATCTGGCGGAGTTTGGGAGGGTGGGCAATTCTCCTTGGTGTCCGGGAGGATTCCCCAAAATTTGGGAGTCTCCTAGACATGGCGGAAAAGTGGGCTAAGTATCATCATCACCATTTATTTATATAGCGCCACTAATTCCGCAGCGCTGTACAGAGAACTCACTCACATCAGAGCTTACAGTCTAAATTCCCTAACATACACATACACACACACACACAGACACACAGATCAAGAGAGACTAAGGGAAATTTAATAGCAGCCAATTAACCTACCAGTATGCCATTTTCTCATATTGATTACGGTCTAATTCACTTGAACAAAGACACATCACTGAGAATGCAATTTATCAAATCACTAGCAAACACAGCACGAACAGCCCCAGTGACATGGACTAGGTGCACACTGAAGAAATCTCCAACCGTTGTGGTATCTGCAACGATTTCACTAACGACTGAAGGTCCGATCGGTCGGGGGATTCATACGTACGCACTGACATGCTTTACCTTCAGATCTGTGCTCTTCACCTGGTCCTTCATCTGGTCCTCTAGTGTTCAGAGAATGACAGCACAATATTCATTCATTGCTGTCGCACTGATTAAAACTGCCTTGTTATAGCTATCCAGATGCCATAATGAATTTCGTTAGCTTCTGTTGACTCTGAATCGAAATATTCAATCTCAGAACGAACAAACTATTCCATCTACAGCACTCTCTACATTTAGTCACCGAGACAAGTTCATTGCCGGCATAGGCTGAAAAGACCAGGGGTATATTTACTAAACTGCGGGTTTGAAAAAGTGGAGATGTTGCCTATAGCAACCAATCAGATTGTAGCTGTCATTTTGTAGAATGCACTAAATAAATGACAGCTAGAATCTGATTGGTTGCTGTAGGCAACATCTCCACATTTCCAAACCCACAGTTTAGTAAATATACCCCCATGACTCTACGGAGATCGTGATAGCGAGTGCATGCACATTACATGATCGGAAGGTGACTGGAACGAGATTATTACAGTACAACCAACTAAATGAAACGACAATCGGCACTTTGCAACGTCATTCATTGTGTGATTATACGCACTAACGCAATATGTGGCCGAGCAGTCGTTTTATCGGGAGATTGGCCCGATAATCGTCTGAAAAACCTCCAGTCTGTTCCTAGGTTAATTCCTAGTGAATTGACAGACTGCATCCTCATGAGGGCCTGATTCATTAAGGATCTTAAATGAAGAGGATCCTTATTTCAGTCTCCTGGACAAAACCATGTTACAATGCAAGGGGTGAAAATTAGTTTTCTGTTTTGCACATAAGTTAAATACTGACTGTTTTTTCATGTAGCACACAAATATCAACTTTAAAATTCAGTGTACAAATAAGCTATCAAGTATTTGTGTGCTACATGAAAAAACAGTCTTATGTGCAAAAGAGAAAACTCGTTTGCACCCCTTGCATTGTAACATGGTTTTGTCCAGGAGACTGAAATAAGATACCTCTTCATTTAAGATCCTTAATGAATCAGGCCCAAGGATTGCATCAGTTCACAAAATAGCTGCCCTCACTTTGTGTGGGCATTGGGTAAACTTTGATGGGACTCACTGTATGTCCGTTTATAAGTATGTATGAGCATAGATTTAATTAAAAGCAAATACATTATGTTGTATAAAATGATGCTGTCTGTAGAACCCTTTTAGTTACAGACTAAGAAAAATCTTCATGGAGAGCAACGGCAACAGTGACACCTGCAGATTAAGGAACAACACCTTGAGATGTCACTTATTATATTATTATAAGGACATCTTTGGTATCTACCTGCACATCTTTATATCACGCTGCCCTTAACACTCAAACCACTTACCGCACATGTAATGATTGAATCATTAGTTTTGTAACATATTGTACAAATATTGCTAAGGAATAAATTAGCTTAATACAAACAAATCTGTCAGGCCGAATGCTTGTCTACAAGTTTGATAGATAAGTTTTGCTAAGTTTCATACGTCAGCATCGGATTGGTGTATTATATAGAAACTGTTTTCTCGATTGCCTGTTGGGGGTGATTTGATCATTGAATTGATCATTTACAATTTGCTTCTTCTTTGTGTCCTATATTTAGTAGCTGGTCAGCAATCGTATCTTTTAAACAAAATTGAACAAATGAAAGAATGTGCAGCCAGTCAAAGTAGCTTTCAACTAAGAACATATCCTGGATATAGCTAAACTTTTTGGGCCTGATATAGAATTGTTCATAAGGTGCGCAGTTTGCATATGAGTAAAGGATGTGTCTACACAGTTGCGTTGCTGCGCGTCTTAAGATACAGTCAACCTTAACTCTAAAGCTGGACACACACTACAAAAAATGACTTCAGATTAGAGGTGCTCACTGACCCCCGTGAAGTGGTTTTGGATCTGGACTAGCTGCGTGTTTTGGTTCTGGTTTTGGCAAAACCGCCCTCATGTGTTTTGGTTTTGGATCTGTATTTTTTTAGAAAAATTGCAAAAATATGCTAAAGTCACATAATTTTGCTCTTTTTTTGATCCTACATTATTATTAACCTCAATAACACTATTTTCAAGTCATTTGCAGTCAATTTTGACCACCTAACAGATCACAATATTATTTTTATACACTTTCGGACAAATACTGCAGCGATGTAACAATGACGTTTTGCCTCATTTTCGATTCCGAAAAAGCGCGAAAGTACCGAGCCGGCTCGGTACTCGGATCCCGTCAGTTCGGGTGTGTTCAGTTCTCGAGGAACCGATCCTGAGCATCTCTACTTCAGATGCGATTTCTGTAATGATTTTACCAAGGACTGAAAGTCCCGATGATTGTTGCCCGACATTGTTGATTGTGAGTTTTAGGAAGTTTATAAAACCAAATCAAACGGTAGGTGGTGCTTTTGTACGATATAACCTGATCGTGGCAGCGTACACAGTAATGTCCTATCTGACCAAGCAGTCATTTATAATGCCCTCTGCGCGATAATTGCATAAGTTTGTGCCCAGCTTAACTTATAGATGGGTAGGGGCAAAGATGTGACAACCACCAGCATCAACGCCAAACTTGCTCTTGGTTTATGTGGGTGCAAACTTTACCTCTCGTAGATAACATATTTCAAGACAAAATAAGGTACATATCAAAGAGACGTGCTTAATGTGCGACTGCATGCCCTTCATTGCACTGTATTTGCTTTATTAACATACAATAGGCCTGATTTATCAAGAAAAGTAAGCAAAAAAAAAAAGTAGTACGTTTTCTCCTGGACAAACCATGTTTCAATGCAAGGAGTGCAATTTTTTTTATTATTTTGCACATAGTTAAATGCCTGCTACTTTATCCTGTAACACACAAATACTTGATAGCTTTATTTTTACATTGAAATTTAAAGTTGATCTATTACAGGCCCTACCCCAACTATAAATCTGCCATCACATTTTACATTTATCTCCCCCTCCAATGCAACATGGTTTTGCTAAGGTGCAAAGTTGCTCATTTTTTAAATTTCCTTCCCTTAATGAATCTGGCCCAAAGTGTTTATAAGTGTAGAGCGCGTATAAACATTGCGCAACACTCTTTACGTCACGTACTGTTTGTATGAATAAAACATACTCGCTCCATCTATATGTAACATTTACTGCTGTAAAAAATATGGTTTTATCAATTGCTTAGAAATTTCTTTGAAAACTTTTAACATTTCCAAATTGTCCGTTTATTCTCTTCTTCTGCGCAATTTATTATGACATAATGAACTATGTTCCACATATACCACTCGTTATAGTGCCTGTGGGACCCATTCACATAAAATTCACCTACTCTCTGATCATAGAAGTATATCACCCAAAATAGAAGTTTGTGATGTATCGTCATTTCACTTACAACAACTTCAAAGTTTTTGAGAACTTTCGAGAGGGTGAAAGATTGCTGTGTGTTCACAGCATGAGGTCTTTAAAATTACAGTAATTGTGCAGTGAATCATGTTTTTCCCAGTAATTTGTTTATTAGTAATCCATTGGCATCTCAAGCCCATCCACAGTCACCCTCTGAAGCTCGAATCCATTGATAATTGGACCTGCTGTACACCTCTCTCAGCTTTTCCCATCTGTCGGAGGAATGTTAATGATTTTTTCAGATGGGCGCAGGCCTGATGTTAAGAATGGCATTACAATCAGTGGGCTTTTTGGTGAGCGGAGTTGAGTTACGTGAATGTGACACTACCGTTTGTTGAAGAATTACAGTTCTTGCAAATGCCAATATTTCAACCATTTATTACAGAAGCAAAGAGCAATAATTGCAGAGCGATTATTCCCAGCTGCACCTATAAGCATATAGAATGACGACACAAATAAGAGAGTAGGACAGGTGGGCTTGTACCGCGTAATTAACTCTGATTATCCATACTTACAGCGCTAAGGTAATTATGTAAAGAAATAGTGTTTATGGGATACATTTTTTCGGCTAAGTCTGCAAAAGTAGATTGCAAGCTTTGGGAATACTTGTTTATTTGTCAGATAAGTTGTGATTCTGAAGCTGAATTGTTTTATTTGTATTTACTACCTTCATAGCTCTCTGCATATGTAGCTTCATTTTTTTGTAACAACAATTTACAGATTATTAGTTTACTAATCTGCATAGGAATTTACAGAACTTTTGACTGTTCTAATTAACCACTGCTTCATATAGGAGTGTACTGTGCATATAGAATAGTATAGATTATTATTATAATCATATTAGGCAGTGCTCTATAGAATGTGTAATCTATCACATCAGAACCCTGCTCCTTTGGAGCCTTCAATTCCCTAGAACACCCATACAAAGACACAGACTAGAAGCCAATGAACCTTCCAGTATATTTTTGGAGTATGAGAGGAAACCAGAGCACCCGGAGTAAACCACACAAACATGGGGAGAACATACAAACTCCACGCAGATAAGGCCATGGTCGAAATTGACCCCAGTTCTGTGGGGCAGCAATGCTAACTGTGTCACTGCTATATCAAGGTTTTAATTTAAAGAAAAAAGAAAAAAAAAAAAAGGCTTATTATTAAAAAGAATTCACTTACAATGTAATATTCACTTTAGAACATTTTGGGATCTATTTACTAATGTAATTAAAAAGTGACCAATCAACGCAATTTATTAATAAAATATCGCCAGGTCAGATGAGCTTTAATCAGCTGCCTCGGTATATTGGCCTGGAGCGGTAATGGTTAACTCATCGCTTCGCTGGGCCAGTCGGAGAGAATATTTGCACGCGTGAACTTGCTAGCCGGTTCAGCCATGCACAGTGTAAGTGCAAGACCAAACTTTCAGCTCCACTTGTTGTACGAAAGAAAAATATTGTTATGAATAGATCAGAAATATTTTTTAAAACAATTATTACACTGAGATGGCGATAAAAGAACAAATATTACAGCCTACTGCAGTGATCCTTGATAAGTAGACTTCCCCATACAAAGCAAAGTCTCTGGGTGACCTCTTGATGTATAAAGCGAATCCCTAGTACCCAAAAACACCTGTAGACTTTTCTCTCTATGATAAGTATACTCTTTAATCATACTTGCCTACTCTCCCGAAGTGTCTGGGACCCTCTTGGACCTGGGTGAAGGCGGGGCTTAATGTGTCAATCATGTCATCACGCTCCTTCCGGCACTTGCCACCTGACCTCTCCTCTGGGAGATTCGAGAGGGAAGTAACCAAATCTTCTAAAAACATGTTTCCATATGGATAAATGATATTTAACTGAAAATAAACTATTCCTTTCTTTTCAAAACAGGGCAGTAACAACCTCTCTAATCAAGCTGTACCTGTTCAATCCCAAAAGAAGCTGGATTACTATCATGTATCATACTTGCCAACTTTTCCTCATTGGCTTCAGGGAGATCCCGGGGGAGGTGGGCGTGTGGGGAAGGGGGGGGCTTGAGGAATCGCATCATTTTGGCCCTGCCCCTAAACGATTGTCACAATTGTGGCCAATTACAGCAGGGGGTGGGGATAAGGTGGCACAATGTTTGCGTCATTAAGCCCCAACCCCACCACTTATCTATTGCGGGGACGAGAACCGGGAGGTTGCCCTGGTCTCCCAGAAATGCGGGAGTCTCCGGACATTCCGGGAGAGTGGGCAACTATGCGTTAAAGAAAAGCAGCTAATGAATTTCTAGATACTGGAGTGTCTTATACATTTCTGTCTCCATTACTGAAGTCATGTTGTCTTACCTGTCAGTCTTTGATTAAATCTTGGTCTCCATGAAAATGGCCACCTCCATAGGCATCAATACATGGACATAGGACCAGGCCCGGCGCTCCCATTAGGCAAGGTTAGGCACTTGCCTAGGGCGCCGGGCTCTGGAGGGCGCCACAGTATTCTAAAATACTTTAAAACTGTGCGGCGACCGCTGACCATACCTGTCACGGCCGCCGCACAGCATTCAGATGGACGGGGAGGGGGGGAAGAGGCTATTTTGTCACCACCACCGCCGCCTCTCTGCTCCGTCTCCTCCCCTCCACTTACTAGTGTCAGTGAGTGGAGGGGAGGAGACGGAGCAGAGAGGTGGCGGTGGTGAGACAAGGTAAGGAGAGGAGGGAGGAGGGCGGCGATTTTTGCGGGGGGGGGGGTGCCGCTTTTTTAAAAATGCCTAGGGCGCCGTGGACCCTAGCACCGGCCCTGCATAGGACACAATTTCTGAACTGTGTCATCATGCCACAGTCTTGTACTGGCTCAGCATCAGGGAGAATGCCAGACTCTTCAGGGAGTGAGGGAGATCACCCCTATTTCAGGGAGTCTCCCTGACATTCAGGGAGAGTTCCAAGTATGTCATGTACTCTGTTCAAATACTGATCAATTTCATGAGTATTTGTTTTTATTCTAATATGTCTTTGATACTCATATAAGCAGTTGCCAAATTCTCAGATTGTTTTGCCAATATACATTAATCCACATGCCTACCTCCCAACATTTAGATTTATGAAATCGGGACAAAATAAGGCCTATCCTGATCAACTCAGAAACACTTTTTGATGAAACTCTACCTAGTTTTGTGTGAGCCACAGCTCTGTTAAGTTCTGCGAATCTGGAATGTCCCACCAAAAATGGGAGTTGGGTGGTACACACATAAGGACTTTAAAATATAAATAATATATGCATCACAAGAAACAATTTCTCTCACTTTAAAAATGGCCTTACCATTGGATTTTATCAATGAAAAAGTTGCACCACGTTTACATTTGTACCATGTGCAGCAATGGTACAAATGCAGAGGATCGGAAGGACATCTAATTGATGCATGTAGGTAGTTAGAAGTGAAGAATTAATAAAACGCATATTTATTAATTGTTGTACGACTTATTTAGTTGATGTATTAAAATGTCCCGGTTCCAGGTTTAGACCTCCCAAAATTTCAGAATCAGGAATCAGGACAGGCAGGGCCGTAACTAGGGCTGTGCGACAGGGGCGACCGCCCAGGGCGCAACGCTGAAGGGGGGTGCAATTTAGGAATATTTTAGGTTAATTTGGTTAAAATTGAGGGCTGGGGGGGTGCGGTATTTGTCTTTCTCGCCCAGGGCGCTAGAATTCTAAGTTACGGCTCTGGGGACAGGTGTCATGGTTGTATCATGTGAAGGTGTGTCTAGGGCTCATGAAGCGCCATGCTGTCTTTTACCACCTCCCCTGCCCTCCAAATACCCGCACATACCAGTAGCAGATGCACGTAACACCTGTTCCCTGCAGACCAGTGGTGAATAGGAGATACCTCCAAACGTTTCCACCCATTGGACGAAACCGTCCAGATCGGGAAGGTGGGACATAGCCCTCAAATAAATCGGGAGCGTTGTGAGGTATGCAGGCACCACACTGAACATCTGGATCTCACTGCAGACATGGACACCTGTCCTTCTGGATAAAGCGCTAACCACACGCAAAGGCGCCAACTGTGGAAACAGCAGGACAGTCCTCTGAAATTGGTACTGTCCTGTAGGGAGGTATGCATTTGTGGAGTGGGAAGGGCTGTGCGCCCTTCCGCATAGCAAGCAACACCCCTAAAAATTAAACAGCTACACCATTTTTGTTTTACTTAAATAATCTCACTCTGCAAAATTAAATCTAATTTTTTTGCCCTTCTCTACAGAACTAGGCACACTGGTGCACCGACTCCGAAATGCCCTCACTCAGCCAAACTCTTCCTATCAGCAGGCCCAAACTTCTGCTGCTCTGCAAACTCCACCTGGCCACTTACCCCCACGCGTTTTGACAGAAATCTAGGCGCATATGAGTAAATTGAGGCGCACAGCCCCAACCAAGGGGGGTTTTGCTCTGCACTTAGGCAGTTTTGCACTTTAGAAATGACCCCCAAGGTAAATAGAGAGCTGTGCTGTAGGTTAGTATCTCCCCATATCAGTCATGTGCTAGATTTCCCCCATGCTCTGCTCTAATGTCAGGCGGAATCTTATATATCCGGAACTGAAGCTCCCTAGCTGAGTTCCCGCCCGAGCCGTGCTGGTTGCACTCCCCCTCATACGCTGCAGTGTGTCCCAGTGATTACCTTCCCCCTTTCCATTTTCGTGCACGTTGCTGGCGGAAGCCGGGATTTGAGGTTGGTTCGGGACAGTCCGTGACATCTGTCATCGCCATGACCAAGGAGGAGAACAAGGGGTAAGATGGCGCCGGGACCATTATTAACCCCTTACCTGTGGGGGGCATCGATGGCAAACAAAGGGTTAACACCCGGGCACAACCTGGTGCGGAGCAACAAGTCCCAGCATGCCCTGGCAGGTCGTAGGCATGCTTGGACTTGTAGTCCCTACAGCTGCATGGGTGGCCTTTGGAATCTAGTCACTTAATTGCCCCCAGTAGCCATTATCTGCCCTTGTCATCCAGCAACAGGGCAGTTATATATATATAGCCCGTATGGAACTGGTCAGTGGGGTTGTCCCATCCTGGGATGCAGCCCCCCCATAATACATATGTTAATGTATATACCACCACTTTTTATTGATTGCTTTTATAATAGTTTTTAGTTTACAAATGTGCACTGTTCACTCCCTGTTGGTCAAATTACTTTCACTTTTTTTTTTAACTGTTGCTTCCCACCCCGAAGAGATGAATATATATATATATATATATATATATATATATATATATATATATATATATATATATCCCTGTTCCTGGGTGTGTTGTAATGTACATTTGAAGTGTCCCCCATATACATGATTTATCCCAATTTTTGCAGTAGGAGTGTGTCAAGCAGCCTTGGGCAAGTTGCTGGGGATTGCATCATGCTGTCCTCCTGCTATTGGGATAGTGCAGTGAATTTGTGAGAAGCTGATGTCTGCTTCTAGTGGACACGGAAATAAGTGTGTATACAGAAATTGCACTTTTAAGTACTGGCTATAATAAAACGTCAAATTATAGAAATGTAAAAGTAGCTAATCTTAGGTGAAGCATGATTATAGAGCAGAAAATCTGTATAACCCTTCTGTAGTACCTGACAGAGTGACCATGTAATTTCTATGTAGAACCAGGGGTGAGATAAGACAGTGGTGGGTACAGGTTAACATTAGTGGGCACCCAACGGCCCCCTTGACAAACAAGAGAGGTAACTTTCAAACGTATCCTAACAGTAGAGTGTAACAGGTTTTCTCCAGGGAGCTGTATATGTCAAAAGAAATCATATCATGCTGTGTTTTAGTATTGGGGAAGATGAGATCAGGGCTGTGTTATGACTCTGGCTAGTCTTGTAATTTGAGCTAAGTTTGTTTATTATTATTATTATTATTATTATTATTATTAATATCTTTTATTTATAAGGTGTAACAAAACCCAGTGTGATACATGACATAAACAGAAGCAGTGATACATAACATGATACATATAGAACAAAATACAAAGACCAGACATTATTAATAAACAAATGTACAGATAAGACATTAATGCAGATCAAAAATTTTTTAGGACAGAGAGAAAGAGTGATGGTATTGACTAGCGTGACATAAAACAGGGCTAGGGAAGCAGGCCAAGAGGTACAAAGGGTGATGGCATATGAGAAGGAGAACACAAGGAGGGCTCTGCTCATGAGAGCTTACATTCTAAAGGAAAGGGGGAGACACAAATAATGAGGTATTGAGTGGGGGTGAAACCCGGGACAAGGGAGTTAGGAGGAAGGCTGATAGGTTTGAATAAAGAATTGAGTCTGAAGGGCACGCTTGAAGCCGTTAAGAGTATAGGCTAACCTGATAGGGTGTGGGAGATTATTCCACAACTGGAGAGCGACCTGGGCAAACTCCTGGAGGATGGAGTGAGAAGAAGAGGTAATAAGTGAAGTAGTGAGGCGGAGGGAGCAGCAAGGAGTGAGGTTGGAGATGTAAGGGCGGAGAGGATTGATTGAGAACTTTGAAGGTGAGGATGAGCACTTTAATTCAATTGTAGGCGATGGGGAGCCAATGTAGCGACTGGCAGAGAGGGACAGCAGGGATAGAGCGGCAGGAGAGATAAATGAGGTGGACCTCAACACTGAGGATAAATTTAAGAGGGGCAAGGTGAGAATCAGGTAGGCCAGAGAGAAGATGGTTACAGTAATCAAGGCAAAAATTACAAGTAAGGAAATACTGAGTTTAAGAAAGCGCTGGGACATCCAAGATGAGATGGCCAAGATACAAGAGGAGGCACAAGACATAAGGGAAGGGGAGAGGTCAGGGGATGAAAGATAGATTTGGGTATAGAGATAGAGGTGGTACTGGAGGCCAAAGGAGCGGATGAGGTCACCAAGGGAGGAGGTGTAGAGGAAGAAGAGCAGTGGGCCAATAATGGAACCTTGGGGAAAAGGAGCGGTGGGTGAGGTAAGAGGAAAACCAGGAGAGTACAGTGTTACAGAAGCCAATAGATTTGAGAGTTTGCGAAAGGAGGGTGTGGTCAACCGTATCAAAGGCAGCAAAAAGAGGGATAACAGTATCAAAGGCAGCAGGGAGGTTGTGAGGGATAAGAAGAGAGTAGTGTCCTTTAGATTTAGCGAAGAGAAGATCATTAGTGACCTTAGTGAGGACAGTTTTGGTGGAGTGGAGGGGACAAAAACCGTATTGGAGTGGGTCAAGGAGGGAGTGTGTAGATAGCATCGAGATGAGACGGTTGTAGACAACCCATTTGAGAAGTTTGTAGGCAAATGGAAATAGGGCGATAATTAGAGAGGCAGGGTCCAGGGATGGTTTTTGAGTATAGGGGAGGGGATCGGGTCATGTGGAGAGGGGTGAGGAGGAGAGGGGTGCGGACTTTATCTGAGTGAAGTTAGCGAAGGACGGTGGGTTAGGAAGTAGGGAGAAAGAGGTGGAGATAGTGTCTTTGGAGATGAAGTGTGTAGCAAAGTTGACAGCAGAGAGTGGGGGAGAGGAGGGAGTTTGAAGATGGCAAAGAGGAAGTGGGGTTAGAAGATTGGGAGGAAATAAGAGCCTTAAAGAAGGATTGTTTAGAGAATGATAGGGCAGAACTGTAAGAGGTAAGTATGAATTTGAACTGAAGGAAGTCAGTATAATTTTGTGACTTTCTCCAGAGCCGTTCTGCATTACGGGAGCATTTTTGAAGATAGCGGGTAAGCTTGGAGTGCCACGGTTGAGGCAGGGGTCAACAATGCTTGATGTTGATTGCTGGGACAACAGAATCAAGAGCAGTGGTAAGGGTGTGATTATAGAAGGAGACAGCCTCATTGGCGCAGGAAAGAGTGGTAATGGGGGAGAGGGGCGATGCCAGGGAGGAGGAGAACGTGGCTGGGGAAAGTGAGAGGGGTGGAGAGATACTAAAAGAGAGTAGATGGTGGTCAGAGAGAGGGAAAGATGAATTGTTGAGGTCAGAGACAGTGCAGAGATGTGAGAAGACCAGATCCAGGGAGTGGCCACTGTGGTGGGACTGACAGGAGGTCCAATGAGAGAGACCAAGTGAGGAGGAGAGGGAGAGAAGTTTGGAAGCAGCAGGGTCTGAGGGATTGTCTATGAGGATGGAGAATGTGAGGGAGCCAGGCGGCAAAGTGATCAAGGAATTGAGAGCCGGGACCAGGAGGACAGTAGATAACAGCAACATGGAGGTGGGCTGGGTAGAAGAGGCAGATAGAGTGTACCTCAAAGGAAGAGAAAGAGAGGGAGGGTTCAAGGTGAATAACCTGGAAAAAGCAGCAGAGGAAAGAAGTATACCAACGCACCCACCTTGCCGGTCCTCAGGTCTAGTTGTGTGGGAGAAGGACAAGCCTCCG
This sequence comes from Mixophyes fleayi, assembly GCF_038048845.1. Taxonomy (NCBI): domain Eukaryota; kingdom Metazoa; phylum Chordata; class Amphibia; order Anura; family Limnodynastidae; genus Mixophyes; species Mixophyes fleayi. The sequence continues at coordinate 142,696,574 of NC_134408.1, forward strand.
AAAAGAGAGAGCAGCAGAAGAGCTAGTATTCTTACGGGATGGCCAGGTTTCAGTAATGTCAAGCAGGTTGAAGGATAAAGAGATCATGGATAGAGGTCAGTTTGTTACAGACTGACCTGGAATTCCAGAGACCCCAGGATAGAGTAAAAGAGGGGAGAGGAGAAATGTGGATGAGGTTGTTGGGGTTTCTGGACTGGTTGTGTTAGGTCAGTTGTTGAAGCTAGGGCTAAGTTCAAGTTTAGAGTCGTATGTAATATTAATACTATGCAAATGTTATGATTAAGGTTTTAAGCTAAGGTCTCATTTATTCTTGCATTAAGTTTGCTAGCTGTGGTTTCAAAACCGCAGGATTTAGTAAAGGCCACACAGCCAGTAAAACGTCTGAAAACAACAGTTTACTAAACCACCGCTTTACAATTCGCTGTCACGATTTTTAAAATACAAACAGTCAGATTTACTAAGCTGCTGCTTAACCAACCTCCGGGAAACACAGCAGCTAAACAGCCAAAACAAAAGAGGTGGCTCGAACTGCGCGCTGTTTGAGTGATCTCGCCATTCAGTGACCTATGAATTATGGGGACAATCATTATTAAGGGGCAAAATTTATTTATAATGAACTTATGAGGTCAGATGGTATTTTTAATTATATTATGGGACAATATTATTGTATTGTTGTATTATAGAGAAATATGTAGTACCACATGTGCATCATAAATATTGATTGCCCCCATTAGCAATTAAATAGTATTGTACCTTTTAATATAATTATATATTCATATTAGCCCCATAATTATGATACAATAATAAAAACCGCCACCAAACACAATTTTTTTAGTAAATCTTCCCCCAGGAGTAATTTTAGTGTAATGACTGTATAGTTTCTGGTATTTTTTCAGCTATGATGTACTCTACAAACCTCACAGGCTGGACGTGTGATTAGATTAGCTGACCTTGTGTGGCCCCATCCTGGCAGACTAAAATCTGATTAAATTGGGTTGCCCAATGAGCTCCATCGCAGTATGTGAGCTTATTGTCTGATACAGAAGAGGATGGGTGGTAGTACAAAGAGGCCAGATGCACAGTATATTCCGGTCATTTGTCATTGTGCATATCATCATCATCACCATTTATTTATATAGCGCCACTAATTCCGCAGCGCTGTACAGAGAACTCATTCACATCAGTCCCTGCCCCATTGGAGCTTACAGTCTAAATTCCCTAATATATACACACAGACAGACAGAGAGACTAGGGTCAATCTTGATAGAAGTCAATTAACCTACCAGTATGTTTTTGGAGTGTGGGAGGAAACCGGAGCACCCGGAGGAAACCCACGCAAACACGGGGAGAACATACAAACTCCACACAGATAAGGCCATGGTCGGGAATCAAACTCATGACCCCAGTGCTGTGAGGCAGAAGTGCTAACCACTGAGCCACTGTACTGCCTTGACAGGTGTTTATGTTTTCTATCTTAAAAAGATTCTTGCAAATTTATCATATGGAGATAGAGGGTTAAAGTAATGCGTTTTCCTCTCCAAGTGCTTCTTTATTTGTATGGTATAAAGTACTGCATGTGTGTTTCCTTTGTCACGGACAGTTCCTATGAAACAAAAATTATATGTAGGACCATATAAAAGTTTCATAAGGACCATGAGTGAGACAGCTCACTTATGAACATCCTTAGTGCCCTGGAAGCCTGTAACTGCTGTGACAATGTTTGTTGTTGTTGTTTTTAAAATATTGTTTTTTGTTTCTTTTTCCTTTTTACCAGTACATGGTATAAAGGATAGTTTGGAGTAGGGACGTATGATGGGAATGTGATATACAGATGTTATTTGCATGTAAAATTAGTAAGCACAGAGTAATATAAACATTGTAACACTATATATGCTGTGTACAAGTTTTCTCAAATTAGCTGCGGAAACTACAAAATATTTTTACAAAAGTTGAGATTGCGAAACCCCTTGAGTCACCAGCACGAGTTAAGTGACAGTGACGTCTGTGTAGTGGCAAGCTTCTGGCATTTGATTGACGGGCACACGTGGGATCTTCTTCATTGCTGGTACAGCAGACTGAGCTGTTCAGATTATCATCAGAAATTCAGTTCATTAGTCATGTGTGATTGACAGACATCTGTGGGTGACATTCTTGCATTTCTATAAATCCCCTGTGTGGATTTGTGCTTTTAAATCCTAATCTAAAATGGCAAGAGTCAAAATTTTTTGGGGGCGAGACACCCAGAGGTGAGGATTGGGTCCTGTCAAACATAACAGCTGCAAAGTAGTGTTGCTTGGAGTACATTAAAGTTCAGATGGCTTATGGTTATGTATACGGTTACACTAAAAGCTATAATTAGTTCTTTGAAGGCCTGAGACACATAAGAGAATGGGACTATGAGCTGCAGTTACCAAGTGTTTTATAAGTATTTAAATTGGTGCAAATCTTAACTCCCAATACAAATTATAACATTATAAAACATTTTTTACCTTTACTTAAATGGCATAGAAGCTCTATTTAATAAGGAAATTATTCAGTAAATGCTTATTGCACATATCGTCCTATTTTTGCAAAAGTCTCCCACATTCCTAATCACTGACTTCAATCAATAAAATGTCCTTTTTGGAACATCGTGAGCTCTTTACAACAATTTCTTTTATTATACTGTTTTCGTTGCTCTCAGCTTGTCTCCAACTGTTCTCTACGCTTTGAGATATTATCGTGGAAAGTTAAGTTATATCAGCACATAACAAAATCTGTGGCTCAGCAAAAGTTAAGGGCAAAGGAAAAGTGCATCCAAGGGTGAGACTTGTTCAATTTATCCCTCAAATTCTGCAGACTTTTCTGTAGATTTATTAAAAGATGCCATGGCCTACACAACGAGGACAGCCATAGGCCTGGGAATACAGCCTATAATTTCATTAGGACCTAGTGATATCGCTGAGGCATGGTGCAATTTGTACAGTGCTGGGCTGCACGATCATTAATGTTAGGTCAGCTCAGAATTGCTGCCTCTGCTATCTAAGCGATGAGACGCTTTAATTTTACAGGGCAAACATGTACTTCGGAAGAGTTACAAGTAGTAACATGTATTCAGGCATTTTAATAAAACATGATATATATTTTCCACCACTGCATATGTTGTGAGCAACTGTATTAAACAGATCTGGCTAGGAACCCATAGCATGCCCTCTGTATTCCGTTGTGTGTGCAGGTGTTCCAGTTCTGTTATCAGGATTACAGATTGAGACGCTGTGGTTTAGAGTAGGTTTGTGTGCTTGGCACTCGCTATAGACCCTCTTGTTCCCCCCTCCACCCTGTTGTCTTTTGTTGTGTAACCACTGACGTCACGTCACACACCTGTACCGGCTGCACTTGGGGGGCTATATGTGGGCGTGCGGTGTTCTGCCACTCTAATCAGTTTAATCACCTGACTGCAGGCAGATCGCTCCATCCCTCGCGCTCACTGTGGCTTTCACCAGCTCTTACTTTTGAAGCCTTGTTGTCAGAATTTTGTTTAAAGGGCTCCTGTCGCTTACACATAATGTAAGCAGTCATATTGTGGGCTGTACCGTTATTCATGAGCATGAAGCCTATTGGCACGGTGGCTCAGTGGTTAGCACTTCTGCCTCACAGCACTGGGGTCATGAGTTCGATTCCCGACCATGACCTTATCAGTGTGGAGTTTGTATGTTCTCCCCGTGTTTGCGTGGGTTTCCTCCGGGTGCTCTGGTTTCCTCCCACACTCCAAAAACATACTGGTAGGTTAATTGGCTGCTCTCAAAATTTACCCTAGTCTGTCTCTGTCAGTCTGTGTGTATATTAGGGAATTTAGACTGTAAGCTCCAATGGGGCAGGAACTGATGTGAATGAGTTCTCTGTACAGCGCTGCGGAATCAGTGGCGCTATTTAAATAAATGATGATGATATCAATATTTTTTAAGAACAGCTTATTGAAGTAAAATCAACTAAACCAATATAACAAGTCAGGGAATATAACCTATTGTACATTACTTGACACATCATTCATGTGGATTGGGATATAGCAGAACAGAGTAAACATTAGTATAGGAAGTCAAAGGATAGAGCCTGGAAGGGGCCGTTGTGATCATCTCCCTCAAAGTGGCACCTACGCTCTAATATAGGTTAATCTATTGGCTGTTACGTCAAATGGAATGTTCAAGGACATTTTAATCCATTCATATCTTTTATCAGGTTCTTATATTCATGGGCAGCATTTATTCGTCATAGCCGTTCTCTTGCATTAGAGGCATCAGGGGCCTGAGAAGAGTTGTGAAATAACTTTTCATCTGTGTGTCTATTTTGGTTTATGTTAGACCTATGTGTACACCCATGTTATCATGGAGAACGTGGGTCATTTGCATCTGCAGGACAGGACCATATCAGATGTCAGGGATGACCAGGAGTAGTGCCGCATTATAGGGGATTACCTGAGCTAAGCGTACCATGGAGAGGAATGCTGTATGCAGCGTGTGTTTTTTTGTACACTGTGTCAGTGTAGCATTAATGCATCTTTTGTGGCGCACTAGAGGCTCCTACAGGTCATCGTCATCATCCAACCTCACCTGGTCCTCCTCCCAGCTGACACTAGATGGATTGCAGACAACTTTGTAATTGGCAAATAATCCCTTTGGTGGTCTCCCGTCCAATCAGACTTCTCTTCGCTGTTCGCTTTTTTTCATTCAAAGTTTTCCAAGGCGTAGTGGACCCTGGAGAGCAGACACTTGTCAGGGGAAGCGTTTTGTATTTTATTGTTGAAACTATGCATTTGCCTGGAGTTCATCTTTAATTTTAGTTGGCTGATTAAATACCAAATTCACATCTCCAATCACACACACATTTGTAGGCAACTTAATTGTCAGGAAAAGTCTAGGTCACTTGTGAGTTTTCAAAGAGGGATTTCTTTTTGCTAAATAATGCATCAATCATCGCCCCGGAGCTGGCTGTTATGATGTTTAAAAAAAGGACGAAGAGAATCCGCGATGACTGCGGGCGCATTGTTTTAGTAGTCTGTTAATACAAGGTCATCTGTACATTTAATAGGCAGTCTGTTAACACAAGGACATCTGTACATTTCATTCTTTGTTGTCTGATGAGACCGATATGACACTGACCCCCGTCTACATTCCTGGCTGCTCGGATTTAGGGACAATAGAGTTGGCCGTGGTGGGTTCGTGCTCAGAGGGGGCTCAGTCTGAATTTTTCCTATGGAGGCTAAAGGGCAAAGCAGTCTGGTCTATTAGCCACATGGGAATAATCAGCGCAAGTGCGGTCACTCTTAATAATATCTCCACTGCTGGACCGTAGTGGCAGGCTTGGGGCCATCTTGCCCTTTTTGTGGTTTACAATTCAGTCATATTCTTCTGTGTCCTTTGTGTGTACGTTTTAAGCATGGTCGGCACCAGTTACTGAATGCTTTCCTTTCAGCTGGGTATAGGGCTCGGAACAAGAGCTTTCGTTCACATGAAGCCGCGTGAAGTCAGCCCGAGTTAAATCTTCGCCAGACTTCTGAAATACGCACCCTGGTCGCCTATCAGTCAATCTGTGTTGTTTTGTGATTCTGGGGGTTAGCTAATGTGGAGGATTACATTCTGTTCCAGGATGTGGTGAGATTTTGACTCTGTTTACATACATATGTTATGAACCGTGTCACATGCGGTGATGTCACGTCTAGTTTTATGTAATGTATTTCTTCATCTAGCTGAAGCAGATTTGAATTTCTGCAAACTCCTGAGGCGTGGTGAGGTTCCTACATAAAGCAAATGGTCACGCGTGTAACCGCTGCTTGCATGTGTATGACGGCACAGCTGATTGGACAAGCCATGACAGCCAATCAGCTGCATTGACAACATTGAATGCCGTTTTGTACTTTGCAACTTTTCCAGGAGAAGCGACACAGGTGGGGCTGAGTGGCTCCTGAATTATTTTGGTGGAAATAGGTTTATTTGCAACATTTTATTTTTATACATCTTCGTTTTTTAAGTACCTTCTGAAGTCAATGGGTAGTAAATGATATTTCAGCCGATATAGCTAAGCAAACTGGATGTTAAGTGATTGGTCAGTGTTTGTCTCCAACGCCTGGATCGCTAGGTATTCAGACACAGTACTACTCACCTTCACTACTGTCCCAATCTCCACTCGCCTCTGTTGCCCGCTTCCAATTAGACTGTGAGCTCTCTCATCAGAGGGACCCTAAATGGCCTTTATTTTCACATCTGAATTTATTTTGATTAACTTGCATTCCCTTGTTTTATGTTAATTCATATTTTCCCCAGTGGTTGGTTATAATATTAGAAAATCAGTTAACATTATTATTATCATTATTATTTTTATTATCCTTTATTTATAAAGTGCCAACATATTATGCATTGCTTTATATTGGTGAGATCATGATACAAACTAGTCGTCTATATATATTGGCCTTGCCCACGTGAGCTTACAATCTAAGAGTGGTTCTTAACATGGAAGTAGATAGTAGTTTTGTACAGAAAGATTTAGACAAAATAGCAAACTGAGCCATGAAATGACAGATGAGTTTAATGGTGATATAGGAATCGCAGGGTTATACACTTAGATTGCAGTAATAATTGTGCTACTTACACATCAAAATTGCATGGGTTTCCTCCCGGTGCTCCGGTTTCCTCCCACACTCCAAAAACATACTGGTAGGTTAATTGGCTTCTGTTAAATTGTCCTTAGTCTCTCTCGGTCTGTGTCTGTATGTTAGGGGATTTAGATTGTAAGCTCCAATGGGGCAGGGACTGATGTGAATGAGTTTTCTGTACAGCGCTGCGGAATTAGTGGCGCTATATAAATAGATGGATAATGATGATCAAATGTAATACAGTTGGTGAAAACAGATGGGAACAGGCTCAGAAATCTGAATAGTAGCACCAGTGTCAGGCAGTGGCTGTAAAGGCAAATACATAAAGTAGTTCATATTGTCATTAAATTGTGTGTTAAGTTTAATGAACTCTATCTTAAAATATCACATTTCTCACATGTTACACATCCATCCTCCCTCCACATACACAGTAATATAGTATACCTTGCATTATCATCATACATAGTATGTTACACGTCTCATACATCACATATTACACCATCATCTACATTATATGTTGCCATGTGCCTTCTCAATACCTGCATGTCTAAAACTCTGCCATTGCACATTTAAATGTCCAGTACAGCTATAATATATAAATTAATCCAATATGTAAAGGTATCTTGTAATATTCCTAAATATATAAACAGTCCCTATACCGTTAGAGAACTGGAGACACTTGATATTGTATTTAAACGTCCTTTACAGCTGAGAGTGAGCTATTGCTCTCTGCTATCAAGTATTGCAAACTCGGAGGCCCACTGTCTCTGTCCTTCAATATAATTAAACACAGGAAGTGTAGTTGCTCTATAGGAACAATCGCCCCAAAAATCTCTTCAGTTATGATAAACTTCTGTAACATTTCCATATATATTTTTGTAGCTGTTTTATATAAAAAGTAATTTCGTTCGGTTTTGTAATCCAGTACTGTTTGTTATATTTTGTGTTCAGCTTCAGCGTGAATCTCCCTATATATTGGAAGCTACAAAGCATATTAACTAGAAAAAACAACTGATTACATGTATGTAACTATGTATATAGGGGTATACAATGGCAGTTGTTGTAGCAAGATAAGAATAGAGTTTCCCGCACTCCTCCGTGTAGTTTAGTTTCCTTGCTGATCAGTGTGTACAGTGTAAATGTAATTTCTCTTATATTACTGACACTGTACATATACTACCAGTGGGGATACATTGTGCCCCTGACCCTGTGCCTAGAGGCTGCCATGGAGACCTGGCATCATCATAGGTATGTTTCAGTAAATATTTAATCAATTTGCATATGTGGAGAAGCCTTTTATTGTGTGCACAAAGCTTGTACCTCCCGTTCTGCAGCATGCAGGCAGATGGGTTTAGCCATCGCTGCCAGCATCATGAAGCTTATTCCATTGTCTAAGGAGAGTCTACTTGTAATCGTCCCAACTTAGCGTCATGTGCAAATCTACAAGGCCCATTATTAGCGAGTCAGTATCGTATGTGTCTGTGTTTAGTCTCCAAGTACTTGACGTCCGTCACTATCCAGCACCCAGGACCCTCTGTCTGGTGTTGTGTGGTTTATAACATACATAGAGAACGTTACATAATCTGCTTTATGCAACATATTAGTGCTACAGTAACTGTGTGGTATACCATTGTGTTGGAGGGGGTGAAACTGAACCCAAGTGTAGAAACAAGATTATAAGTCACCTTCTGTGTCTTGCGGGTGTCACTTGTATGTCCACTATCTAGTGACTGAGTCCATTCACTTGTCGGAGGCTTTCCCAGAGGTACTTAATGGGCATATCTGATGAGCTGATGTATATTAATGTAGTATTGTTTAGAGCTAGGCTTCCACTGTATCCTAATTTCTTGTGCTTAAGCTGGGAACGATGTCAACCTTGAGATATCCCCTGAGCTAGATGGGAGTCTCTCATCGGGGACCCATTGATTTTGGGAATGAAAAGCAAGTAAGCTTTTTCAGTCCTTCAGCCTGGAGGACCCATCAACTAGCAGAGGGAGGACTTAACGTCAGCCCTGTGAATAATGAGAGAACAGTTTTAATCTATAACGTTAAATACTACTCTGTGAGGCTGTTAATGATTATATCCTTAGCCCTTCTTTTATCAAACTTCATATACAATTAGGAGTTGTTTGATCTGAAACACTCTGCGCTGCTGGCTTCGGGTTGTGTGTCCCCAGTTTTAGAAAACTAATGTAATAGTTGCTCTGAGCCTGTTCAAACACAACTAAATGCATCTGTGGCGCAAAGAGAAAGAACGATGCACGAGGAAGCTTAATATATGCAGCTGAATCAGGACATGTTAATTCATGGTATTGGATGATATCGTGTTCTACAGCAGATGTAGACAACCAGCTGGTGTGGAACTACATGTCCCAGCATGTCCTGTTAGCCAGAACGTGACTTTAGAGCAGACTTTGATAACCTGTGGCTCTCCAGCTGCTGTGGAACTACAAGTTTCAGCATGACCTGCCAGCCACAGATAGTCCAAGCCTAAAGTGCTGCTTGCTATACAAATGTCAGCATCCTATTGGGAGAAAAGCGCTATGTTAATAAAATTATTATTATTAATTATTAGCACAGTCATAGTTTTCTTAAATCCAATTTGTAATTCTGTATTTTGTGGCTGGTGGTAATTGCAAATGAACATTCCTTACCCTGATTTGTTACAAGTAATTAGCGACGACTAGATAAATGGCTGAAATGAAATAATTGTAACTGGGTAAGTAAATTATTTATTAATGTTCCAGAGCTTTTCTGCCAATGCCTGGCGTATAATCAGTATGAAAGACAAAGGCGTATTGTTTTGCACATAAGTGTTGAAAGTATTAAAAGACGTAATTGACTGAATCTCGCTGAAATGCGATTTCAGATTGTGATGTTAATGGGATGTAAATCTGCTGATACAACGGAGGCAGGATCTGCGCACAAAGCAAGTGCTGCAAGACTGGGTCCCAGCTTTTGTTGTACAACACATCAATCATTCCGCTCTGCCATTGTCCAGCCGCTTACATTTAGCCCCATGCAGCTTGAGAGGCATCCGTTTATATAATATACATTTGTTTTTTTGGTAGTTTAAATTAATATGCTTGTCAGCGAAACCCAAACACAGATGCACCAACTACCTGCTTTTCTTCCTGGGTGTTTTTTGATTTTTTTCATAGTGTTTTCAGGATTCTTTAAAACAAAAACTTTCTATTTCTCTGTCTATTGAGAACTGATATTGGGACCCATATACTCCAGCGGGTGATGTGGCATTACAGCAGTTCCTCGCAAGCTTTCATCATCATCAACAACATTTATTTATATAGCGCCAGCAAATTCCGTAGCACTTTACAATTGGGAACAAACATTAATAAGACAATACTGGGTAATACATACAGACAGAGAGGTAAGAGAACCCTGCTCGCTAGCTTACAAGCTTTAAGGACATAAACGCAAGTCAATAAGAAAGTTGCTTGTTAAAAGGGTTTGCCGTTCCTTATAATTCATAGAACAATCAGAAGTAGCTGTATGTCTGTCTGTCTGTCACTTGCAAAAAATACAGGTTGTGGAAATTGTGGTCTCTGTCCTATACAGAGCTATAAATGGCATACTTATTCTTTACAAATAAAATATAAACCTGTATAAAGCGCTTCGCTCCCAATAGCAGCACAGATAATAACCCAAAAAATCAACTGTACACTAGTTGAAAGGTAAAATGCCATAGAAAGAAAATATTGGAAATAAGTCCGGCGCTACTAGTTCTTCAAATATAGGTAGAAAATACTTAATTTTACTTATTCTTTACACGCCCACAAGAAACCTCCTCGTATTTGTGACTCTTGCTCTCTACTGTATTCTCAACAGCGTCCAATTATAAATCAATTAATTGTGTGGCTCCAGAGTGCTAGGATTACCCTTTAATTCAGTGATGTGCAAAATTTCCAGGCTATATTAATAAGAAAGGGCTCCATGTCCCAGTATAATCTGCCACAAAGTGAAGATGACATAAGGAAAATAATTTCTTCCAATTTCTTATAATTTGGGTGGTGTTGTCCTAGATTTAGTTTATTAAATCCCCCTGCCCCCCATTGAACAGCAGACACATGGCAGTCCTCACCTATAGCTCCCAAGATACTTTCCTGAACTTGAGACTCTCCAGGGTCTGTCGTGAGTGGCAGTAGCATCTGATTAGACAGGTGTTGTAGGCCAACCTGTAATTATAATGACACCCATCCAGCCTGCAGGAGACATATCACAGGGTGTTCCGCCCAGGGAAAGGCAGTAATTTAGATGACTAAACCACAAAATTTAAATCTTCAGATGAACCATGAAGGAATAATACGTTGTTCGGTTTTACCCTAACATTCCACTGCAGATCTGTTAAAAAGTAAAATGTTACCTTCCCCATTCCGTTATAAATGACTTAAGCCCCGCCCTCATATTTATTGCAATGTCCTAATAGGATCTGATACAGGGCCAAAGGTTGAGACTGAGCTGTGGTATCGCTGGTCTGCCTCGGTGTATAAATCAACCAATCCATTTAAGCAAGTCTGCCATGCTGTCAGTCACTCTATGCCTGCTGAGTTAGAGAAGCATCTCCCTCCTAACACGGTAACCTACTGCAGCTGAGTGAGAGCAGAATGGACATATTTCATCATCATCATTTATTTATATAGCGGTAGCAAATTCCTGGGTGCTACAAACAGACAGAGAGGTAAGAGGGCCCTGCTCACAAGCTTACAGTCTATGGGACAAATTTAGTTAAGTATGAAACTTAAAGTTATTTCATGCTAATTATTCAGCTCAGGAATACACACATAGGCAGGGCCGCCGAGAGGGGGGGGGAGCGGGTACAGTTTACCCGGGCCCGGCCATGCCAGGGGGCCCGGGCCGGGCCCTCGCTGCTAATTAAATTTATTTTTATTTTTTTATTATTTTTCTCTGTTGCGCTATTTTTTTTAAAACTTTTTTTATTTTTTTTTCCCGCCGGGGGGGGGGGGGGGGGGGGGGTGGGGGTTCATGGGAGCTGGAAGAAAAAAAAATAAAAATAAAAAATACTCACGTGATCGCGCGGCGCCGTGTCCCTCCTCTCCTCCATTCACACTGACTGCTGGGCGTGACGTCATCAAGTCACGCCTGTCAGTCAGTGAGGAGCGCCGCAGCCAGCAGGAAGAAAGAAGACAGAAGAGGAGACAGAAGAGCAGAAAAGAAAAGAAAGAAGTTGACAAAAGGTAAGTAAAGAAACGGAGAGGCAAGGGGAGGAAAACAGGGAGGGACAGTACTATAAAGAAAGGGGACAGAGAAACAGAGGAGGAAAAAAAGGAGAGAGCCACAGAGTAATAAAAAAAAAAGTGGGAGAGAGGAACAGAGGAGGAAAAAAAGGAGAGAGCCACAGGGGAATAAAAAAAAATTGGGGAGAGAGGAACAGAGGAGGGAAAAAAAGTGGGAGAGAGGAACAGAGGAGGAAAAAAAAGTGGGAGAGAGGAACAGAGGAGGAAAAAAGTGGGAGAGAGGAACAGAGGAATAAAAAAAGTGGGAGAGAGGCACAAAGTAAAAAAGAAGGGGGAAAAGCAGCATGGAGGTCGCAGTGTGAGCATAAGGGGGTACAGTGTAGTTGTGATGTAGGGGCACAGTATTGTGTGTGTGATGGCACAGGGGGCTTGTTGCAATGTAGTGTGTGTGAGGTAGGTGGCGGCTAATTAATGGGCGCTATTTTGTTTGTAGGGTGATGGTGAGGCAATTTAATAGTAGGGACTATTAATTTAAGATGGGGTGGTTTGGGGGCTATTGAATCTTGGGGTGAGTTTAGGGAGAATGAGGTCTATTTATTAAATGTGACTATGAATTATTTAATGGCAGTGATGGTTGCGGGAAATAGGTATTGCTGGGGCTGTTTGCAGGAAGTGAAATAGGTTTATTTATTAAATGTAAATAGTATTATTTTAATGTTGGGGCTGGAGGAAGGCCTAATTATTAATCGTGGGTGCTATTGATTTAACGCCGGGGCTGGCTGTAATTTTCTAAATGTAGCCATTTTTTTTTCAAAATAGGTCCTTCAACATTTCTGGATCCGGACAAGCCACAACTAAAGAAACCAGCAGCCACAGGTGGAGAAAGTGAGAAGAACAGGTAGGAGAGAGCAGCACAGTGTGTGAAATGTTGTGATTCTAGTAGGGACAATACCAATTTTTGGTGAATGTTGTGCCCAATGTAAGGTGTAGGCCAAGACTGAACTGTTTGTGTACACACTGCATTGTTTGTATACTACACTGTGGTGGTAGATGTCCTGAAAGTCAGGAGTGCTTGAACATATGTGACGCTCCGGCGAATTGAGAGCCTAGTGGTTTTTATGTTAGCCACGCCCCAAAATGCATGACCACACCTCCCAAAATTTTTGCACCGCCGTTTGGCTAGCTACGCCCCTGAATGCATGACCATACTTCTAAACTTCGCAAAAAATTTTTGGGGCTTATTTGACTATGAGGGGGGCCCCATGAATTTGTTGTACCCGGGCCCTGAATTCTTCTTGGCAGCCCTGCACATAGGTGGTTAAATTGGACAAGATCTGTTAGTTTGGCTCAGAACACCGCACCGCTTCCGACATCATTGGGCCTGTAAATGCGGTCAGAAGTTGAACCCCCAAAGAGCAGTAATGATCATCCGCTGTCATCTTCCAACTGCATTTATTACATGTCTGATAATGACCCTATAGATTTCTGCTGGAGCACCATACAGCACTATAGTCGTTTCTAGGCCATGAACTCAGCGATATCGAACCATTTGCCTGAGACCAGTTATTGCACAGTGTATGGTTAGCATCACATGTTCCTGAGCACCGATTTAGGTTGAATAAAGTAAAGGCAAACAGTGGATTCTGTGTAAGCTCTCACTTAGGCTGGGTACACACTACAGGGTTTTCAGCCAAGTATCGGGCCACTCACACGATAAACGACTGTTCGGCCCGATATCGCATTAGGGTTTACACTTCAACGATGAGCGATTATCGTTCCAAAGCACATCGTATTGATTGATTTTGAAACCGGACTAAGAATCTCGTTTAACGATGGAACGATGTTGTTCCAATCTTGCAGTGTGTAAGCACTCCGCACCGGTAGTGTCCATAGATCTCTATGGAGTGTGCAGAGTCACCATCTCTTCAGCCGATGGTTTTGACGGATGAAGAGCACAGATCTGAAGGTAAATTTTCTAAAATGTGTATAGTGTTTTCATCTATCGCCATGCTGATCAGGATTTTAGGTTTTTTTCGTTGGTAAAATCGTTAAACATGTCACATCGGGAGAAATTTTCTGTGTGTACCCAGCCTAAGGCTGGAGGCTCCGATGTAATTGTTGACATAACCACCCATTGTTACTGTAGCTTCAGAGAGCAGAATGGGAAAAATACAGCACAAAACTTTATTAATAATAATAATAAAAGGTGATTTCTAAGATTACTTTCCTTCACTATGAAACAAATCTACTGTACTCACCTTAATGGGACATTGCTATTTGCACACATGTAAAAAGCTATTTGGTCTTAAAGTTTACATTTATTCATTATTTGGAAAGGAAATGAGAAGGCAACGTGCCATTTTCCCTTCTATTGTTTCCCTCTGCTGAGGCTTATATGCTTATACTATAAAGAAGCCTAGATATAAAATAAAAGTAATATGTGATGATTCTGTGCAGATGATTATGCACAATGTTGTTGCATCCCCCGTGTATAAACCTAATCAGAGAGATTGACACATTAGCTGAGCCGCCACCTCGTACCAACCTTCAGGCGCCGGGATCATTCTCTAAGGAATCAAAAGTCAAGTGCCGACGGGAATCTCCTCACTGTACAGATGGTGCCCTGTTGACAGCTGAATATAAGACTTGAATCAATTAAGTAGTTTGCCCTAATATAGAGTCCAGGAATCTAAGGTAATCCAGCATAAAGGCCTTGAGGTCTGGGAGTACGATATGACCCACTGAGTGACGGACAGATTCATGCCGAGTTCCATACATTCCTGCTCGTCCGTTCTCACCAGTCGCCCACAGCTGAGCCCTGAGCCTCCATATGCGATGGTCGGAGAGATTGGCTGTTAATTATGAAATTTAAAGTACAAGGATAGCCCGGCAGACAGCAGCCATTGTCTTGTTCACATCTTGAAGGTCAAAGGATCCTGTAAATTCTCTGCCAAAGTAAAGGAGCAGCGATTGGACGAACCTATCCCACTTCGTCCTGAATTGATGTTCTCGGAATATATATGGATTTAAAGGATCAATAAGTTTAACATAGATGCAGATTGTTATTTAATAAAATAATTCAAAATGTATGAACAATTATGAATCGATTTTCTTTGCAACTTTAACGATTATTGCAGAAGAGGTGTTAGAATTGTTTTTCAGGCTCATGCAGATGTCTCCGTTTGTGGTGTTTTTATTGTTTGGATTCCAGAGTGTTTACTGAGATTTCCTTGGTGACTAATACGTATTGTTGTTTACCCGTCCGTGTAGCGTGTTGGAGGATACTAGACTGGCACGACTGGCTGTGATTCAGAGAGAAGTGACCAGCATCACGCAGGTGCATTGCACGAGTCAGTCTCTTCATAGTGTCACCTGCTGATGTTCTCCTGGCTGCTGGCATTGTGGCTCGGACGCTATTGTCAGGATCACATCCTCTGTCTCGGCGTTCCTGGAAGTGCATGGTCTGGCAGTGTGCTCTGTCACCACTGCCCCTAATGATCTCCAAAGGTTGTTTACACAGATTCTAAATGCATATGACTCAGGAGAATTCTGTAAATGACAGGAGTATCCAGTACAAGAAAAGTACAGTGTCTGTATTTAAACTAGGTCAATTATACTGATGTTATTAAACTTTACACAGCAAGCACCACAGGGTCTAAATATAAATATAAACCCTTTAGTTCTATTGTTTTATCCCATTAATCCTGTGTTTCCCACTATTTCCCAATACTGCCAATCGGTAGGAAGCTTTGCATGTTTTCTATGTCATTGCACAGTTACACTTGTGCTTTATGATTCAAATTTCAATAAACAGAAGTTATTTGAAAAAGTGTCAGTAGAAATCTTAACTGGCAGGACATTTATATAACTTTATCAGTAAAAAATAAACGCAGGACTCTGTGTTGCAAGTAACTTAGTTGGACTTATTTTTAAAAGTGCAATCACCTCTTAAAATGAGGTGTTTCCTTAGTATAAATCACTCTGGTTACCTGTAAGTAGACACGTGGTGTTTTTTTTTTTTTTTTTTCTTTGACTCAAGCTGCTATTAATGATTGACAGTTGCTAAGTATCAGGCGAATACAATAACAATCGCAGTCACATGACACAGTGTAGGGAGCAGAGAAGCTTTGGAACACACATAGCATAAAACCCCGCCCCTGTTTGCCGTGGTGTGACTGCTAAGGAGCTTGGTGACTGATTGGCTCGGATTAAGAGATAAAAGTTAAACTCCAGAGAACAAGCAGAATCCAGGAGAGGAGAGGCATATTTTTTTTGCAGTGGTGGCAATGTAAATATACAGAATACAGTGATTTTACAAAGGGAAGACTAAGTTATAGGAGAACGACCTGGTAAAATGAAATCCAACTTTATGTTAAAGAAGGACAAAACTTTGCACCTTTAAGTAACCATATCCGTCTACAGTTAAGGAAGCCAGTTGAAATTAAATTGTAATGTTAAAAGTACATTAATATGTTCGTTGTACCTGTTATGTATTATTTTAGTTGAGGCCACCATTTGACCAGTATACACAAGTTTACAGTCTCCAGCGTCCCTATGTGTGTTGCCTGCCGCACCTTTCCTAATGCTCGCGTCACAAATGAGACCGTTTCGTGCACTGAACTGATCATGGAGAGATGGATCAGACAGAAGCGTTAGCACAGTATGTGTCAGATCTGTGGTGCAGTGACATCCGTTCTTGTCTGCCTGAATTGGGCAAGCAGTACTCTGCCTATGGCACCAAAGGCACGTTAGAATCTGTGACTGGCAAATATTGGTTGTATAGTGGCAACAATTTACAGTACATTTAAGTAGGACCAGTAACCTTTTATTTATGTTTATTTACATTAATGTGTTTGATTACTAGAAACAATTTTTTTTTACCATTTGCATATCGGACATGCCAGCTTTGAAGCAATCCTCCTGGAGGAATGGGGTTTGTGATGGAGAGGGGTGAATACATGTAGTCATTCGTTTTTTGTTTACTTATTTTATCAGTATTTATTTGTAGAGCTCCAGGATAATATGCAATGCTTTCCAAAAAATTATGTAATCGTTCACATCCGTCCTTGCCCCATTGGAGCTCACAGTCTAAATTCCCTACCACAAACACGCATTGGGTTCATTTTGGCAGAGGCCAGTTAACCTACCAATTTTGTTTTTGGAGTGTGAAAGGAAACCTTTGGAAAACCAGACATATAAGGGGGGATAACGGAGAACGTGCAAACTCCACCCATATGGTGCCCTGGTCGGAATTGAGCCCACGACTCCAGTTCTGTGAGTCAAGTATTCGTTTCTGAACGGGCTGCTGTCTCATGCACGGTGGTACAGCCACAAACTGCCCCCTATGTTTGGGCAATAGGTGCACTTTAAAACAGGATTTGAATGGTGGAGAGGAGAGAGAGATGAGGGGGATGTTTAGTAAGGAGATGAATGAAGCACAGGAGTAAAAGTAAGTGCACATCAGACAGTCTGTAAATCACTGATGGTAAACAGGCGGCCCCAGGGCCACATGTGGCCCTTCACACTTCCACTTGCGGCCCCCAACTCATTCTTGCTTTGTTGTCAAATTTGTTTCTTATAGCGTGTAACAGTTGTTTAATGCCTGCTGATATGTTATTACAGATAGGCGTTTTTTTTATTAAATGTTTTTGTTTTATCGTTACACTGTGATTAAGTGTAATGTGCGGCCTTTTTGAAGACTAGAGGGCCGCTCGGTGGCCCCTGTAGTATATCCGGTTGCCTATCACTGCTGTAAACACTGATGATCCAAGGTCACTGGCCCCTGTTATATTGTATCACCATTGCCAAATTATTTTCCTGTGCTTATACTGGTCCAATCTGTATCATTACCTCCAGATATCATTACTGGTGCCAAATTGGGGTCACAGAGTCATACAGGTTCACATAATGCACCACTATTGTCTGCGTCCTAATTGGAAGAGGATACTTCTTCATGTTATGTATGAAATACGTGTTAAAAGAAGTATCCCATGCTTGTTATTTCCAAACACACGCTTCCCCCTGAAATTTCCTGTTTTTATTTTCTGGAAGAGGCAAAAAAAAGAAAAAGCATTGAATGAATAAAAGCCGAACAAGTCATTCTGCCAGACAAAGGGATTAAATGCTGCCCCCGTGGTGCTATGAATGGGGCCTGAGTTTCCCATTGACTAAAAACTTCCTCCGGGAAGTGGAATAAATAGCGTATGGAAGAGGCAAGGTCACCTTTTAATACCGTGCTCACCGCTGGGCACTCTCTTTCTCTCTTTGTGTTTTGTAGTTCGGCCGAGGAACAGGCTCAGTCTAAGAAAGCTCTGAAGAAACAACAGAAGGAAGCCGAGAAAGCGGCAAAGAAAGCTGAGAAACAGGCCAAGTTGGTCAGTCCCGGAGGCTGCTATATTCATTTAATCCTTAAACAAACACCACTGAGAAAACAATGACACGTAATATTTTTATATAAACTAGATTGCATTGTAGATAGAGTAGCCCTTTACATGTACAACGGAGCAGACGTGGCACAGTATAGAAGTGTGCCTTTCCAATTCCATATTCCTAGTCCACTTTTTCCCCCAGGGTTGCTCCGAATTTATTTTGTGTATTCTGTTCACATTACAGAAATAATAGATTTAAATGTTAATAAAATTGTCAGGAGAAAATCCTGTTAAAGGCATTTGAATCTGAACCCATCATTTAAATAACTTAATAAGCACTTATTTTATTATTTATGAGCGCTTGTTTCTTACATGTAGCCATCTATATCCAGTTTTTACTTTACATTCTGCTATTCATAATAGCATGATTTGCAAGCAATAATTTATTGCTAAGTTTTCTGCTGCCTTATGGTTGAAATTCAGCACTTCTGCTTAAATCTTTTATCCACTAAAATGAAGGTATTCTACTGTAAGGGGGGGGGGGATCTTGGGTAATTTTTATGCTTTCACAATTTATGTGCCCACCAAATTAGAAAGGTAGCTATGGTAGATTGCATAGCAACCCAGTGCCTTTGGTAAAGGAAGGGCAACAGGAATGCAGAAAATAAATCCACTATCCACCACGAGAGATTTAATATAACTAGGTGGCAATGCTCTTTGCTTACTGTTTTCCTGCAGTCAAAATACTGAGCTGCTTGCAAAGGTCTGTGGTAAAGTGAATCACTGGTATGGCATCATTATCAACATTTATTTATATAGCGCCAGCAAATTCCGTAGCGCTTTACAATTTTGAACAAATATTAATAAAACAATACTGGGTAATACAGACAGACAGACAGAGAGGTAAGAGGGCCCTGCTTGCAAGCTTACAATTTATGGCAAAGTGGGAATGTTAAAAACTGTATTCATAATAGATTTATCTCAACCAAAGGGCAGCACACAATGAATATTATTATTATTATCGTAGATTTGTAATGTACCACAGTGCTCCGCAGCGCCATACAGTAGGGATTACAGGACATACATAAAACGGACAAGGCAGACAAAATAAATGCAGACATGAAAACAAAGGTTATGGAGGACCCTGCTCATTACAGAGCTTACATTCTAAGTGGAAGAGGGCACAGTTGAAACAAAATGAGCGAGTGTGGCTCAGAGTGGAGATTGGGACGGTTGTGAGGGTGCATTAGAGTGTGGAGTATCATCAGGGATAAGGTAAACTCTAATAAACAGATGGGGTTTTAGAGAATGTCTAAAGATTTGAAGGCTGTGGGAAAGCCTTATTAGGCGAGGTAGGGAATTCCATAAGTGGGGAGCAGCACGGGAGAAGTCTTGTAGGCGGGAGTGAGAGGTGGTTACCAGAGACGAGACGAGGCGCAGGTCAGAGGTAGATCTAAGAGGGTGGGAGGGAGAGTATTTTGATGGGTGATTTGAGATGTATGAAGGGGTGTTGTTGAGGGCTTTGTAGGTAAGGGTGAGTAATTTGAATTGGATTCTGGAGGACACAGGGAGCCAGTGTAGGGATTTGTAAAGTGGTGCAGCAGATGTGGAGCGGTGAGAGAGGAAGATCAGTCTTGCAGCAGCATTTAGGATGGATTGAAGTGTGGCTATATGGGTGTCAGGAATGCCTGATAGCAGTAGAGTGCAATAGTCAAGATGGGAGATGATGAGAGAATGGATAATATTTTTGGTTGCGTGTTGAGTAAGAAAAGGGCGTTTTCTGGCAATGTTTTTAAGGTGTAATCGACAGGACTGGGAGAGAATATTGATGTGTGGAATAAAGCACAGGGTGGAATCAAGTGGGACACCAAGCCAGCAGGCTTGGGAGACTGAGGCAATTGTGGCCTTATTGTTAGTGAGGGTGACTCTGGCAGGAGGGAAGATAAGAAGCTCTATTTTGGACATGTTGAGCTTTAGGTAGCGTTGGGACATCCATATGGAGATAGCTGAAAGACAGTTGGTTACATAAGATAGTACAGAAGGGGAGAGGTCAGGAGAAGAGATATAGATTTGGGTGTCATCAGCGTATGAATAAATGTAATCTGCAAATCATCTTATCATTACACAGAATGCACAGTGTTCTAATCATAATGCTGGTTATGGAACGTTTGCTCACGTTGCTAACTGATGTTTCTGTATTTACTCCAGGTATC